>NC_040102.1:301904-603809 GCF_003369695.1 Bos indicus x Bos taurus | reverse complement strand
GGAGCCTGGCATGCTGCAGTCCATGGGGTTGCAAAGAGTTAAACACAACTTAGCAACTGAACAACATCCCAGAAACTCAGACTCAGAGGATTGTGTTAACCCCTGTGGTTACCATACTTATTGGTTCTGACTATTTCTATTTTATTTCATTTCTTCAACCTCATCCTTTCATTGGTGAGTCAAAAAACTTTTTGAAAAGAGGTGGCAAAACAGATATATAAGAAAGTAAAAGAAGACTAGAAACAGTAATATCTAAGTTTTATGGGAAACTGGAGAGTGGCTTGATTACATCCAATGCAGGATGGCTCAACCTGGGCCCCAATCTTACTTTTTCATGATCAAAATAGTGGACATGTATTGGGCATTTACTATGCACACTTTTTCAATTGCCTCACACTCATCAATTCATTTAATCCTCCTGACAACACTACCACATTAATACTGTATCCCTCATGTAGATGAGGGATGAAAATATAATGAGGGCAAATAAGCTGCCAGTGCCATTCAGCCACCCGGGGTTCTGACTCCAGAACCCTCATTCCTAACTGCTGCTGCTGCTGCTGCTGCTAAGTCGCTTCAGTCGTGTCCGACTCTGTGTGATCCCATAGACGGCAGCCCACCAGGCTCCTCTGTCCCTGGGATTCTCCAGACAAGAATACTGGAGTGGGTTGCCATTTCCTTCTCCAATGCATGAAAGTGAAAAGTGAAAGTGAAGTCGCTCAGTCGTGTCCGACCCTCAGCAACCCCATGGACTACACCTTTCCAGGCTCCTCCATCCATGGATTTTCCGGGCAAGAGTACTGGAGTGGGGTGCCATTGCCTTTTCCGTCCTAACTGCTACCTACAACCAATATAAAAAGCTGTTGGTCGGCATTGTACAAAACTGGTAGGATAAGTTTCCGTTTTGCTCAAGAGGATAATTTTATGTTTCCTGGCTTAAAATGTGTAATCTATGGGCCCCAGGAGATCATTTCAGTACTTTTTTCATTTGTGCAGAGTATGGCCCATGTTTTAAAAAGATAATGGCACTTAGATTTACAAGTACCACTGGGCTTCCCTGGTGACTCAGACAGTAAAGAATCTGCCTGCAATGAGGGAGACCAGGATTCGATCCCTGGGTTGGGAAGATCCCCCTGAGAAGGGAACGGCAACCCACTCCAGTATTCTTATCTGGAGAATTCCATGGACAGAGGAGACTGGTGAGCTACAGTCCATGGGGTCGCAAAGAGTCGGACAGGACTGAGCAACTAATACATACATATGTACATAGATTTACAAATGTTTAGATTTTATCCCTGGTGGCTCAGTCGTTAAAGTGTCTGCCTGCAATGTGGGAGACCTGGGTGTGATCCCCAGGTCAGGAAGATCCCCTGGAGAAGAAAATGGTAACCCACTCCAGTATTCTTGCCTGGGAAATCCCATGGATGGAGCAGCCTGATGGGCTACAGTCCACGGGGTCACAGAGAGTCAGACACGACTGAGCGACTTCACTTTCCTTCTTATTTACATAGATTTACTTTTTAACCAATGCTGATATGATTTTATGCATGGGTATAAGATTTTATGCAGGGCTGGTTGCAAACATTTATTCCTTTTTAGCAAAAATTACTTCTATTGTTTTTTTTTTCTGGGTATACACACAAAAAGGGATACCAGAGAATGGTGTCAGTGGGTGAAGGACAAGATGAGAGCATTGAAGAGAAAACTGGAAGGGAAAGTAAAACCTCTACATCCCATTGGGTGGTCGGGACAGAAACCCACTTCAAAAGGGGATTTCTTGGTTGACAAAATTGAAAATGAAGCAGTAACGATGGTTTCAGGCCCTCCCTGACTCTGAACAACAGTGACGTCGTAGGACAAAGTGCATCCATCCACCGTGGCCTGGCCGTCCAGGGCACTGGGCACCGACTTCCCTTCCAGCAGGCTACCCCTGCCCCCACCCCCTCACCCCAGGCTGCATGGTGTTGGACCTACATCCTTTCAGATTTACCTCCCGAAGCTTTCCTCTCGAACTGTTCTCAGCTGAGAAGAAATGCCATCCTCTTCCCAGGGACCGTCTGCCTCAGAGAGGGGTGGAGGCCTGACTTCCTTATCAACTAGGAGCCTGCTCCAACCAAGCAGAGGGCGGGCCCCACAGCCTAACCATAAAAGCGGTGAGGCCAGCTCTGAGGAAGTCAGTGCGCAGTTATCCCAGAGAACAGGAGACACGGACCACAGACAGAGACTGGACTCGGCCTGGCAAGTCAAACTCCTCAGAGACTCAGCAAGAAAGACAAATGTTCAGGAACTAGGGTCCTGGAAAAGCTCCTGGGGATGATTCCAGAGGGGTGTGTACGCTGAAGAGTAACCCCAGCTGCCGCTCCTGTGGGAATGCGGGAACCACTGGAAGCAGGAGGTGCTGATGGCAGGGGACCCTCCAGGCCCCGGGGCTGCTGCCTGACCGGCTCTTCACGGCAGGTGTGGCCAGTGCACAGGCGCCTACAGAAAGGAAGGGCTGGCCTCAGCCATGGATGCCCATTGTCTTTGCTCAGGAGATTAGCACAGACACCAAACTGTAGTTTGTAGTTAAGTCCTGGGCGCTGTGAAGGGGAAGGCACTCCCATCCGCAGATGCAGGATGTAGGGGGCTCTGCACCCCCAGCCCTTCCCAGCAACACCAAAGCGCATGTGATTATTAGCTCCCAGAAAACGAGAGTTATCTGCCATGAATAAACAGGACACTATCAGGCTCAGTCTTCGTGACACGCGTGCCCAGAAGACCACAACACCTACTGTTAAAAGCTGGTGATCTGCTGGGAATATGGTTACAAGATAAAAGTAACTTGTATGTAAAGCTGTGGTTGATCAGAATGATTTTTAACTGCGCAGAACGCTTTGCCCACTAACTTCCTGCTGGGTGGCCTGTAATTCTCTTATAACAAACATGCTGCCAGTGCTTTAAATATGACTCCCATCTGGACAAAATGATGAATCACTGTTACTTTTATTGTATCTACTGAATGACCGTGGCGTATCCGTTCCAAGGGTCAATAAATAATACATTTAATTAATTTCCTTTTAAAATCTATGATCAAAGTGTGTATCACTCAGCTCCTTAAGGAACTGAGAAATCATGAAGTTTTTCCTCAAATATAAAAGAATGCCAGCACTTCTTCAACTTCATTATGTAGTGACATGATGGAAGACACTGTTAAACACACGGATAGCAAGTCCTCTCACAGTCTTTTCAACATTGGAATTTAGTTTCAGAACTGGTTGGATTCTGGGTATCTGGAATCCAATGTGACTCAAGTTTTGCAGTGTTTTTTCACTTTTAGTGTTTAATGTGAAATTTCCACCAATTTCAAAAATGAAATAGGCAAAAATGAGAGAAGTATTAGACTGCCATAGGGAGACACATTCTGTCACTGGGGAGAAATGATGCAAAAGCATCTGAATTCTTTAAAAATAAGATACATTGCTATTAATTCATCTACAACACAAGAAACCTAAGGCACTAACACGCTGGTGAATAAATGCATGTTTATTTCTGTCTCTAGCAGCATCACTTTGTATAAAGTTGACTAGAATACGTATTTCAGAAAACACCTTTGTGCTGCTAGTTACTTCATCACCGTGGGTTATTTACACAGAATTCACTTTGCTGTTTAACTTGAAATGTAATATGCAGATACAACATGATTGGTCGTTAGGGCAAATCATCCAGGGCTTATTTCTTAACCAAGAGCGGGGGAGACTGGGGATGGAAAGCACAAGAGGACAGGAGAGGCAGGTGCACACAGAGCAGGCCCCCACTGGTGGAACACTGACCGCAGCCCAGCGGGACCTGGAAGTGGTGGGGGAAGGGGCCTCCGGCTCCAGGACAGCACTGTTGCTTCTCACCGTCTTCATCCACTGGGGCCAGAACTCTCCCAGCCCAGATGTGCCGGAGCAGAAAGTGTCCCCCACAGCCCGCTGGTCCTGCTGCCAGATGCGGGGCATAAAATATTCTAATTTGTTCCGTTCCAAGCAATGAGAAAGTCACACCATCTAAAAGGAAATGGTACACACACTCTACAATTACTATCAGAGCCAAATCTGTGAGTCACCCAGCCGCCTGCACAAGACAATTTGGCTACTGGAAAATCCTGATTAATGACATTTTTTTTAAACACCAGAGTAACAACTTGACCTGCCAAAAATTACCATTTTTTCATCATTTCACCATTTTTTGCCTTGGTTACCTATTATCTTTTGCAGAGAATATAAAGGAAGTTAAAATGAAAACGATGTTGCACCTTAACTCAAACCCAAACGCTCCTTCCAAGGTGTGGGGGGAGGGGAGAGGGCTCTGTGGTGTCAGCTTCCAGGCAGAGAAAGGGTCCTTTTGGACGAGGCTGGGGTCCCTCAGGCCACGCTGAGACGCCGGGGAATTTTCTAATAACTAATAAAAACCGATTTACATCTTCAAATAAGAATCTTCCTTAAGTCATAATCACCAGGCCCGCGAGTTCCAATCAGACACAGTGGCCAACAGGACGCGCGAGTTGGTAGCCGTGGGCACAGGCCCAAGGCCCCCCGGGGGCTGAGGCCCCTCGGGAGAGTCCTAGTCAGAAATCCTCTTCGGATGCCAGAAACAGCAGGTGCGCTTTACATTTCCGGCTCCAAAACCACCCACAGCTCATGCTGGCAGAATTAATCACAGGAAAGACTCGCTGCCGATCGCTTTATTTTTGATCGATACGAACCAGACGCACGGACAAGTCCCGAGTTCCGAATCCCGAGCCCGGCCGAGTTGCCATCCACCCGGGAAACGACACGCAAGAGACCCGACCACGTTCTCGAGAAGCGCGAGCGCCGGAGAAGCGACTCCTGAGTTTCCGACGCAGGTCGCCCCCCCGAGCTCATTCTCACCGCCCTCCCACTGCACACCCGCGGGGCCGGGGGCTCTGCTCCCCGCCGCGCCCTGGCCACCCCCGACTCTCCGCCCAGCCCCCGCCGGGTCCCGTCCACTCTGCTCCGCGTCTCTCGGCGCCGCACGCTGGAGAGGGGGGCCGGGCGCCTGGCACCCAGCTGGCCCTCCAGGTGGCCCCCGTGCCCGCCGCCCCCACCCCTCGCCGCCCAGGCTGTAATAATGACATCTTCCTTATTTCTCCTGCTACCGTTAGCGAGCGAGCCCAGAACGGCAACAGCCGCTGCCGGGGGAGGCTTGGTTACAGAATCCAGCGCCGGGTAGCGCCTCGCTTAGCAACCGCCCCGAAAAAGCCCCCGCGCTCCGCTCCCACTTGGAGAGCCGGCGGCCACCCTCCCAGCGCGCTCCACCAGCCCCCTGGCCGCCACGGGCGCCGCACCCCGACTCGAGCGACCCCTCCGGCCTCCCTGCTGCGCGACCCCCGCGACCCCCGCGCGCAGCCCGGGCTCCCGGCGCCTTCCTCGCCTTCCCAGGGGCGGTCGGCGTCCCCCGCCTGCGCCCGGCGGGGGAGGGGGCGCCGTTTGCTGCCTGCCGCCCCCAACCCTCGCGGTGCCCAGCCGGAGCCCGGCGTGCAGCTTCCTCCCGGGTCTCCGCGGGTCCCCCAGGTTGCCTGGCCGAGCTGAGAATGTCAGCCCTCAGCGAAGCCCCGCTCTGCGCCCGTTCCCGCACACCCGGCAGCCCAGGGTGAGGGGACCCAGCGCACAGGCTGCCTCGGGCTCTTCGTCTCCCACCCGGCCGCCCTCTCGGGGTCCCAGCTGTCCGTCCCCCCGGGCCGCCCTCGCCCCCCTCCCCAACCCCCGACGGCTCTCGCGCCCCGAGCCCCGTCCCAGCGCGGTTCCGGCCCCGGCGGCTCGCACCTTCCTCAGCGCAGACATCCTCAGGCACTCCAGTTCAGCAGATGCGGGGCGACATGGCCCGTCCGCCCGTCAGTCCGCCAGTCCCCAGGTCTCCGCCGCTACCGCCGCTCCGACCCGCTGGAGCCCGGCGCACGGTCGCTCCTCACGGCCGGCGCCTGCGCACTGGGCGCCCGGGGAGGCACAGGCGCACGGGGGGGCGGCCGGCGCGCGGCAGCATCTGGAGAGGGGCCGGGCCCGCGCCTGGGGGAGTGCCAGGCTTCCGCGCCGCGACCCCTGCCCGCGCCTGCCGCCCTGCTGCCCGGCGCGCCTGGCGCACACGGCCGGGGAGCGCGCGCACCGCCCGGCCCGCCAACTGTTGCGCGGGGAGCGGCGGGTCACGCGGGGACGGCGGGGGACCTGAGGCTCCCGAGAGGTCTCCGGGGGCAGCGGCCTCCCGGCTGCGCGCGGAGCAGGTGCTCCGGGCGCTGGAAATTCAGCGAGCGGGTCCGACGGGCATCCCGACACCCGGCACAGCGCGGCCGGTTCGGGAGAGGGAGGAATGGCACGCGGGAGCATGGTGCGAGGGATTCGTGGACGGGGTGAAGTCTCCACACCCAGGATGCTCTTGCGGCGCAGAGGACGCGGAGACGTGTGTATCCTACATGCTGGCCCGAGTGTCGCTGGGCTGCCCCTCTTGCTATCGCGGGCACCTAAACCGGCCCCCACCTTTCCACTCGCGCCCTTCCCTGGAGAGGAACGTACCGCCTGTCTTAGCAGGAAGGAAGGGCCCCCATGGCGTCCCCAGGCCCAGGAGCAGCGTCTCTCTGTTGGTAAACCTGGGGGAGGGGGGTCTGGCCGCCTTCGCGCGTCCGCTCCCAGCAATGCACAGAACGTACCAGCCCAGGGATGAGGAAGGAGAATGGTTCAGTGGAAACCGGGCTCTCACAACCTGCAGCGAACTGGAAAATTTAGCCATGTTGTCCGTATTTGGATAGCCAGGGGGAAGGAAAGTTACCACGGCCTAGCGTGAAGCCGCCGCACGGGTAACCGGAGACCACCTGGCTTCCTTCCCGCTTATGGCAGCGTGTTACCTGACCTTGGGCAAGTCCCGGAGCCCAGGTTTTCATAAGCCTGCAAAAACGAAGCTTACCACTTCTCTAACTGGGCTGTTGTGAAGTTTAAATGAGATTAAACAAACAAACAAACACGTGAAAGCTGCTAAAATGAGAGAAAACACCAAGAAGAAAGTTTATAGGAAAATGGACAGGAATTAGAATAGGAATCAGGAATCCCTTCCCCCTGGAGAAGGGATTGGCAACCCACTCCATTATTCTTGCTTGGAGAATTCCATGGACAGAGGAACCTGGAGAACTACAGTCCATAGGGTTGCAAAGAGTCAGACACGACTGAGCGACAAACACAAACAGAATAGGAATAGAGAATCAGGGGACCAAAATTATTTGGGATGAGACTAACCAATCTTCTGAAATTTTCAAGGTCTAAAGAAAATAAGAGCACTGTCTCCATAATATTTCTTCATATATTTGATCACTCCCCTTAATCAACTACAGCTTATTTTCAGAGCAGAGTTCCAAATGCTGAGGGAGTGGATACAAGATGAACTAAGAAAACCTCCCCACAGTCACATTTCTCGTTAGTTTTTATCTTCCAACTTCTCTCCTCTGTCAAAACCAATGAATTGTATGTTTCAAACCACAACCACAAATCTAAATTCTAGATCAATTTTTTACTTTAAAATATACTTTCCCTTTAGTTCCCCCCTCTCCATATTTGTCCTCATCCTTTTATCTTTTTTAAGTGAATTAATTTTATATTGGAGTATAGTTGATTCACAATGTTGTTTCAAGTGTACAGCAAAGTGATTTAGTTATACATATACATGTATTTATTCTTTTTCATATAGGTTATCACAGAATATTGAACTCCCTCTCTATACAGTAGGTCCTTCATCCTTTCATCTTTAAAAAATTCGTTTATTCATTCATGCAAGAGCAAAAACAAAAATAAGAAAAGTGTGCTGAGTGCCCAACATATCCATCCATATGTGAGCACAACAGAGAAGCCTTCTCTGGCCCCTGGAACTTCCAATCACTTTTTAAAAATAACACGTAACATACAATCACAAATTATAATTACTTTTCTAAAGGAAAGTAGAGGGTGCTATTCAATGTTTAAATGGCAACCACGCAGCTCTAAGATGAGAGAAGAACCTTTTGAGGAAATCTTCATTAAGACTTTATCTTCCTCTGGGTTCTCCCACAAGCAGGTCGTGGGATGTGGCTTTGGGTGCAGGTAGTTCATTTGGGAGGGTGATGCAGGAAATGAGAAAGGAAGCAGGAAGAGTGAGACAAGGAGCAAAGGAATGTTAATAGGATGTGTTATCAATCTGGCCACCTCTGTGGAGAGTGGGATCTCAATCTGGCTGGGGATCCCCAAAGGCACCACATGGAATGCCCCTCAGAACTGCCTGCCTTCAGTTGAGGCTGGACATTTTTCCATCTGATTTCCATTTGCCAATAATTGCCGATTGCTCCCCCCACCCCAGGTTCCTTGACTGAGTAAGTCTCACAGCTTCAGAGAAAGACCTGTAGGATTTAAAGGTGAGTGCAAGGGTCTCTGCAGAAGAACCAGCATGCAGTCAGAAAGCCACTTCTACCAGAGCCCTGGAGAAGAAATGGGATTCAGGTAAGAAGAAAGCAGGGCAGGGAAATGCTTTCAGATAGGAGGAAGAGCAGGTGTGATGACCTAGGGGAAGAACAGTCAAAAGGAGCAAGAGAGAAAATAAGAGTGCATCTGGAGAACAAGTCAGTTCAGTTAAGTTCAGTCGCTCAGTCGTGTCCGACTCTTTGCAACCCCATGAATCACAGCATGCCAGGCCTCCCTGTCCATCACCAACTCCCGGAGTTCACTCAGACTCACGTCCATCGAGTCAGTGATGCCATCCAGCCATCTCATCCTCTGTCATCCCCTTCTCCTCCTGCCCCCAATCCCTCCCAGCATCAGAGTCTTTTCCAGTGAGTCAACTCTTCACATGAGGTGGCCAAAGTACTGGAGTTTCAGCTTTAGCATCCTTCCTTCCAAAGAAATCCCAGGGCTGATCTCCTTCAGAATGGACTGGTTGGATCTCCCTGCAGTCCAAGGGAGTGTCAAGAGTCTTCTCCAACACCACAGTTAAAAGCATCAATTCTTCGGCTCTCAGCCTTCTTCACAGTCCAAGTCTTACATCCATACATGACCACAGGAAAAACCATAGCCTTGACTAGACAGACCTTTGTTGGCAAAGTAATGTCTCTGCTTTTGAATATGCTATCTAGGTTGGTCATAACTTTCCTTCTAAGGAGTAAGCGTCTTTTAATTTCATGGCTGCAATCACCATCTGCAGTGATTTTGGAGCCCAAAAAAATAAAGTCTGACACTGTTTCCACTGTTTCCCCATCTATTTCCCATGAAGTAATGGGACAGGATGCCATGATCTTAGTTTTCTGAATGTTGAGCTTTAAGCCAACTTTTTCACTCTCCACTTTCACTTTCATCAAGAGGCTTTTTAGTCCCTCTTCACTTTCTGCCATAAGGGTGGTGTCATCTGCATATCTGACGTTATTGATATTTCTCCCGGCAATCTTGAGTTTCTTCCAGTCCAGCGTTTCTCATGATGTACTCTGCATAGAAGTTAAATAAGCATGGTGACAATATACAGCCTTGACGTACTCCTTTTCCTATTTGGAACCAGTCTGTTGTTCCATGTCCAGTTCTAACTGTTGCTTCCTGACCTGCATACAGATTTCTCAAGAGGCAGGTCAGGTGGTCTGGTATTCCCATCTCTTTCAGAATTTTGCACAGTTTCTTGTGATCCACACAGTCAAAGGCTTTGGCATAGTCAATAAAGCAGAAATAGATGTTTTTCTGGAACTCTCTTGCTTTTTCCACGACCCAGCGGATGTTGGCAATTTGATCTCTGGTTCCTCTGCCTTTTCTAAAACCAGCTTGAACATCTGGAAGTTCACGGTTCATGTATTGCTGAAGCCTGGCTTGGAGAATTTTGAGCATTACTTTACTAGCATGTGAGATAAGTGCAATTGTGCAGTAGTTTGAGCATTCTTTGGCATTGCCTTTCTTTGGGATTGGAATGAAAACTGACCTTTTCCAGTCTTGTGGGCACTGCTGAGTTTTCCAAATTTGGTGGCATATTGAGTGCAGCACTTTCACAGCATCATCTTTCAGGATTTGAAATAGCTCAGCTGGAATTCCATCAAGTCAGGGATGTTCAAAGGACACTTTAAGGACTCTAAGTTGTATCTTATATACAGTGAAATTTGATGTAGGATTTTTAGCAGGGAAATAAGATGTTCTGCATAGAGAATCATGTCATCTGTGGACAAAGTAGTATTTCTCCCTTATCAATTTATATACCTTTTCTTTCCTTTTCATGTCTTACTGCATTACCTAGGATCTCCAGTACAATGTTGAAAGGGGGTGAAAAGGATATCCTTGCCTTGTCCCTGATGGTGGCAGGGTGGCATCTAGTTTTTCACCATTAAGTATGATGTTGTTGTTGTTTTTCAGTTGCTGAGTCATCTCTGAGTCTTTGTGAACCCATGGACTACAGCATGCCAGGCTCCTGTGTCGTCCACTGTCTCTCAGAATTTGTTCAGATTCATGCCCGCTGAGTTGGTGATGCTCTCTAACCATCTCATCCTCTGCTGCCCTCTTCTCCTTTTGCTGTCAATCTTTCCCAGCATCAGTGTCTTTTCCAATGATTGGTCTCTTCACATCAGGTGACCAAAGTCTTACAGCTTCAACTCCAACATCAGTACTTCCAATGAATATTCAGGGTTGATACTCTTTAGGATTGTCTGGTCCGATTTCCTTGCAGTCCAATAGACTCTCAAGAGTCTTCTCCAGTACCATACCAGTATGATGTTAGCTATAGGTTTTCTGCAGTTGTTGTTTATCAGTTTGAAGAAGTTCCCTTCTCTTCTTAGTTTGGTGACAGTTTTATCATGAATTTTGGATTTTTACTGGATTTTGTCAAATGCTTTTTCGGCATCTATTAATATGATCACGTGATTTTTCTTTAGTTTGTCAATGTGATGGATTACATCCACTGACTTTTGAAGCGCAATGAGATTTTTTAAAGGGTAGTTTGGCTGCTGTGAGGAGAAGAGATGGAGGTGGGGTGGGAGTGAGGAAACAAAAGTGGGATTGTGGAGATCAGTTTAAAAATGCCTGGATAAACCGTAGTAAAAGATGATGAAGACATGAACCAGGCAATGTAAGTAATAAATGATGTAGGAAGGACACACTTGCTGTGATTTTTTCAGTGGGTCATGGGGGAGAGACGAGGAGAGGACGCCAATGAATCCCAGGTCTCTGCAGCTGGGTGGGTGGAGCTTCTGGGAGACCACCGAATGGTATGTGGACACTGCCAAGTGTGGGCTAGCTCCGGAATGTGAGGTTCTATGACTTCAGCAAGAGCAGTTACAGTGGCGGGGGACGGAGACACAGCTGGGCAGCAGAGTCAACTGAAGGTGACAAAAGTGGAGACTGACTTTGTGGTCAACTCTTTCGAGACGTCTGGGTGTAAAAGAGATGAAAGGAACAGGGCTGCAGGAAAAGAGATGGTTTCTGGGAAGATCTTGTTGTATGGTTAGAAAGACCAGAGCTGCTTGACACTGCTGGGAAGCTGAGGTAGAGAACAAGGTCACGATGTGAACTAATCAAGGACAGGATTCTGGACATTCCCTCTCTCGTACACCATCTATTGTTAAATAGACTTCATTTTTTTAGAGTAGTTTTAGGTTCACAGGAAGATGGAGGGGAAGGTACAGAGATTTCCTATATGCCCTCTTCTGCTACATGTGCACATTCTCCCCTGCTAAAAACATCCCCACTACATGGTCCATTTATTACAACTAATGAACCTATGTTGACATGTCACTATCACCCAGTCCTAGTTTACACTGGGCTTCATTCTTGGGGTTGTATATTCTGTGGGTTTAGACAAATGAATAGTAATGTTTCCACCATTATAATATCAGACAGAGTAGTCTCACTGCCCTAAAAGTCCTCTCTGTGCCTTCCCTCCCAACCCAATCCCTTGCAACCACTGGTCCTTCTACTCTCTCCATAGTTTAATTTTTTCCAAAACGTCATACAGTTACAATCATATACAATCTGTAGCCTTCTCAGGTTGGCTTCTTTCACTTAGTAATATGCATTTAAGTTTCTTCCATGTCTTTTCACATCTTTTGATAGCTCATTTCTTTCTAGCTGAATAATATACCATTGTCTGGATGCACCTCAGTTTATTTATCCATTCACCTGCTGAAGGACACCTCGGTTGCTTCCAAGTTATGGCAATTATAGATAAAGCTGCTATAAATATCTGTGTGCAGGGTTTTCTGTGCACATAAGTTGCCATCTCATCTGGGAAAATACCGGGGGATGAGATTGATGGATCATAAGAGTATGTTTCATTTTGTAAGAAACCCCCAAACTGTCTTCCAAAGTGGCTGCACCACCAACAATGATGAGAGTTCGTGCTGTTCCACCCCCTTTATGTTGTCAGTGTTTGTATCTGGGCATTCTCGTGGATGAGTAGTGGTGTCTCATTGTTTTAAATTGCAACCCGTGATGACATATATAATGTGGAGCAATACTTTGGCCACCTGATGCGAAGAGCCAACTTATTGGGAAAGACCTTGATGCTGGGAAAGATTGAAGGCAAAACAAGGGTGCAGCAGAGGATGAGATGGTTAGATAGCATCACTGACTCACTGGACATGAGTTTGAGTAAACTTCGGAAAATAGTGAAGGACAGGGAAGCCTGGCGTGCTGCAGTTTGTGGGGTCGCAAAGAGTCGGGCACAACTTAGGGACTGAACAACAACAACCTTCGATATGCTTACTTATCATCTGTCTTTGGTGAGATGTCTGTTAAGGTCTTTGGCCCAGTTTTAAATTGTGTCATTTGTGTTCCATTATTCATTTTCAGTCTCAAACTTAATCAGACCTTTCAGCACATACATTTGGTATGTATGGCAAGTGTATTTTCTAAACAACTCTCTTTCAATTATATGTGTGTATGTATGTGTGTTCTGTCTTTAGGGACCCTCCAGCTGCTGCCCCATCCTGGGTCCAATAGAGCGGTCTGCATCCAGTATCTTGCATTTCTCTCCTGCAGTTAATTTTCTCTACTGAATTCCCAGCAAGCTTCTGCCTCTACCACTTCAACAAAATGACTGTAATCAAGGTCACTGAGAACTTTCACTTCTAAGTCGTTTCAGTCATGTCTGACTCTGTGCGACCCCATAGACGGCAGCCCACCAGGTTCCCCGTCCCTGGGATTCTCCAGGCAAGAACACTGGAGTGGGTTGCCATTTCCTTCTCCAATGCATGAAAGTGAAAAGTGAAAGGGAAGTCGCTCAGTCGTGTCCGACTCTTGGTGACCCCATGGACTACAGACTACCAGGCTCCTCTATCCGTGGGATTTTCCAGGCCAGTGTACTGGAGTGGGGTGCCATTGCCTTCTCCAGCAATTGTCTGTGATGGGTCCTCAATATCACTTCCGACCAGTGATGACATGGCTTGGCTTCAGGACAGTTCACTGTCCTTCCCTACCCCCTGCCCACTCCCTCCTCATCTCCCCACCTTGCAGGAGTTAGAACCCCTCAGAGCTGTACTTGAACCACTTCTCTGTCTACACTCCCCCTTAAAGCTTTAAATGCACCTGGAGCCAACTAGCCCAGCTGTGTATCCCATCCAGGTCCTTTCTGTTTCGTCAAAAATCACTCAACTGCCTGATCCATGCCCACATTCATACATCCAAGGAGCACTCCAAACTGCACGCCACCCAACAGTGACTGCCCCCCACCCCCAGGAGGTTTCTCAAATCCTCGGAACCACTCCAGCCTCCCAGTTTCTAGACCAAAACCTGGAGCCAGGCCACCCCTCTCCTGCCACAGCCACTCTCAGTCAGTCAGGAAACCTCTCTTGCCCTATCTTCACACGTATCCAGACCCAACCACCTCTTCCCACAGCCACCACCCTGGTGTTAACCACCGATGTCCTTCTCACTGCCGTGGACTCGAGGTGCCCCTGCTTTCCCCACAGTCTGCTCTCAGCTCAGTGGCTCAGGCAACTTCTTCAAAGTGGGTGTCAGATAGTTTCACTCCTCTGCTGCAAACCAGCGTATCCTTCCCCTAATCCTTGCACCTACACGACCTTGCTCAGCACTGCCTGCTTTCCTGCCTGAGGGCTCTGTCACCGTCCCTCCTCCCTGGGCTCCTGTCGCACTGGGGCCTGCTGCTCCAGGCCTGGGCTTCTGCTGAGTGCCCTTTGCCTGGACATCGGGAGTTTTGCTCCCTCAAATTACATTCTGGGAGGCCTTCCTGACACCCCTCTCCCCAGTCTGAAACCCCTTCCCTGCTCTTAAGGAGGAACCCCAGCTTCCACAGCAGGGCTCCACACAGACAGGCTTTCAGGAAATAATGTTCTCCAAGAAACGGACTCAAGGAAGAGGAGTAAACTATAAACCAAGGTCCCGGAGTAGGTGAGATGGTTGGACGGAAGCACAAAGCACAAATCTTAACAGTGGGCAGAAGGGATCCGCGCCACAAGGGTCCGGGGTCAGTGGGCGGCCCCCGAGTTTCCTTCTTCCCGGTTTCCTTTCTGCTTTTAGTCCCAGTTTCTTTCGCACCTCAGGGCCCTGGCCCAGTGGGCGCTCAGCGGACCCTTCCTACTGCCCGCATCCCTGTGCAGCGCTGGGACCCAGAATGACACTGCGGGCGGTCACCCAGGAGCACAATCCCGCCCCTCGCTGACCTCCTCCCAATGACCCAGTCCCTGACTCCCCTCCTGCTGACACCCCATACACCTCCCGCTGACGTACCCACCCCCTTCCAGTGACGCTCTTCAGATGAGCCCATAACGCCTCATCCCCTCCCGCAGATTCCTCCGCGGTCCTTATCCGCTTTCCCGGGTTCACGCCCTTCCCTCCGAGCATGCTCAGAGTACTAACGCCCGCGGGCCGTGCCCGGAGCGCGTAAGAGCCAATCCGCAGCCGGTGCGCTACTGATTGGCGGCCAGCGGCAGAGGTTCCGGATCCTGATTGGACAATCCTGCTGTTGTGGGCGGGTCTACAAAGGCGGAGGCCGGAAGTGCAGCAGAGTTGCTCCTGCCTGGGCTGGGATCCCCGGGGTCGTGAGCTTGCCATGGCTGCGCTGCGAAGGCACGGTAGGCGGGGACCGCTTGTGTCGGGGGACCGGTGGCTTTGGGGGAAGGGGACCCGGCGCTGTGGGGAATGGGGAGTCTGAGGCCTCGGGACTGTGGGGACCCGAGGCTGTGGGGACGGGAACTGTGAGGGACGAGGGAGCTGTGAGGACAGGGTCTGTGGGGACCCAGAACTGTGAAGGATGGGGGCTATGGCGTGGGGCGTGGGGGTTGCTGTGGGGATCGGGACCCGGGACTGTGGGGGACAATGGCCGTGAGGACTGGGGCTCTGAGGTACCCGTGACTGTGAGGGATGGGGGCTATGGCGCGGGGTGTGGGGGTTGCTGTCGGGGCCGGGACCCGGGATTGTGAGGATGGGGGCTGTGAGGACAAGGTCTGTGGGGACCCGGGACTGTGGGGATGGGGGCTGTGAGGAACACAAAGCTTTGAGAGGCGGGGAGGGCGTCTGTGAGGACAGGAGCTGTGAGGGACGGGGGCTGTGAGGCCGCGGGACTGCGGGGACGCGAACTGTGAGGATACGGGACTGTGAGGGATGGCGGCTGTAGGAGTCTGGGACCTGAGACTATAGGGGACAGGTGTGAAGACCTGCCCAAACCCCACATTCAGACTCAAACCATTTAAGTGCAGGGACCCTCAATTTCTGGGGACTTAACTAGTGTTTATTAAGTGGTGGCATATTTTTAACCAGCACCAAAGGCAGAATGGGACTTCCTTAGTGTCTCAGACTGTAAAGAATCCACCTGCAATGCAGGAGACGGAGGTTTGACCCCCGTGCAGGAAGATTCTCTGGAGAAGGGAATGGCAACCCACTCCATTATTTTGCCTAGAGAATTCCATGAACAGAGGACCTTGATGGGCTACAGTCCTTGATGGGGTCCCAAAGAGTCAGACAGGGCAGAGCAGCCAACACTCAAAGGCAGAATGGATACATTTAATTGGCTAACCTGGCACATGCTTTAGAATGAATGTCAGAGATACAGGGAACTTCAGACACTTGAGAAGCTCAGCGAACTTCTCATTACCCTATATCATCAACATTAAAATTAGAAAAAAGGGAAGATTATGTTTTCCTCAGTTTTATTCAGATATGATCAATACACAGTACTGTATGGGTTTTAGGTGTACAGCATAGTGACATGATGGGCTACATATTACAAAGCCATCACCCAGTAAGCTAACATCCATCACCTCATATAGTTACAAAATCCCTTGTGATAAGTGCTTTTAGGACCTACTTTCTGTCTTAGGAAATATGCCTGTTAGCAGTAATCGCCATGCTGTACAAGTACATCCTGGGACTTATTTACTTGTGACTGGAAGCTTGTACCTTTTGACCGTCTTTATCAATTTGTCCCATCCCTCAATCACCTCTGGTAACCGTCAATCTGTTTTCTATATCTATGAGCTCCTTTTTTTGTTTTTTTTTTTTATAGATTCAACAAATAGTGAGATCTTACAGTATTTGTCTTTCTTTGGCTTATTCCACTTAGTGTAATGCCCTCAAGATTATCTGTGTTATTGGCAATGGCACTTTCCTTCTTTAAGGCTGAATAGTATTCCACATCTTACTCATTCATCCATCCACGGACACGTAGGTTGTTTCCATATCTTGGCTATTGTGAATAACTTCAGTGAACATTGAGGTACATGTGTCTGAATTTTCAAGTTAGTGTTTTCATTTTCTTTGGATAAATACCCAGATCCAAAAGTGGAATTGCATATCGTATCATAGTTTAATTTTTAATTTTGTGAGGATCCTCCAGACTCTTTTCCATAGTGGCTGCACCAATTTTCATTCCCACAAGCAGTGCACAAGGGTTTCCTTTCCTTCACATCCTCACCAACATTTGTTATTTCCTGTCTTCTTTGATGATGGCCATTCTGACAGGTGTGAGGTGATATCTCATTGTGTTTTGATTTCAATTTCCCTGATGATTAGTGATCTTGAGCATCTTTTCTGTGTACCTGTTGACCACCTGTATGTCTTCTTTGGAGAAATGTCTGCTCAGTTTCTCTGTCCATTTTTTACTCAGATTATTTGGGGCCTTTTTGCTACTGAATTGCATGGTTCTTAATATATTTTAGATATTAGCCCCTATCAGATTTATAGTGTGCAAATATTTTCTCCCCTTCAGTAGGTTGCCTTTTCATTTGTTGGTGGTTTTGTTTTGCAGAAGCTTTTTAGTTTCTTTTGTTTTTACTGTTGTTGTCTTTGCTTTTGGTGTCAAATCAAAAAAAAAAAATCTTCACTAAGACTCCTGTTGTCAAAGAACTTTCTCCCTATGTTTTCTTCTAGGAGTTGTGTGGTTTCAAGTAAAGGTGAAGGTTTTGGATATGTTTCTCATTTTACTTGGATTAGTTCAGGCCATGATTATTTTCTTTCCTTCTCTCCATTAAAACAGATGCTGTGTTTTTCCCTTTGAAAGGAAAAGCCCAGTGGCAACTATAGTTAATATTTACGTAAAATAAGGAAACTAATTTCTCTGTAAGGCAGAATATGGAGAAAAGTAGATAGCATTCCCAGTCTGCTTCCTCTGTAGGAGAACACTGCACCTCAGTAACAGTACTGGAGTAGAAGGAACGGGGTCTCCTCTATCTTCCAACTGGGATGTGGCAACGTTCTGAGTTGCCTTCAAGTGTCCCCTCAGCCTGCCCTGCCAGATCCCTTGCATCGTGTCTTGGTGACAAAACAAGAACAGTGTTTGCTCTCCGCACAAAATGATCACAGCCTTACGTGCACTTAAAATGTTTCAGAACGGCTAATGGCATAGTAATTGCTGCTAAAAAACTGTGAGGAAAAATTTTGGACAGAGTTTGAAATATTTTTAAGTGTTAAAGTTTTGTGAGAAACTGAGTGTTTAGTGTATGTCTACTGCTTAGATGGGGAAGCCACCTCAGATTGGTCATGGAGTAGGATTCCAGTTATGTTCCATTTGAATACTATTTATAGTCTTATTTTGAGAACTAGTTTCCTCTTAATTAATATTTCAGAAAGCTTGCCAACTCTTGCTTAATCTTAGCTAATTGTTTTTCCATTTATAATTCTATGATGAAACTCATTAAGAAACTATCATTGAATTTGCATATATATTGAGCTTCTCTTTCTTGTGAATTGATACAATACTATTATCAATGTATTCCTTTATTCCTAGGCAGCCTTTTCATATTACAGGACAAAAAACCCATATTGAATATTGTGGTGGAAAAAGCTATAGAGAGGTTGGCAGATAAATATTACTTTACTGAAAATAGGAAATTGAAAATACTGTTTAAGATTCCAAGAAGTACCTTAAACTTAAGAAAATTTAAAGTGTCTCTTAAGCTATACAGATATCAGGTGGAAAAGGGAATCATCTGAGTCACTGTTTACTGAGGTTGGGGAACTCTTCCTTTTCTTTATGATTTTCTTGGTGTGTGTTTGTTTTGGAAGATTTTCTCTACCAAGCCAGGCTATAGTTGGGAGGCTGTGATCAAACTGGCCACTGGGAAAGTTCAATGAAATTCCATTTCTGATCTTATTTTCAGAAGTAGTTATTCATTTATATATGATTTCAAAAAGCCTGCCAACTCTCATTTTAAGTTCTAGATAATCACTTTTCCATTAGATAATCACTTTTAAAAGGTATGTTATAAACCTGTTTGTTCTGGTAGCTTTCTATCATAATGAAATATCTAGAAATCACATTTTTAAAGTTATTTGTTAATACTTAGGGTCTTCTTTATTTTTGTGTAATTTCTATAAATATGTGGCCCCATCAGTTTTACTGCTTTCCATTTAACATCCACCCTTGAAAATACAGTTTTTTGGCTAATTTTTTTCCTCATGTCTCCAGGTTAGCTCTACACATGTTTTTTTGTCCTCTGAGAATTGTGCTTTTCTGAGAGACAGTGGTTCATAGGGATGATATGGCAAGAGAATCACAAGTGAATCAATATCATTTCTATTACCAGAAAGCTCTCCAGTATAAATGTAGTAAAAAGAAATGTGTAGTTTTACATCCATGTTAAATAAAGTATGAACGTAGATGTGAACATAGATGTTGAGGGAAATGTGTGTTACTTTACCATCAAAGTGAACTTTTTTAAGGAAAAGGAAAATATTTTTGATGTTGATGGGGTAACTTACTGGCCTCAAAGTTCAAGAGGGTTTTTTTTTTAAACGCATAGTTTTCATTTTCCTTTGTCTTTTTTCAGAGTGGAACGCTATGGAAGAAAAAGTTCTATTTGGAAGAAAAAGTTCTATTTCCGTTGTTTTTGTTTTTATGAGAGCCTTTTCTAATAGAAAATATATTCACCCAGATCCCCTGATGAGGAGGCTTTCCCCTCTGGGAGGAGTGCTGGGAACCAAGTCCCTCAGGCAGGGGCCTGTTAGACCCTCCTTCCTAAGACCACCGCGAAGGAGGCCTAATAACTTGAAATACTGCCACTAACACCTCTGTTAAACATGGAGCAGACCCCTGCCTTTTTTTACCCCCAGCTGTTAGATTCTAAACATGTAGCTGTGTGAAAGAGGTCAGAATTGAATTACCACCAGCAATCAAGCCATCTATTTCCTTTTGAGGTACATGTATTCACAGTCCTTCCCAGGTATCTAATTTCCAAAGAAGACTTGACTGAAGATTTATTTTTCTTTGTCTTATGTCTTTAGCTTGAAACAGCAAGTGTGGGTGACAGTCCTCTCTGAAAATCATATCAAAATGGCTTGATTCCCCTGTGACACAGAGACTTGATCTCTCTGTTTGGTATTCCATCCTATTAACTTCAGACGAGATGGTTTTCTCCATGGTGACCTTTTGCTGTGTCTCTTGTGTCCCAACTCCAGGCGCCCATCTGCGTAGTGATTGTACTCATCTCCTGCAGGCATCCATGTCCGTTCTGCTTTTTTATATTCTACTGATTACTTTTTGACAGATACCAGAGTTTCAAGTTAGAACCTGCTCCTGCTGCTGGGAGAGGGGGTAGGGGCACAGCAGGAGGACGAGGTGTGAGGAGGGAGGAGGAGGCAGGTCACTGGGTCCCTGTGGTGACACAGAGCTGCCTTCCTGAACCTGAGCACCCAGCTCTTTTTTGTTTGTTTTTGAGCACAATGTAAATTAAACACAAAAGAGACTTTTAACACCTAAATTGATTTTTAGGGCTACATTTGCAGTAGGCAACACACACAAACACCGATACACACAGTCACAAGGTGCATTTCAACAAACCAAAGGTGACAGATGCATTTTAAAAATGATGCTTTACTGTGTGCCAGTACCCTGAAAAAAGTAACCTCTCATTTCTGTTCTGCTTTTGACTTGAATCCCTACATAGCTGTGGCCAGAAGTCCCTATCTGTAGTAAACTGGTAGGCAGTTCACATGCACCCATGTCCTTCATAGCCCTAGAGGCTCCAAGAAGTTAGAGTCCAGTGGCTGCACATTTCTTTTGGTATAAAATATTAATAGCTAGTGATTTCTATTTAAGTAAACTATGAGCTCCTTCTGTGACTGCACTGGAGTGACCCCATCCTCCGTTTGAAAAGCAGATGAGCTGATGGGGGGTGGGGGTGGGGGCAGGTCCTCGCTGACAGCTTGTTTTCTTTAGAGGACAACGTTCATGCATTGAGTGGTCTTATTCTCTGTGTTGTGAATAAGAAGTGAAATTCACTGAGGACTCCTCCAGCAGTATTAGCTGGTAGAAAGTATTACTTTGTTTGTTACGCATGGCTCTTTTAAAGTTGATTTTGGAAAATTAAAATCATTATTTTTTAAAAGACTATGCTTTAAATTGTGACAACTGAAAGTATTTAGACATGTGTTGTTGTTTTGTCACTAAGTCATGTCTGACTGTTTGCAACCCCATGGACTGTAGCCCACCAGGCTCCTCTGTCTATGGGATTTCCCAGGCAGGAATACTGGAGCAGGGTGCTATTTCCTCCTCCAGGGGATCTTCCTAACCAAAGGATCTAACCCTTGTCTCCTGCATTGGCAGGTAGGTTCTTTACCTTTGAGCCACCTGGGAAGCCTGTATGAGACATGTATATATTTATCAGCTTCCAGAGCCAGCTGTGAGGCAAGCCTGAAGCCGTCAGACCCCACCCAAGTCAGAGACCCAGAGACTGGCCCCGGGACCTTAGCCCTGGAGCTCCCAGCCTGGGCTCTGGGCTGAGTCTTGTCCCTGAGGAAGGACCACATATCCTGAACCTGCTGCAGGCCTGGGCCCACCCCCACACCCCAGGGTCATGCAGAGACACCAAAAGGCAGTGAGTGGAGACCAGAGGGCCTCAAGACCTACTTTGCAGACAGGCCGCCAGCTAGGTCATAGATACAGTGTGTGCAGGTGACACGCTGAATTCAGGGACAGTGCCGCAGCCACACAGCCCGTGTCTCCGCCCATGGCCGGCCTGCTATGTGCCGCGCCCTTGCCACTGTCAGGGCACCAGTGGAAGCAAAATTGTCAGGTGACTGGTTCATTTCAGTGTTTCCTGGTGGTCGTGCCGGTTTCTCCCTGGGATTGCGGTGTATCTTGGTTCCTTCAGGCTGTGTGGTGTTCCGCAGTGGATGCACGCGCTGCTTGGTGATGACCCATGTCTGGTTTTCCTGTAGTGTAGTCATGTGTTCACACACATGTGTGTGCAGAGCTCAGCCGTGACCTCAGCAGGATGCCTGCATCAGCTGCTGCCAGCCCAGGTGGCTCTCGGGCTCCAAGTGTCCCCAAGTTCATTTTAGAGCAGGATGACTGGTTAGGGTTTTGTCAGCTGCTTTTGGTTCTCCCAGAAATTGCACCCGGTTTTCTGGAGTAGAAGTTTTTCCCCTCTGCTATTTAAGGAAATGCACGTGACCATTCAGTTTCTATTGGAAACTTGGAACCTGCCCTTTGGACAGGTCTTGGAGTGCTGGCCTAATGGAACAGACCGCCTCCCTGTGACCCAGGTGCTGCCCTGGCCGTCCGCAGTGGCCTGGGGAACATGCTCACAGGCCTGTGCTGCCCAACCTGGCAGAGCTGGGAGGCAGGGCCTCCGCGTGGCCGGGGAAATGAGGGCATCCCCGCGAGGACTGGCTTCTTCCTGCAGGGGCTCCCGGGGGTGGGTAGACGGGTGACACCAGGACCCCATGCTCCCCCCAGGCGCCTGGCTGAACACCACCTGGACTTGAGTAGCTTTCTCAGGAGGCCTGTTGTGTTTTTAGACCCAAATTGTGTGTTTTCCAACTAGCACCAATTGGAGGGGCTTATTTCTGCAGTGAGGGCCATCTGCGCACAGGGTGAAAGGAGGAGCGGTCTATGCCATTAGGCTTGTGCTCCCTCTGGGGGACAGGAGCCTGCCCTCCATGACCCACAGGGGGCTCAGCGGCCCCGTCACACGTGACCTCTCACTTCCCCCTCCTCACATCACCGCCTCCTCAATGGCCCTAATGTCTGTCCCCCACTTTGTCGTCTGAATACCTCAAGCCTGTCTCCAGAGTCCTGCTCTTGGTTTCTGCCCCATGGTACTTGGTCACTAGAGCAGTTTTCTCTCTCTCTCTCTGTTGATTTGTTTCTAAATTTAATGAGGTTAAAACAGATTACCTGATGGCTCAGACAGTAAAGAATCCACCTGCAATGCAGGAGACCTGGATTTGATCCAGATCCCCTGGAAAAGGGAATGGCTACCCACTCCAGTATTCTTGCCTGGAGAATTCCTTAGACTGAAGAGCCTGGCGGGCTATAGTCCATGGAGTCACAGAGAGTCTACCACGACTGAGCAACTTTCACTTCATTTCACTTCAAAACAGATTCACTGGATTAACCTTTCCCCTCATCTTTCTTGGCTGCTCTTTTGAGATTGTCCCTGCTCGTTGTTCACACTTAAATCAGGACAGAAATGTTTATTCACTGTGGCAGCGCTTCCCCTCCAGTCAGGGCAGAGAGTGCCCTGAGATAAGCCAAGTGAAGAATCTGCATCCTTGTAGGCACTGTGCCAACTATGCTGTCCCTGTGGGGGCCCCAGAGGGGGCCCTGGGTCTGCCCAGCCTGTCTGCTATGAACTGGCATGGACCCAGCCTCTCCAGGGCTGCTCTGCAGCCCAGGACCACAAACCAGGGTCTGAAAACAGCTCATAGTCAACCAGCGACGAGGTGGAGGAAGAACAGAACTGTGAGCCCACGTGCCCCACCAGTTCCCAGCCTCACCTTGCCCACCTGTGCTCACACCTGTGGGGGTACCTAGTGCAAACACAGTGCTGGGGGGCCTTTGATGCCTACAGTGCTGGGGGTCCTGTGATTGGGTCAGTAGTGGGGGTGCTGTGATGGACAGTGCTGGGGGGGTGACCCTCATGGGGACAGTGCTGGGGGTCTTGTAGGCACCACCCTTTTTGTGTCCTGTGGAGGGGCAGTCACTTAGCCCTGAGATGGTGATGTCATGATATGTCTTGTTTTATATAAAATTCATTTGCAATTTAAATAAAACTTCAATCAGTAATACTTTCCTTTCTTTTGCAAATTGATTGCTTCTGTAGTGTTTGTTGGAAAAGTACTGAAGAAACTTTATCCTGAGGTTTCACACAGCCAAGAAAAGAAGGCCCCTGTGACTCCAGCCTCCAGAAACCCACCTGAGAAAGGGGCTCCTGAGAGAGAGAAGGGCCAGAGTGTCCCTCCTGAGACAGGTGAGCGCTGTTTCCCTGGAGAGTGAATGCTGGTCTCAGGCCACTGTGGCACCATCACGGGCGCAACGGGGTCATTCTGCTTAGACTTTTTGGGGATGGTTACTTCACTTGTGAGGGAAGAAGTGCCCCCAGCTGGGGACAGGGTCAGGTTCATCACTGTTTTGGGTTCAACTCCATGCTGTTCCTGGGTGCAGTGACTGGGCCCTGCTGCCCCAGGACCGCTGCCCACAGTGTTCGTGCCGCTGTTCTGCCGGAGAGCCAGAGGTATAGGAGGGACTCTCAGCCTCTCAGCCCTGGAGTCACACTCGAGCATAGTGGCTGCTGTTTATTGTGCTCTTCCCTTTCAAAGACAGTCCTGTCCTGGGCTGAACTGTACCCTCTACAATTTATGTGTTGATGTTCTGACCCCAGAACCTCAGGATGTTGACCATGTTTGGAGATGGAGTGAAATGAGACCTTTAGGGTGGGTCCTAATCTAGGGCGACTGGTGAGATAGGAAGAGATCAGGACCCAGACACATACAGCAAGATGACCATATGAGTTTTCTTTCCTTTTCTAACCTGACGGTTTTAACAGTGATTATTCACTAATGAGCTTTCCAGGTGGCTCAGTGGTAAAGAATCCACCTGCCAATGCAGGAGATGCAGGTTCAGTCTCTGGGTTTGGAAGATTCCCTAGAGGAGTGCAATAATTAGTGCAATAATTTGGGCAGTGTCTTTCCTCAGAAGCTCCAGGTTGGACCACATCATTTCAGCAGGCAGTTGTTGTTCATTGTGAAGGCCCATGTGAGCCACACTGTAATGGCTGGTGCCAGCAGCTGTGTGGTCCCGTTGGAGGCTAGGACAGGGTCCGGGCAGAGGTTGCATGGCCAGCGTGGTGCCGAGGCCGGGAGAGATGTGAGGGTGCTGCAGGTGGGATTCAGCTGTGGTCTTGGTGTTTGTCCACCTGTGTGCTTCTCAGACCACAGACCCTGCAAGTGGTGCTTGCTATCTGAGTCATAGCCTCTGTGTACCCCACACAGGGTACACTGGTCACCTACCATGGCCTAAACTTGGGTGGGAGGGGGCGGGGGAGCAGTGAGAAGGATACGGTGTGGCTAGGATGGTCTCATCAGGTCCTGGGGGGCATCTAGTCCCTCTGTTTCTGGACACCCTGCCTTTCCTCCCCTTGCAGAGTACCCTCTGGCCTCAAGGATCCTTGGATTGGGGGTTGAGGGCAGAGTCTGGTGGGTAGGATCCCCCACCCTTCCTCACGGCTTCAGGCAATGAGTAGAGGAGGCATTTCTGGGAGTTTTCGTTTTTGTTACAGATGCAAATGAGCCTAACTTATTTGCCTTCCTGAAAACTCCATGCAATGTACAGCAGCAACATATTTTTTAAAAGATAAAATTCATTTAATCTAAAGTTAACCATAACCATTTCAAAATGCACAATTCAGTGATTGTTAATATACTTAACTATGTTGTGTAAGGATACCAGTAACTCCAGAACATTCTTATCACCCCAAAAGAAACCCATATCCATTACAGTTATCCCCAGTCATGCCTCCCTATTTTTTTGTTTCTTTAATTTATTTTATAATTGGAGGAAAATTGCTTTACAATGTTGAGTTGATTTCCGCTGTACAACAGTGAGAATCAGCCATAATTGTACATACATTCCGCCCCATCCCCTCAGTATTCTGGCCTGGAGAATTCCATGGGCTGTATAGTCCATGGAGTTGCAAAGAGTCGGATATGATTGAGTGACTTTCACTTTCACTTTTCACTTTTGCCTCCCTCATGAGCCTCCCTCCCCTCCACCCATCCCAGGCTGGGGTCCCTGTGTTGTATAGTAACTTCTCATCAGCTATCTTTTTTATACATGATAGTGTATATAATGCTGATGCTACATTCTCCGTTTGTCCCACTCCTTCTGCCGAAAGCCACAGTTCTAAACGACACAAGTACCCCACTGTTCATTGCAGCCTGATTTATGATAACCAGGATATGGAAGCAACCTAGATATTCATCTACAGATGAACGGATAAAGTTGTGGTATATAAGTACAATAGAATATTACTCAGCCATAAAAAAGAACAAATTTTAGTCAGTTCTATTGTGGTGAATAAACACAGCCTGTTATACAGAGTGAAGAAAATCAGGAAGAGAAAAACAAGTATCATATATTAACACACATATATGGAATTTAGAAAAATGGTATTGATGAACCTATTTGTAGAGCAGGAATGGAGTCTCAGATGTTTAGAAGAGACCTGGCTACTTTCTGTCTCTTCAGATTTGTGTATTCTGGACATTTTGTGAGTGGAATTGCATAGTAGGTGACCTTTTGTGTCTGACTTCTGTCAGTTCAGTTCAGTCTCTCAGTCGTGTCTGACTCTTTGTGACCCCATGGAGTGCAGCACACCAGGCCTCCCTGTTCATCACCAACTCACAGAGTTTACTCAAACTCATGTCCATTGAGTTGGTGATGCCATCCAAAAATCTCATCCTCTGTCATCCCCTTTTCCTCCCGCCTTCAATCTTTCCCAGCATCAGGGTCTTTGCAAATGAGTCAGCACTTCACATCAGGTGGCCAAAGTATTGGAGTTTCAACTTCAACATCAGTCCTTCCAATGAATATTCAGGACTGATTTCCTTTAGGATGTACTGGTTGGATCTCCTTGCAGTCCAAGGGACTCTCAAGAGTCTTCTCCAATACCATGGTTCAAAAGCATCAATTCTTCGGCACTCAGCTTTCTTTATAGTCCAACTCTCACATCCATACATGGCTACTGGGAAAACCATAGCCTTAACTAGATGGACCTTTATTGGCAAAGTAACGTCTCTGCTTTTTAATATGCTGTCTAGGTTGGTCATAACTTTCCTTCCAAGGAGTAAGCGTAAGCATCTTTTAATTTCATGGCTGCAGTCACCATCTGTAGTGATTTTGGAGCTCAAAAAATAAAGTCTACACTATTTCGCCACCTATTTGCCATGAAGTGATGGGACTGGATGCCATGATCTTAGTTTTCTGAATGTTGAGCTTTAAGCCAACGTTTTCATTCTCCTCTTTCACTTTCATCAAGAGGCTCTTTAGTTCTTCTTCACTTTCTGCCATAAGGGAGGTATCATTTGCATATCTGACATTATTGATATTTCTCCCGGCAATCTTGATACCAGCTTCTGCCTCATCCAGACCAGCATTTCTCATGATGTACTCTGCGTATAAGTTAAATAAGCAGGGTAACAATATACAGCCTTGACGTACTCCTTTTTCTATTTGCAACCAGTCTGTTGTTCCATATCCAGTTCTAACTGTTGCTTCCTGACCTGCTTACAGGTTTCTCAAGAGGCAGGTCAGGTGGTCTGGTATTCCCATCTCTTTCAGAATTTTCCACAGTTTATTGTGATCCACACAGTCAAAGGCTTTGGCATAGTTAGTAAAGCAGAAGTAGATGTTTTTCTGGGACTCTTGCTTTTTCGATGATCCAGTGAAAGTTGGCAATTTGATCTCTGGTTCCTCTGCCTTTTCTAAAACCAGGTTGAACATGTGGAAGTTCATGGTTCATGTATTGCTAAAGCCTGGTTTGGAGAATTTTGAGCATTACTTTACTAGTGTGTGAAATGAGTACAATTGTGTGGTAGTTTGAGCATTCTTTGGCACTGCCTTTCTTTGGGATTGGAATGAAAACTGACCTTTTCCAGTCCTGTGGCCACTGCTGAATTTTCCAAATTTGCTGGCATATTGAGTGTAGCACTTTCACAGCATCATCTTTTAGGATTTGAAATAGCTCAACTGGAATTCCATCATCTCCACCTGCTTTGTTCGTAGTGATGCTTCCTGAGGCCCACTTGACTTCACATTCCAGGATGTCTGACTCTAGGTGAGTGATCACACCATCGTGATTATCTGGGTCATGAAGATCTTTTTTGTACAGTTCTTGTGTGTATTCCTGCCACCTCTTCTTAATATCTTCTGCTTCTGTTAGGTCCATACCATTTCTGTCCTTTATTGAGCCCATCTTTGCATGAAATGTACTCTTGGTATTTCCAATTTTCTTGAAGAGATCTCTAGTCTTTCCCATTCTATTTTTTTTTTCTCTATTTCTTTGCAATGATCACTGAGGAAGGCTTTCTTATCTCTCCTTGAGATTCTTTGGAACTCTGCATTCCAATGAATATATCTTTCCTTTTCTCCTTTGCTTTTTGCTTCTCTTCTTTTCACAGCCATTTGTAAGGCCTCCTCAGACAGCCGTTTTGCTTGTCTGCATTTCTTTTCCTTGAGGATGGTCTTGCTCCCTGTCTCCTGGACGATGTCCCAAACCTCCATCCATAGTTCATCA
The DNA here is from genome assembly GCF_003369695.1 of Bos indicus x Bos taurus. Lineage (NCBI taxonomy): Eukaryota > Metazoa > Chordata > Mammalia > Artiodactyla > Bovidae > Bos > Bos indicus x Bos taurus. The sequence goes on along the minus strand of NC_040102.1, from coordinate 575,830 downwards.
GGTACTCTATCAGATCTTGTCCCTTAAATCTATTTCTCACTTCCACTCTATAATCATTAGGGATTTAATTTAGGTCATACCTGAATGGTCTCATGATTTTCCCTACTTTCTTTAATTTAAGTCTGAATTTGGCAATAAGGAGTTCATGATCTGAGCCACAGTCAGCTCCCGGTCTTGTTTTTGCTAACCGCATAGAACTTCTCCATCTTTGGCTGCAAAGAATATAATCAGTCTGATATCGATGTTGACCATCTGGTGATGTCCATGTGTAGAGTCTTCTCTTGTGTTGTTGGAAGAGGGTGTTTGTTATGACCAGTGCATTCTCTTGTCAAAACTATTAGCCTTTGCCCTGCTTCATTTTGTACTCCAAGGCCAAATTTCCTGTTACTCCAGGGTTTCTTGACTTCCTACTTTTGCATTCCAGTCCCCTATAATGAAAAGGACATCTTTTTTGGGTGTTAGTTCTTGAAGGTCCTGTAGGTCTTCATAGAACTGTTCAACTTCAGTTTCTTCAGCATTACTGGTTGGGGCATAGACTTGGATTACTCTGATATTGAATGGTTTGCCTTGGAAACGAACAGAGATCACTCTGTAATTTTTGAGATTGCATCCAAGAACCGTATTTCGGACTCTTTTGTTGACTATGATGGCTACTCCATTTCTTCTAAGGGATTCTTACCCACAGTAGCAAGTATAATGGTCGTCTGAGTTAAATTCACCCATTCCAGTCCATTTTAGTTTACTGATTCCTAAAATGTCGACGTTCACTCTTGTCATCTCCTGTTTGACCACTTCCAACTTGCCTTGATTCATGGACCTAACATTCCAGGTTCCTATGCAATATTGCTCTTTACAGCATCAGACCTTGCTTCCATCACCAGTCACATCCAACACAGGTGAGCAGTTTTACATGCTCATCTGTGTTGTAAGGAGTATGACTGCTTCATTTATTTTTCTTGCTGAGTAATGTTCCATTCTGTGGATATGTAACGTTTTGTTTATCTGTTCATCAATTGATAGATATTTGGATTTTTTCTACTTTTAGGCTTTTATCGATAAACAATGAACATCTCTGCACAAGTATTTGTGTGGACATGTGTTTTCAGTTCTCTTGGATGTAAACCTAAGAGTGGGATTGCTGGGTCACATGGTAATCCTGTGTTTACTGTGTTGAGGACCTGGCAAGCTGTTTTCCACAGTAGTGTGTCATTCTTCACCCCACCTGCCATGGAGGAGGGTTCCAGTTTCTCCACATCCTTGCCAACACTTGCTGTTTTCTGTTTTCTTGATAACCGTCTTAGTAGGTGAGGTTGCACCTCATTGATTCCTATTTCCCTGATGATGCGTGTTGGACATTTGTGTATCTTTTGTAGAGAAATGTGTATATAAATCCTAGGCCCATTTTTCAGTTGGATTGTTTTTCTTTTTGTTGCTGAGTTGTACAAGTTAGTTATAATGTGGACAATGGAGCTTTATCAGTTACATGACTTACAAATATTTTCTCCTGCTCCATGGATTAGCTTTGTACTTCCTTGATGGTGTCTTTTGAAGTATAAAATATTTTAGTCTTGATTAAGTCCATCATATCTATTTCTTCTGTTGCCTGTGGTTTTGGTGTCATATTTAAGAAACCAAATCCAAGGTCACAAGTTTTACATCTAAGTTTTCTTCTATGAGTTTTATGGTTTTAGCTTTTGCAGTCAAGTCCTTTATCTATTTTGAGTTGATGTTTGTATATGGTGTGAGGTAGGGGTCCAGATTCATTCCCTTGTCTGTGGATATCCAGTCATACCAGCACCACTTGTTGGAGAGACTGTCTTTTTCCCACTTGGCACTCTTGTCAAAAAATCAGTTAGCCAAAGACTCTGTGCTCAATGCAGTAGGCCTGGGTTCAATCCCTGGTCAGGGAACTAGATCCCACATGCCACACCTAAGAGTTTGAATGCCCCAACGAAGATCCCATGGACTTCAACTAAGACCTCATGAGGCCAAATCAAAAGAAGAAAAAAAATCAGTTAGCCATAGTTGTTTGGGTTTATTTCTGGGCTCTCAATTTTATTCCACTGGTCTCTATGTCTGTCCCTGTGCCGGTATGACACTGTTTTAATCACTGTAGATTTGTCATAAGTTTTGAAATTGCAGTAAGAGTCTTCTGACTTCATTAATTTTCAAGATTGTTTTAACTATTCAGTGTCCCTCACAGTTATGTGTAAATTTTAGGATCAGCGTGTCCAGTTCAAGGGGAAAAAAGCAGTTGGAATTTTGATACAATTTTGTGTTGAATTTGCAGATGATTCTGGGGATTAATGCTCTCTTACCAGTATTAAGTTGTTCAAATCATGAATTTAGTCTAGCTTCCCATTTCTGTCATTTTTAAATTCTTTAAACAATGCTTTGTAATTTTCATTATAAGACAGGTATATCCATGCTTGGTATGTCCAAGCATTCTCTGTTGTGTCCAACTCTTTGTGACCTTAAAAAAAGTTTGTCCCAAAGTATTTTATTCTTTTTGATACTATTATAAATGGAATTGTTTTCTTTTTGGATTAGCTAGTGAATGTAAATACTAATAAACCCTTTGACCTTGGATTAGGTAATAGTTTCTTAAATATGGAAACACAGATTTTTGTATATTGACCTTATTAGCCAAACTTATTAGTGCTAACAGTTTGTGTGTGTGTGTGTGTGTGTAGTTTTCAGGATTTTCTATATATAAGATTTTATCCTCTGTGAGCAGGGATATTTCACTTTTCCCTATTCAGGTTGGACGCCTTTTATTTTCTTTCTTGACTATTGCCTTGTTTGGAACTTTGAGTGTAATGTTGAAGCAAAGTGGCATGAGTGTGAATTCTCATCTTTCCTGGTCTTAGGGGGAGCATTCAGGCCTTCTCAATGGAGTGTGACGTCAACCATGTGCTTTTTGTGCTTTATCTTTGTCATGTTGAAGTTCTCTCTATACTAATTTCTTGAGTATTTTTTAATCATGAAAGAACAGTGTATTTTTTTGAAGCACTATGTCTTGGGAATTCTGAAGGAAAAACACTTTATTTGCAGCTAGAAAAAGAGAAATCTTGACTGAAGACAAAACAACAAAATCACAATCAAACAGACAAAAATTGTGTGCAGGTCAAATGAAAGGTCATTTGAGAATTCCCTTGAAGGCTTGATGCCTGTGGAGGCGGCAGCTTGCTGATAATCAGAGGTGTAGATGTGCCAAGGTCTCTTCAGTGTTGGAAGAATCATCCTAATGAGGAAAGGGCCTTTGTCAGTCAGCCCTTGGCTGAGATTGAGAAAATGTTCCTTGTACTGTTAAAAGACACAGCATGGTGATTCTGATAATTATTTGTTCACTTTCGGTTCAATTCAATTCAGTCGCTCAGTCGTGACCAACTCTTTTTGACCCCATGGAGTGCAGCACGCCAAGGCTCCCTGTCCATCACCAACTCCCGGGGTTTACCCAAACTCATGCCCATTGAGTCGGTGATGCCATCCAACCATCTCATCCTCTGTCGTCCGCTTCTCCTCCCGCCTTCAGTCTTTCCCAGCATCAGGGTCTTTTCAAATGAGTCAGTTCTTCACATCAGGTGGCCAAAGTATTGGAGTTTCAGCTTCAACATCTGTCCTTCCAAAGAACACTCAGGACTGATCTCTTTTAGGATGGACTCGTTTGATCTCCTTGCAGTCCAAGGGACTCTCAGGAATCTTCTCCAACACCACAGTTCAAAAGCATCAATTCTTCTGCACTCAGCTTGCTTTATAGTCTAACTCTCACATCCATACATGACTACTGGAAAAACCATAGCCTTGACTAGACAGACCTTTGTTGGCAGAGTAATGTCTCTGCTTTTTAACCAAGCAATAGGTTGGTCATAACTTTCCTTACAAGGAGTAAACGTTTTTTAATTTCATGGCTGCAGTCACCATCTGCAGGAGCCCAAAGAAATAGTCTGCCACTGTTTCCACTGTTTCTCCATCTATTTCCCATGAAGAGATGGGACCAGATGCCATGATCTTAGTTTTCTGAATGTTGAGCTTTAAACCAGCTTTTTCACTCTCCTCTTTCACTTTCATCAAGAGGCTCTTTACTTATTCTTCACTTTCTGCCATAAGGGTGGCATCATCTGCATATCTGGTGTTATTGATATTTCTCCTGGCAGTCTTGATTCCAGCTTGTGCTTCATCCAGCCCAGCATTTCTCATGATGTACTCTGCATATAAGTTAAATAAGCAGGGTGACAATATATAGCCTTGACGTACTCTTTTGCCTACTTAGAACCAGTCTGTTGTTCCATGTCCAGTTCTAACTGTTGCTTCCTGACCTGCTCAGGTTTCTCAAGAGGCAGGTCAGATGGTCTGGTATTCCTATCTCTTGGAGAATTTTCCACAGTTTCTTGTGATCCACACAGTCAAAGCCTTTGGCATAGTCACTTTACAGAAGTGCGTTTGTTTATTTTAGAAGAGCATTGGTAATTCCATTTGTTCTTAAAGAAAAGGACATGATCTGTAAATGGCCACAACCACCTGTGTGTGGGTTTTGGTGAATTTCTGTCACTCAAGAGTGCATATTGGACTCTCTTTTTTTTGTTATTGCTTTTATTATTGTTTTTAACTTGCTAATTATATCTGCATATATTTTAAAGAGCCAAATAATCCCACAAGAGTTATAAAAAACTGTGTCATTGTGCCCTGAGCCCCATAACACAAGCACACCAACTTTGAAGGCATCAGCCAAGCCAGGGGCAGTCCGGTGGCGGTGCCCTGGCAGAGGGCACATGTGTGCTGGTGGTAGAGGGGGGCCGTGTGGACAAGCACAGTGCAGAGGGGAGTCAGAGGTTCGGAATGAAAGCAAACTCGAGTGAGTATCCTGCATATCAGACCCAGAGCCTGATCTGGTAAGAATGGTGAACCACAATCAAAGCCAGTCAGCCACGGAGAGGAGAGCCTTTGAAGTCGCCTCTTCTGAAACCTTGTGGCCACGCCAGTGTTTCTGGGAAGGCACTGGCCTCTGTCAGTAGCAACGGGGTGCTGACTTGCCCCTCCAGATTCTCGAGCCTCACCCTGCAGCCTAGTGTAGGGGCGAGGGGATGCCCTGGCCCTGCTGTCCCCTGAGCACTCAGTGGTGAACATGACCCTGACCGCCATCCTGCCAGTGAGCATCTGCTACCAGAAGAGGCGAGAGAAGCCAGGCCTGGATGTTGTGCTCTGCTCTGGGCCACCCTAACTTACACACGAGCAGATTCCCATCCACCGCCCGCAGGCCTGGCCTCAGGGCAGCGCATGGTCAGCACAGGAGCCTCGCAAAGAACTCTGCCCTCAGTGTCCAGCATCTGTATCCTTCATCCCAGGAGTCACCTTCCACCTCCCTTCTTGGCATCGCCCGTATTTATCCTGATAATTTGGTGAACAATAACATTTCCAAGTTCTGTTTGATTTTCTTATTGAGAAAAATTTAGCCAATTAAAAGCTTCCAAAAATACTCTTAAGAAAAATGATCAAGCGTTGATGTTGCCCGACAGGGGATAGTCTGCCTGGAAACACGTCTTTTTTCTGCCCTTGATCCCGGTGGGAACGACTCAGTCATTAATCAACTGGGCGGATAAGCCTAATATAAGAACTATATTCTTGCACCTTAGCTTCACAAAAGTGAAATACACTGATGGCAGAAGCAATTGACAATGCTTCAAAGCTTTTACAATTTAAATGTCTTGAAACCACATATTCTGTTATGTGTGCACTAGTGATTTCTCTCAGTCCTTGTCATTGTTGTTTATAAAATGAGGTATTCATTTTTCTTTGAAAGAGTAATTGGGATATCCCCTTGTGTTAGGTAAAGGTTACTTTGCCATATTTTGAGTGAAAATATGGAGATGGAAGCACTGATCCTACCTTGAGAAGGTGTGGGGAGCAGCACTGATGCTGCTCTGGACCATGCAGACCAGCAGCCCACTTCCAGGAGTTGATTTAGTGGAACTGCGAGGTCAACTGTACAAAGTTTTATATACCCTGGATGGTCATGGCAGCCACTTCTGATAGTGAAAATTTAGAGTCAATTTCTGTATGCAAAATTTAAGACAGTGGTTAAATTACAGTTAAATTTGCCAATAACATGGAACATCATGTAGCCATTAAGAGCATATAGATTTAAGTGTATCTTAATATTTTATCATATTCACTTTTGAAAGATATTATACATATAATATATACATGTATAATGATAAAATATGTGTTCAGTTCAGTTCAGTAGTGTCCGACTCTTTGCCACCCCATGAATTGCAGCACGCCAGGCCTCCCTGTCCATCACCAGCTCCCGGAGTTCACCCAAACTCATATCATGTGATCCTATTAAGTGTGTGTCTGTGTGGGTGTATGTGTAGACACATATTAGCATTTACAGAGAAAAAGTTCCAGAAGGATAGGCACCACGATGTTGAGGTTGATATTATGATAATGAGGGGTGTGTTATGTGGAATCTTTTTGTTTTGCTTCTTATTCATGAATTAATTATGTTTTTATATAATATCATAAAAACTCAGAAGTTTATATAATAAGTAACTTAATGTAAATTTAAATAATCATAACTTGTTCCTTTTTCCTGGCTGGTTATATAGCTGAGTGGCTCTTCTGGCAAAATGCTCCGCTTACTAAAGTTGGCAGTTATGGCCATGGCTTCCCATCTTCAGTGAGTTTGGCTGGAGAAGCTGCTCAGCACGTGGACATCTGACAGCAACTGTCTGTGCCTCTTCCTGCAGGTGGTGACACTCGGGTCCAGCCCACACGGCGGCTCTATACCGTGGGCCTGCCTCCCGAGGGGTGGGTCCCCACTCTGCCGGAGCCGCTGAGCTGCTCAAGTTCAGAGAGCTCTTCCAGCAGTGAGGACACAGGAGGTAAGGCGGCCGACAGCCCAGGGACTCCAGGGTCGTAACTTCACGTGGACTTTAATGGGGGTGAGTGTCACGTGGCCATGTGGCCTGCAGTCATTACAGACACTTGTGAAGATGCGTGACAGCACCAACTCAGGTTGGGAGGGGACTCAGGTTGGGGTGTGATCTCAGCCCCGTTGTTAACATATTACACATCAGGAGAAGTCTGGCGTTACTATGTCCAAACTTGAAAGTGCTTCTCTTGTTAAGTGAACTTTTTTTCTTTACTTTCCAATTTTTTTCAAAATTTCCAAGATTGTTATCAGTTTTGTAATCATGGAAATAACTTAGGTTGCATGTCTGGTAGAAAACTGAACAATGCTGTCAGATGTTTTATGAGTGAAGGAGGTGCACTGGGGGTGGTATGGAGGCTGCATGTCATATTTATGCCTTAAAAATTCCCCCTTTAATTTATCGCTTTAAAACTTCCTTAAGAGGAATTTGGAATTTTCAGATAAAATTTTCCCCAGATGGTTTTTAACAAGTAATAAACTAAGAAACTCTATACCATATGCCTTAATTAATTTGCATATTAAGAAAATATGATTTTCTACTAGATTGATCTTTCTGACTTTCTAAGAATCAGAAACCATAAAATCAAAAATGAGATAGTTAAGGAGTGATATATTTATCTTTTTAAGCCCTGTTGAAAATCTTTGGAATATAATTATTGGAAAAATAGATTGTTTCATTAGAAAATTAAGCTATGTCCTTATAAAGATAAATCGCTTTGGTGACATACTCGCTGTGTACCTCAGGTGTTTAATAACAAAGTGCGGACTCACCCTGGAGCTGCCGCCACAGCGAGGTCCACCCCCGAGCCTCCCAGGCAGGTCTGCTCGGCGCCCCAGCTGAGAGCCTTCTGGGTGCACTGTAAGCTAGAGGGGTGTCCTTCCGGGAGATGAAAAGCTCCACAGTCTTGTTGCTGGCAATTTAAGCAGAGAGTGTGAGGACTGGAGTCAGAAAAGAAGAAAAGTCCAGTGGGGCACTGTCCACCATTTGTGTCCGTTTGAATGTGCAGCACTGTTAAGTCAGTTCAGTAGTTACATCTAAAGAAGTTGAGGAGGAAGCGTCAGTGCAGCTCATTGCCCCATATGTGCCCGTGGCATCCTGCCTCCCCTGGCTCAGCCCGGGTACAGGCGGCAGGCCTGCTGGTGACCCCCAAAACCGGCCCCCTCCTCCCCTCAGGCCTTGTCCAGACCCCTGGTTTGTCAGACCCCATGCAGCCAGAGGCACATCCCTCCACTGCAGGCATTCGAGTCCTGCCTTCTAACAGTGCCTCAGCAGCTTTGCAAAGATCCTTTATTCATCCTGCAAAGGAGGAGTCCCTGCCTGCCACTGCCAGCAGGTAAAGTTCTGGGACCTCTACAGAGAGACGTTACATTCACATGTTCTACACAGAAATAGGAGCCTCAACTTTCTTATGAACTGAAAAACAGGCCAGCCTCTTGGAAAGAGGGCCTTTTCTTCTCTGTTACGCCAATCCTTTTTTTAAAAGAAAAATATTTTGTTTTTATGGACTACAAAAACACTTACTATAGAAAAGTCAAGCATTATAGAAAACACACAGGAAGTAAAACATTACCTAAGACCACCTGGGCAAGATCTCAATAAACATTTTTTGAAAATTCTCCCTGTACATGTTGTATGTGCACATGCAGCTTTTATAAAAGTACATATTATACGTCCTGCATTATAAACCACTTTCCACACTTGGTGTGTTATGGAGATTTTTTTTTCCATTTCATTGCATATAGATGTATTTATATCATTTTTTTTAAAGTAGCTGAGATCTGTCTTATGTAAGCAATTTGTTTATAACTAGGCTGTCCTTTCCCACGTTGAAAGACATCTAGAACTTTCCCTGGTGCTCAATAAGCCCTTGGCATTTGAACGCTGTCATCACTGTGACAGTTATGCCCTCTACTGGGCGCCGGCACCCTGGTATCTGTTTTCAGGTCTGTGGTTTCATTGACTGTGAGGTGCCTCCAGGTGTCTTTTCTACACTCCCCTGCCGCCTGCCGTCCGGGCCGTTTCCCGGTTCCTCCTTGCTAGCCTCTTGTTTTGGATCTTCCTCTGTAGATGTCTTCCTTTTCCAGATTTCCTACGAAATCTCCCTTGCTTTGGTTTTAATTCCTCCGCGGACATGTGTGACGTGGTTTCTCGCGCTCAGGGTTCTCACACCCCCCTCTCTCACTTTCAGCAGCCTCCACTATGCTGTTTGTGACAGGAGTGGCTCCCGGGCCATGCGGCTCTCAGTAGAGGGCCAGCAGGCTCTGGTGGACACGGAGCTCCTCGCGGGGCTCCTGTGGGCTCCTCCCATGACCTCCACCCTGCCTGCAGAAACAGCCCCTGGGTTCCTGCGCCCTGGGCTCCCGTCTGCTCCTGCCAGTCCTGTTCTTGCTGGTCAGTCCTGCTGGGGCCCAGCTGTGCAGTGGTTGGTGTCTCATTCACTGACCTCACACACATCCTGTGTCCATCTGAGACGTGCCACAACTGCTGTCACCCTCTTCTGACCTGCCCCCCATGCAGCCAGCAGGCAGCGTCAGGTCACGTGAGGTCCCAGCTTCCCGTGGCCCTCTGCCCTCTGCCCGGTCACCCTAGCGTGTAGACCTCTCCTTCATAAGGTCCTTCCCCACTTCCTCTCTTGGCCTCCTTGACCCTGCACCCACCTCAGAAATGCAGGTGCCCCCCCCCCCCCCCCCCCCCCCGCCTTCCATCCAGTACCTGATTATTTCTACAACTTTCTTGCTCTCGCAGCCTCACCTCCAACTCTTGGGGGCTGGAGCCCCAACTTGCCAGGTGGCTGGCTGGGGGTGCAGGAAGGGCCTGGGGTGTGCAGCCCCACTGCTGAATGTACATGTGGCCTTCCTTGCTTCTCCAACCTGTTTCCTTGACTACCTGATGGTAATAATCCTGTACTGGCAAACCCCACACTCGCCGTGCCAATCAGATTGGGTTTGTTGCAAAGCTTGTACAAATGTGAGAACTGCCAGCTCTTAATTCCCTAAGGCACTGGCGCCTGCTAGAGTTAAGTCTTCAGTCAATATTTGATGACCGAGTTGAATATTTATAAAAACAGCTGGTAAGGAAACACCGGTCCCCTCTCCTCGTTCATAATTACAAGTGGTTTGACTGTATTGACATGGTTTTTGTGTTCAGATCAAGCTGCAAAGTCGTTAAAATCAAGTCGTTTTTATGGGAGGCTATTATGATTATTATTCTAATAGCAAGCTCCAGTTGAAATAGTTATTAACTTCGTGGCTTTTGGAAGCATGAGTTCAGTGCACAATTCTAATGTGGATTCACTGTGAGTTAAACAACCATCCTTTCAATGTGTTTTGACAGATTTAGGCCGCAGTTCTGAGGCAGATCAGTTTTCAGATCTTATTGACTCTGTCTGGGCTGAAGAAATCTTGATGCATGCTTTCCAGAGCTTCCCAGGTGCGGAGCAGAGCGGGCACTCTGTTTGACTGAGAAGGTGTGAATTTTACCAGATGCACCTGAAGTTGAGACAGAGTCCTAGGTGGGCTCTTAGTGTAGACTCTCTGATCCAGGGCTGCAGTTGGCACACACCGCAGTCACTCGTGGGCTCAGCAGTCACACTCAAGAGTTATTAGCAGGTTTCATTCTTGTCTGGAGCCCTCATGGAGAGGCCCGGGGCAGCAAGGCGCCCTGCTGCTCTGGGGCTGCAGTTCTTGTCCCGGTGGGGGCCCCACACTTAGTGTTCTGGGTGTGGTCTTGCCACCCTGGTTGCTGGGCAGGTGAGCTTGCCTCCCGCCTCTGTGTCTGCATGCTCCCCCGGAGCCGGTCTGTAGGGGCTGGGGCCTTCTGGGCTCACAGAGGTGCTGTCAGGCTGGCATCCCAGGAGCAACTCCTCCGACCTCTGACACTTCTGCTCCCCTCTTGCCCTGCCCGGGCGTTCTTCAGACTGGCAGGGGGAGGGCTTTTCTCACCCTCTGTCACATTTTGCATTTCCCCTCCATTTCTAGTTTGCAACCAGTTTCCATGATGTAGTGATGTTAATACTGATTGAGTACTTCATGCTGCTGCAGTCAAACAGTTGATACTTTGTATAGGAGTAGTGTTTCTCTAGTGTTGATGTTTATGGGAGGGCTGGCCTGCAGGCTTCCCTTCCTGCGGAGTCCTCCTCCGGTTTTGAAATGAACACTGTGTTGTCCTCACAAAGCGCTGTCACTGTCACTGTCGCTATTCTCTGGAAATGTTTTGTGTGTTTGGCGTTTGTTTCTTTGTTAAATGTTTCCCAGAAGTTAGGTGATTCCACCTAGGCCTGTAGCTGGCTGCGGGATTGCTCGCTGATGTATCTGCATAGAGCTGTTCACAGGGTCATCCTCCTGGTCCTTTAGAGTCCACCGGCAGGGTGTTAACACACGCCTTCACCGAGACTCTGTTTACGTCTCCTCTGCCCGTCCGTCCTGTCTTGCACTGTTTGTCTGTCTTTCTTCACAGTGTCAGTGCTGGCTGCTGCCTCTCTGTTGGATTTTCCTTTCCTCTTCCTCTCTTTTCTGCACCTCTTATTGTTGTTTCTTCTATTTTCATCAGGTTTAAGTTGTGTTTTTCCAGCTTCTTGCTTATATCATTGATTTTTAGCCTTTTTTCTTTGCTGACATATTTAAGATCATAAATTTGCCTTTAAGTAGAATTTAGTGGCATCCCATATGTTTTCAGTTGTTATAATTTCACTAAGTTTAAAATAGTCAATTTTCCTTATTATGAAAGCTGTATCTGCTCAATGTCTTACATTTGGAAATCAGAAAAGTACAGTGAAGGAAACAACCTACAATCACAGCACCCAGAAACCACAGTTAACCCCCAGCATCTGGACCTTCACTGTCTCAGTATCGTATTAAGTTTTCCTCTTAAGAAGTGCACACCCACAGTTATATAAAAAAGTATGGTATGCTTACATTTTACAGCCTTTTTTGCCACATCCTCCTCCTTGGATCCCTGTTTTATAGTCAGAGTAGCAGGCTGATGGCTCACCATCTTCGCAGGGCTGCATTCATGCTGCGCTCTCACTGCTTGGGGAGAGCAATGACTGGAGGATAATGTCGGTGACTGGCTCGGCTAGACGGGCCTGGAGAATGCAGATACTGGGAAGAAATGAGAGCAGGTCCCTGGATACCACTCTTGGTAGACAGAAAGGATGCCCCCAAATGACTGCACACTGGTCCCCAGGCGGCTTTACCGTGACATGATGGAGCATCCTATAGGTGACTTTTTTCCAAATCAATAAAGTCAAGAATAGACCCTAATGAAGAGAAATCTGATGTTTCCTTTTTTTAACTGAACCTGGAAAATTAAAAAATTTTCATAAGCTGCTGTCATTTTTCAAACATTAATATTTTACAAGACCAACTTAAGGGCCAGCTATTCGGAGGTGCTCATGAATCAGCTATGGCCTGTCTGTTACACTGAGCAGGTCCCTAATGTCAGTTAGTATCACCTTTCAAATGAAATAGGAAAGTGCTGTGCTTAGTCATCCACTGTAATTGAGGAGAGAGAAAATACAGCTTGTGTGGGACTACATGACTGTTATGTCATGACTTTATGAGCAGTGATTTGGGCTTTGCGCAAAGTTCCAGGCAGCAACAGGTCTTAAGCTCTCACATACATCAAGAGAAAATCAAGGACCAGGGCCAGGGAGGACTCTCTGCCTGTCTTTAGCAGCAGTGCCTAATGTGGCGACCACTCCTGGCTGCAGGGCGGGGCCTCCACGTCACAGGGAGCGGCAGGGAGGCATGTGGGTGCCTAGATGGATGGATGCGGAGCCCAGAACAAGGGCAGCCACAGCCTTGGGGACTGCAGGGGTGCCCTGTGGGCTCTGAGTCTCGAGCCCCTCATCGACCCCACGGCACCTTCCTTCTGACGTCAGTGGCAGATCAAGGCTCCAGAGCGGGACTTTCAGGGAGGGGGCTTTTCGTTCCACAGGGTGCCACAGTGTTTCAGAAGTCTCACCACGACCTGTGGTGGGCCCGGGGATCACCTGTAAGAGCCTCTGAGTGTGGGTGGCAGCACCGCTGTCCTCGGTCTGCTGGAGCAGAGTGGGTGTGTGCTGAGTGTGCACTGGGCACGCACTGCCACCAGGGTGCCAAGATGGGATGGCCAGGGCAGCACTGGCAGGGGGTGATTCCTCTCAGGCCCACGTCCTCCCACAGGCCTTGCTGCCTCATGTCTACTCCAGACCTTCGACTCCTCTGAGAGCCCAGATCTCCCCTTCATTCAGGTGTGACCCATTGCTGACTGGGACGGTTCAGTCATCACTTTGCTTCTCATCCCCACATACAAGTAACTCTGTAGAAGGTGCTAAAGCACACTTAAAAACCATAAGAATTCATGGTTTTTTCCCCAAAACTAGGAGTGAAATTTTACTCTGGATAAAATTGCAACAACTCTTACATCCTTAAAATCACGCCATATGTCATGACTGCAATAATGAATAAATACAGACACACACACACCTTTTTTGGAAGAACAAGTAGGTTTTTAATTTACTTTATGATAAATCCCAGGATCCTTGATAGTGTACTTGGTTTGAATAAAATTAATAATCACTGAAGTAAATGTCTTACGTTCCTTTTCTACTAAATTTACAAAATCCTAATGGAAAATGTATTTAGCCTGGTGAGTTTGTTATGATTCCACTTTACAGAAAATTGTTGAATTTGAATTTTTATTTTTATAGATCAGGATCTTCACGATCTGCCAAAGAGAAGAAGAATTAGAAAGCATAAATCAAAGAAAAAATTTAAAAATCCCAATAACATCCATGTGGAACCAGCAGAATCAGAGAAACAGCAGAGTCTTCTGCAGGAAAAATTGCAACTACGGCACACAGATGGCCCCACAATAAGTAAAAATAAAAAAAGGAAACTCAAAAAGAAACAGCAAATGCAAAGGAAGAAAGCAGCTGGCTCACTAACAGGAGCCTCTGGCGTGCACTTCATGTACCAGCCTGAGGAGACCAGCAGTGAGCAGGAGGATGTGCGAGCGACTGATGGAGAGAGCGCTGGGGCTGCCACGGGGGGCGGGGCTGCGGGCGCTGTGGAGGAGCGGGTCCTGCCCCTTGAGGAGGGAGGAGTCCCGGACGCTGAGGAGGAAGAGGTGAAAAGTACCAATGAAAAGGCAGATGGTATCCTGAACTTTCTGAAGTCAACACTAGAAATTTATTTTTATGATGGTATGTTTTTTCCTGTTGTTATGTTGAATAATGGCATCCACTCACTTGGAAAAATGAGCAAATGTAAAATGTTTAAAAGTTTAAAATACAAAATGCATTAAAATATTCAGTATTCAAAATAAGTTATTAGTTTTGAGGCAAAAATGCAAATATTTAAATTCATCCCAGCAAAGATCTGGGCTGACCCCTGCTTGAGGCTTACCAGGGTTAACAGCCAGCCCATTAGCGGTGTGGGTCCAGATAAGGGTCTCCTCATCCTCGTTTCTCTGAATATGTTGGTATTCTCAGCTGTATGTCTACAGAGAATATAAATCCAGGTTGGACTGATGAACTCTTGCTCGTTTTCATCAGCTGGTAGAGTCGTGAAGGAAGTATACACATTGATTTGCTCCCCAATGTGTGACTCAGTGATTTGAGATTTTCTGATGTTCAGGATACTTGAGCACTATTTGTACTGATATAGGAGATGAAATTTATTCTGGAGTTTGTTCTGATGGGTGATGATTCCTTACCTTTGTGTAGAGTCTGACAGCAGCCCTGAGGATCAGGAGCCAAGAGCAGAGTGCTGAGTTACCTTCCACCTCCCCTGGTTCTGATCCGTCCCTGGTAGATTCTGGCAATGCGGTGGTTTAGTGCGTCCAGACTGTAGCACAAACGAGATGAGAAATGCTGACTGTATAATAACTGGAGGGGTAAGGAATGGACTTAAACAATGATGCAAAAAAACTGTGCTTAGTGGATCCATTTTAACCAAGAAGATTAACCCTTTCTCTCTTTGCTTGTTTACCCGCACTTTATATTGATAATAAGTTGAAAACATCCTTAGCAAATATCCACATAACACTAATAGGAGGACATGGCGGATACACTGCAGAACAGAAATAGGATTCAGAGAGATTTCAGTAGATGATCTCTGCCTGAGAGAGTAGCTTCTGGCAGACGACCCTCCTGCC
The DNA here is from genome assembly GCF_003369695.1 of Bos indicus x Bos taurus. Lineage (NCBI taxonomy): Eukaryota > Metazoa > Chordata > Mammalia > Artiodactyla > Bovidae > Bos > Bos indicus x Bos taurus. Next base: position 560,756 of record NC_040102.1, on the reverse strand, counting down.
AAGGAGCCTGATGTGTAAGGTGAACTTGGGGTTTCAGGAGCTGCTGAGGAGGCCAAGGGTAGGTTCCAGAGGAGGCGCAGCACAGACCAGGGGAGCCAGACGCCTGCTGCCCTCCTCCCTCCAGGTGCTTGCCCTCCACCCCTTGGGTGTTTGTCCTCTGCCCTTCAGGTGTTTGCCCGTCCAGACAGGCTCAAGTGAGGGTCCAGGGGAAGGGGCAGCGCAGCCCTGGGGAGCAGGCTGACTAGCAGAGCCCTGGGGCTGCCCGGGTCTGGGAAGGAAGGTGGAGGGCCAGGAGTTGGCAGCTCTGTGACAAAGGAAGGTCAAAGATCAGAAGCAGAGCCACACTGGTCCCCTTTAAAGCCGTGGCCCAGCCCTGAACTGTGGGATGGGAGGAGGGCAGCATGTGGTGTCTTGGGGACCAAGCAGGCAGGGCTAAACTGACCCTCCCGTGCAGCATGCTGGCCACACGCTCAGGTGCAGCTGGACCCCTGCCGGCCATACATGCAACTCCCTGCTGTCAGCTCTGTCAATGGCCCCTTCTCTGTCTGCCAAGCAGAGGCAAGGAGAATGCTGTGAGCCAAGCTCCTGAGATTTTCTCGTGCATTCGATGGAGTGTGTCAGGTGCAGCAAGAGGCAGGATGGCACGACCTAAACCATGAGGAACAGCATAGTAGAAAGGGTCCATGGAGTAGAGACACCGCTGTTACCAGACGGCAGATATAAAATAGCTGTAATGGAGATGTCCAAGAAGTAGGGAGAAGGTGGACAAGGATACAAATAAGAGACTTTGACGAGAAAATTTGAACCTATTAGGATAACCAAACGGAGCTTCTAGGTGTAGCAGTCACATAGGTCAGAAAGAGGCTCACCCATGGTACTGGGCAGTGGGACGGGAAGAGGTGGCAGCCAGGAGCTTTTCAGAGCTGGCAAAGGCCACAGAGTCACAGGCTCTGGACATTGTGAGCGCCAGCTGGGGCTAGTGCAGAAACGGCCTCAGCACGATGCGATGGGGAGGGTGCTGTGGCTTGTGGGCAACAGAAGAGCCACGGTCACCTCCTGGGCTTCTCCGAAGCATCGCAGACGCCCAGCAGCTTGTTGTCTACAATTCCTGATGCTGTCAGAGGGCTTGGTGTGGTGTCTGTTCCCTGTGCTCTATGTGTGACTTCTAGGACACGGGACACCCAGATACTTTACGAGTCGGTGCCTTAACAGACACCATGTTTCCACTGCACTTCAATAATGGTATTTGTTGTTTACTTTTCAGAGTTCTGCTCTGATTGTCCCTCATGGCAACGTTTTGTATCCCAAGAGTGTTTGGGATACACTCTTAAGTAGAAATATATGTTTGAGGCTTTCTTTAAGAGGTGAAAGCTTATCTTCAGTTTACAAGAGTAAAAATGCAATTCTCAGGGACCCTGTCTTTGTTTAGGTGTCTCCAAGGATTCCGATTCTGGTGTCTTTATGGAAAGCACCAAGAAGCTATTTAAACAACTGGAAACTCACAGTGTGTCCCCCTCAGACGTGTTCATTCTGGATCACATGAAAACGCTACTACTTTTGCATGACACCAAGAGATTGAAGAGTGCCCTGGATGTGTTCCCGGAACACTGCAGGATGCCACTCGGTATGTGCTCTGTTCATTATGCTCTGGGTTCATTGTGCCGCTTTAGAAACTTGTCTCGGGCTCACCTCTGAAAAACTTTCTCCACCGAAACAGTCCTGTATCAGAAAACAGTCCTGTATCAGAAAATGTAAGGCTGCACATATGCTTGAGGAGTAGGTTCCCACAGAGGGTTATGCTCCTTGCATCTCTTGCTGTAAAAATATCTCCTGATATTTTCAGACATGCATGTGCAATCTACTTTTCCAGACTTGTGAGCTCCACTCTTAGGATTGAATTTTTACTGGTTTAAATGGAAGTGGAAGAGTTCATTTCTTTTCCCTTTTCTTTTTCCTCTGCTAGATGTGAAGATGGTCCATTTTCTGTCCCCCAGGTATCGTGGTCTGCCTTCCTGAACCCCTGAAGTTAAAAGGGGGAGTTGAATCATTAGACGATTTCTCTTTTGTTTACTTCCTCAACCTTTGTTGGATACCTGTTCAATGCAAACTGTCAGGCGCTGGGGCTGACTGTGCTTGCGTGTTCACAGCGCCGTGGGGTGGGGCCTTCACGTTAGCAGCTTGAAATGGGCCTCAGTGGGAATGTTCAGGCCACCGAAGTCTGCAGACACTGAGGATCAAAGGATCAGGACTGTGTTTGGGAGCAGCGTGGAGCAGAGCCCCTGTCAGACCCAGACAGGCAGAGGACAGCCAGCCAGCTGAGTGGGCAGAAGCTCCTGCAGGTCACCTTTGGGCAGTGGTCTCCGAGTGAGTGCAGTGCACGGCTTTCCTCCTCGGAAACCTCAGAGTACAGCTGAGGAGTCAGACTGACATGTTGAAAAAGCTACATGCCACATTTCGTCACATGAAATGACAGTAAAGCTGATAGTAAAGCCAACGGTAAAGCAGTGTGGCCCTGATACAATTAGCAGGTGGATGGGGGATTGACAAGACCCTGTGAGTCGGGGTCCTCAGGAGGACCTGCCTTCACTTCGACCCAGAGCTGATCCATGAGGGGCCTTATCTGCCCTACCTGTGACTGGTCCCACCACAGGCCCTCAGTGGAGAGAGCAGAGGAGCTCCCTGCCCTTCCGGGTCGTGTTCTCGTGGAGATAGGGAAGTCAGCAAGGTGTGCTTTGTACAGCTACGCCCATGGAGGAGACACAGGATGAGCAGGAGAGTGGTGGGGAGTAGCTGGGGCCTGGTCATGTCGGGCCCTGGGGAGCCTGCTGAGTGTGTTGGCCCTCGTCCTGGGAGACGGGGCCACTGGGAGGCCCGTGGCGTGTGGCTGCGCTGAGCAGAGCCTCTCGGACTCAGACCGGAGAAGGGGTGGGGGGCAGTGGGGGCTTTGGTCATGCTCCTGGCAAGAGGGCCATCCCCAGGCACGGTTAGATTTGGGCCATGTGTGAAGGTGGACTCGGGTTTCCCTGCTGCCTGGGCGAGAGCCCTCTTTGGCCTGAGCCCATCATGAGCAGGAGAGGCGGTCAGAGGGTCCGGGACTGGCTGGAGGTGCCTGTCCATGTCCAGGGTGGGGCTCATGCCCCAGCAAGCCACTGCCAGTCCCCTTCACGGAGCAGTGTGGGGCCTGGGGGACAGGAGCTTTGTCCTGGTGGGATCTGGAGTGTGAAGCGGGGATCTGGGGGGTGAAGATGGCACCTTCGAGGGTGTGTGTGCCAAGGAAGGGAGTGGGCGCACTTCTTACAGGAGCAGCTCCAAAAGGAGGTCCTGAGGTGTGGGCCGAGCGCTCGAGAGCCGGGCTTCCACCAGTGGGGGGCCTCCTGGCCGCTCAGGACCCCAAGCCCATGACCCCATGTCTGCATTCTTCCTTCCTGCTGGTTGTTGGGCCCATTGTATTCAGTGTTTTAGCATTTTTACTCCCATAAGGAAGTTTTTGCAAAAAGCCAATTTTATTAAGTTAAACTAATACAGTGTTTTTATAAGATATGAAAACAAATGATTTACAGTCCAGCTGAGTTCCTCACACTGAAGGTGCTCCCAGCGCACGGGGCAGCGCTGGGGGCTTTAGTGAAAATCATTGGACAAGTTTTGCCTGGAAGCACTTATTTAACCAGTTGATGGAAGTAAAATTTAGGTTTGAAGCACTTCTCTGTGAAAATAAATTCCTTTTTTGTGTGTCTGTGTAGGATATGCATTAGAAGTGTTCCCATGTCATGCTACTTTATTAAATTAAATCTTACAAATGGTGAAGCTTTATTTTCAAATATTGGTTCTGTCTAATTCAGTCAGCTTTAGAATTCTGAAATTGTTTACTTTTTCATACAACTAGCTTATGAAGCTTAGTCGGTAGCTACGTCTCTCCTGTCGATGGGATCAGCCTGGAAATAGTAGCATTTCAATAGCAGCCACTGGGCCCTTTCTCTCTGCTGCCTCAGCAGTTAGTTTTCCTAGTTTGTGGGTGTTGCATCAGCTGGGTGTGGCAGCATATCCACAGCCCGTGCACGTGTTTCTACATTTGGTCCGACATACCGCATTCTTTCATCTGCGTATACATACAGTTACCATCTGTGGGGTTTGTATTGTTCTCTGCACACCATGAAGACCTTACGGGCACTCCCACCCTGAACCCTCCTGAGTCCTCTGTGTCCATATTAGGCATCATCACGTGTGAGGCTAGGGGGCCAGGTGGCTGGCCTGGGGCAGGACAGACCATGCGTTTGGAGGCAGCTTGGCACACTTCTGTATGGAGCACGAGATGGACCCCGGCCCGCGGTCCCAGCCTCTTCTCAGAAATGCATCTCAGCCTCAGCAGCAATCAGCTGCCCCGTGGGCACCAAGCTCTAAGCCTTGGGGTTGGAGCCTTGGACCTGGCATTCCCTGCCGTGAGCGTCTTTACAAAGAGCAAGGCCTGAAACAAGGGGCTGTGCCCTCAGCTCAGGCACTATGCTGAGCCATTCCTGGGACAGTTCTGAAACCTGAGTGCCATCCATCGCAGCTCATCTCACTTAGAATTATGCTTCTAACTTCCTGTTGCTTTGTCCACCTTTGACGTAAACTTGTGTTTCTCTTTCACTTCGTATGCAGTTTTTTTGAGCTCAGGCGTTAAGCATGTAGTGTTGGGTGTGATGTTGTAAAGTGAAATACAAACATTCCAGACTGACCTGTACTTTTGTGGGATTCACAAGTGTGTTATTAGTGTCATTTCAACTCCTAAGTTTTGTTTCATTTGATTAATTCAGGATTTACTTTTGGCCTAAGAACTAATAGTTGCAAAATAATAATTTATAATTTTTCTTTTTGTTTTTATTTTTTATTCTGTTTTCTTTTTGCTTTTCAGAATATGCCCGAGTAATCTCAGTTTTCTTTAATTACTGGATCACACATATCCTTCCTGAGAAAAACGATGAATGAAATCAGTGCATCTATTTAAAAAGAGCTAATATTTGACAAGAACAGAAAAGACAAGTATGAAATGGTCTGAGACTTACTTCCTATACACAGAGGAGATGAAATTGTCTTCTAAGTTTTCTTTATAACCCAGACCCTGGGAACTCTGAGGACATTTCTGCCATATTATTTATTTATTGTTTGTACATAATAGGTAAATGTAATCTGAGACTTCAAGTGATAAATTGGGATAAAGTTGAAAATTTCTTTGAAATTTTGTATGGCTTAAATTTTAAAATGGACATTCTGTTAAACTGAATAAACTGTATAGTTTGAAGCTATATATATATATTTTTATAAAGTTCTGAATCACTTGTGTCTGAAAGTTTAAGAATGTTGTATGGGTATTAAAATACTCATTTTAAGTAGTTTGATTCTACAGTAATTGAATTTATTATTGTTTTCTTTTCTTTTTCCTCTTCTCTACTTTGGGAATAATATCAAGAACCTGTTTTTCCTGTTTCCTCTTGTTGTGGAAGCCATCACCAGTTTTCAGTGAGATTGAGTTTTAAAAACACCAGTCAATGCAGTGTTATAGGACAACATTGTCTCTATCTATAAAAATATACATTTTTTATTGTGGTAAAATATATGTAACATAAATAGGCCATTTTGAAGTGTATGATTCAGTAGCATTAAGTGCATTCACAGCATCATGAGATCATCATGACTATCTTCCCTTGTTTTAGGCTGAATGGTGTTCCACACTGTTTATCTACCATCTGTCCATGGACACTGGGTTGTCGCCCCTGTTTCCTCTTATGAATAATGCTGCTGTGAACATTACATACAAAACTGTGTGTGGACATTTTCTTCACTTCTCTTGGGAGTGGAATAGCTGGGTCAGATGGTAATTCTACATTAACCTTTTGAGGAGCTTCCAGGCTGTGGTCCACAGCAGCTGCGCTATCTTCATCCCCACCAGCCGATCAGAAGTCCTGAGCTCTCTGCGTCCCCACCAATACTTGTTATTTTCCACTTTTCTGGTAACAGCCATCCTCATGGTTGTGTAAAGGCATATCGTGGTAGTTTCAGTTTACTACATCCCATGTACTCATTAGCTGTTCTCCTCTTTGGAGACATGCTTAAAGTTATTACCCATTTGTGAATTAGATTATTAGCTTTTTATCATTGAATTATGAGCTGTTTATACTGGGTCATATGGCAACTCCAGTTTTTTGAGGAACCTCCATACTGTTCTCCATAGTGGCTGTACCAGCTTACATTCCAACCAGCAATGTAGAAGGGTTCCCTTTTTTCCATTCCCTCTCCAGTAGTTATTATTTGTCGACTTTTTAATCAGGGCCATTCTGAGCAGTGTAAGGTGGTACCTTATTGTAGTTTTGATTTGCTTTGCTCTAATAATTAGTGATGTTGAACATCTTTTCATATGCCTGCTGGCCATTTGTCTGTCTTCTTTGGAGAAATGTCTATTTAGGTCTTCTGTCCATCTTTTGATTGGGTTGTTTAATATTGAGTTGTATGAGCTGTTTGTATAATATATTTTGGAAATTAAGCCTTTGTCAGTCACGTCATCTGCAGATATCTTCTCCCAGTCCATAGGCTATCTTTTTGTTTTATTGATGGTTTCTTTGCAGTACAAAAGCTTATAAGTTTGATTGGGTCCCATTTGTTTATTTTTGCTTTTATTTCTATTGCCTTGGGAGACTGAATGGTACAAGTTATGTCACAGAATGTTTTGTCCATGGAATTTTATGGTGTCATGTCTTACATTTTGAGAGTGTGTCCTTAACTTCATTGATTTACATGTGGATGTCCAGCTTTCCCAACACTGAAGACAGACTGTCTTTTCTCCATTACATGTTCTTGCCTCCTTTGCTGAAGACTGACTGTAGGTGTGTGGATTTTATTTTGGGGCTCTCTGTTCTGTTCCATTGATCCATATATCTGTTTTGTTCTGGTACCATGCTGTTTTGATTACTGTAGCTTTGTAGTTGGAGAGGGCAATGACACCCCACTCCAGTACTCTTGCCTGGAAAATCCCATGGACGGAGGAGCCTGGTGGGCTGCTGTCTGTGGGGTCGCACAGAGTCGACACGACTAAAGCGACTTAGCAGCAGCAGCAGCAGCTTTGTAGTACTGTCTGAAGTCCAGGAGGATTATACCTCCTGCTCTGTTCTTTTTCCTCAGAATTGCTTTGGCAATTCTGGGTCTTTTATGGTTCCATATAAATTTTAGGATTATCTGTTCTAGTTCTGTGAAAAATGTCATGGGTAATTTCGATCACATTCAATCTGTAGATTACTTCGGGTAGTATGGCCATCTTAGCAATATTAATTCTTCTAATCCAAGAATATGGGTTATCTTTCCATTTCTTGGAATCATCTTCAATTTCCTTTATTAATGTTTTATAGTTCTGAGCATATAAGTCTTTCACCTCCTTGGTCAGGTTTATACCTAAGTTTTTTTTTTTAATAATTTTTTAAATTAAAGGATAATTGCTTTACAGAATTTTGTTTTCTGTCAAGTATTTTTTTAATGCAATTTTAAAAGGAATTGTTTGTTTTACTTGCCCTTTCTGACATTTCACTGCGAATCTAAAGAAATGCAACCAGTTTCTATATGTTAATCTTGCATCCTGCTATTTTGCTGAAATTATCAGTTCTAGTAGTTTCTGTGTGGAGTCTTTAGGGTTTTCTGTATATGGTGTCATACCATCTGCATATAATGATAATTTTACCTCTTCCGTTCCAGTTTGTATACTTTTCCTTTTTCTTGTCTGATTGGTATGGTGAGGACCTTCAACACTCTGTTGAATAGAAGTGTTAAGAGTGGGCATCCTTGTCTTGTTCCATATTTTAGTGACAGGGCTTTCAACTTTTCACCATTGAGTGTTATGTTGGCTGTGAGTTTGTTATAAACAGCTATTATTATATTGAGATATGGTCCCATAAATGGAATTGTTTTTATTTTCTCTTCAGATTGTTCATTGCCAATATACAGAAATGCAACTGCTTTTTTTGAAATGCAGCTGATTTTTCATATTGATTTTGTATCCCACTAGTTTGTTGAATTCATGTATTAGCTCTTAACAGTCGTGTGTGTGTGTGTGTGTATGTATGTATGTATAATCATTAGAGTTTTCTGCATATAAGATCATATCATCTGTGGAAAAGATAATTTTATTTCTTTCCTTCCACCATGGATGCACCATTCTCCAGGGCTCCTTTTCCCCCTCACCTCACTGTGTTCTTAAGAGGTGTCTGTCCCACTAAGTGGAACCTCCTGGAGGCAGATGAATCAGCAAGGATGCCCTACTGGTTCTGGAGATCTGTCATCTTAAGACTGGTTTCTGTGAAGCTCCCCAGGCTTAATAAAAGTTGGCAAGTGGAGCCACAAACCAGGCCTGGACAAGGACAGGCCCAACCAGGATGTGCCACCAACCAGGACAGGGCCATAAACCAGGATAGGTGACCGACCAGGTCAGGTCACTGACCAGGATGGGTCACTAGCCAGGACAAGTCCACCGACAAGGACAAATCCACCAACCAGGAGAGGTCCATCATCCAGGATGGGCCACCAAGCAGGATGGGCCTACTGTACCCTAGGGACTGCCTCCTTGAGAATGGATGATGATCCATTTTCCCCATGGAGATGGAAAAAGAACACAGCCACACCCCGAAGTGGGAGCTGTGGCAGCTTCCTGTCTACATCCACAACGGCCTTCACTTACCCCTCAATGGAGACATACTCAGCCGCTGCCACTGCCTCTTCCTCCTTCCCTGAGACGTCACTTTGATGAGGTCAGAGGCTGGGGAATCACGTCCCCTTCACCGCAGGGTTGAGGGGTCACTGGCAGGCAGGTGATGTCAGCCTGCTGCCTCCTCTCCAGAACATCCCACTGCCTCGGGAGGGACACCTGGCTTTCTGATTTGCCAGGTTGTAATTCTTCTATTAAGATGCCTCCCGATTAATGACCCATTTGCTGGTATGAAAATAAAGTATTGGCTGATTCATAATTTCCTGTTATTTCTCCACCTCCAATTTGCATCTTTTAGTTATACACAATTTACATCTTTCCCATGCCCAGCAGGTAGACACACTGTTGATGGATTCCAGGGAAAACTTATTTGCAGATAGGACTTGACCTTTTACTTGATTCTTTCTGGTCTCAGCACAGAATCCCTGTAAACCCTTCTATCAGCTCACTGGGAGACCAGGACAGTTCACCAACCAGGACGGGCCACCAACCAGGACAAGTCTCTCTGACCACACCCCAGAGGTACAGAGGAACAAGGGTGTAGCTGAACAGGTAGGGTAGCCAGGGTTAATCAGTTTTGTGGATCATCCTAATTTCAAGAAGAAAAATGCCTCGTCTAGAAAACAAAAACAAATAAATCATGTCTCTGTGTCAGCATAAATACAATAATCTGATTCTCCCAGCGTGATTGCAGTTGGATGATAATTAGATCAACTTATCTTTTACAATCGTGCAGGATGCTTATTCAGTCCATGCCACTTGTTTTATATTAATGCAGACAAAGGAAGAGCTCAAGAATATGAGGAGTGCTCATCAGCTTGCTGACAGTGAGGTGAGTGTGCCAGGAAAACCCCCAGGCTTTTCTGAACCCCAAAGCCTCAGTGAGTGGAAGAGGTGGCCGAGTCTCGCCACTGCCCCCCAGACCCGGAGGCTCAGTGTTTTCAGAAGAAATTGCCCTGGGTTCATTCATCCCCACTCGGCCGGCTCTGGGTTTTCCTCTGTCCAGCACTGTCAGTGCCCAGTTTTTCTGTGGCGCTTGTCTTCTCATTCAGAGAGTCTGGTGAAAACTTGGGTCCCCTCCAACGTATGAAGGGTGCACAGAGCTTCCCCACCACACCGGAGACACTGAACAACTCGAGGAGTTGCAGGATCCCCAAAACCCACTCCACATGACAGACTACCAAAATTTTAGTGGCTAAAACAGCATCTTTCATTGCCTTGCAGTGACCATGGGTCAGGCCCAGGCTTGGCCAGCTGTGTCCTGGGTTTGGGACCTAGAGGCTGTGCACAGAATCTGTTCCTGTGGCTATGGGACCAAGGTGCTAGTTTTCTTGTTGACTGCCAGCGGAGGCTACTCTCACCTCCCTGAGGCTCCCACAAGCCCCAGCTCCACCTGAGCCTCTGCCCACCTGCCAGCAATTCTCGGAGGCCAGTAGGAGACCTGGGAAAGACCAGAGTCTGGAAGGCTTGCCTTGGTAGAGTTAAGCTGCCAGGATTGTCTCCCTTCTGCTTCATTTAAAACCAACTGGTTACGGGGCCTGAAGTCCTTTTTCCTTGCATGCAGCCATTGGCAATGACCCTTCTGGTACCATCCTGGCCCATAGCACCTGGCACAGATGTTGCACTGGTCACTTAACAGACCACTTAAGGTGACCACTCAGGTCTTCCTTCCAGAGGACTTGCTGTCAATGTGGTTAGCTGCTGCCAGCCCTTCAGGTCCATGTCCTACATAGACCAGATGCCCTTGGTCACCTTCACCTTCTAGGTCCCATGGATGTTCAGATGGAATCATTTATCTCCTTTCATTTTACAAGAGAGAATTCTCTTGTGACCAGAGAATTTAGGGGACTTGCTTAGTATCACACAGCACTTTTAAAGATAGAAAGTAGAAAGTGAGATGAGCAACGTGTAGGTGAGAATGTATAGGTGATATGTTATCAGAATTAGATGGAGAGAAATTACCTTCATGGAGGAATCAAGGGAGAAAGAGGGCTTCATAAAGGTGATACCTGAGCTAAAAGAGAGGATGAGGTTGTCTGGAAATACAGGAGGAAGGCAGAAATGCTGGGAGGTGACAGCAGGTGAAAGAGGGAGGTGCTTCACCTTCTCATGGCTATTTTCTGTCTGCACCAACAAGGAGATATTTCAGTCAGCAGCTATGCTGTTGATTCAAAATGTTGACACATTTCTACTGGCAGTTATGCCCAAGAATATCTCCTCTTCAGATTTAGTCACCACTACCCTTTCTAGGGCTTCCCTGGTAGCTCAGTGGTAAAAGAATCTGCCAGCCAATGCAGGAGACTCAAGAGACATGAGTTCCCGATCCCTGGGTCAGGAAGATCCCCTGGAGAAGGAAATGGCAACCCGCTCTAGCAGTCTTCCCTGGGAAATCCCATGGACAGAAGGGCCTGGTGAGCTACAGTCCATGGGATTGTAAAGAGTTGGACATGGCTTAGCAACCAAACAATACCCTTGCTAGAAATGTCCTAAAATAATAAATGTTTTGTTAAGGGGTTGGGGCATTCCAAATGATTGTAGACAGTAACTGACAACAACTGCCAGGAATCTGCCATCAAGGCAGTGATCACAGAACCAACATCAAGTATATATGTCTGCAGAAATCAGAGGGCAGCCTCATCAACTCATCCTCACAGACTCCACAGTATAATCCAGTTTCTTCTCTCTGCAGTATTCTCATTGCAGATTTAGATGCTCATCCAGTTTTTTATTATATTCATAATGGAGAATGAAGAAGAGGGGAACTAATATTTATTGAGCACCTACTGTCTGCCAGGTATGTGATAAATCCCTTAATCTTTCTAATATCTCATATCTTTCTGTTCTCACAATCTATAAAGAATTTAACAGTTATTATCATTCCCACTTTGTGGGTGAAGAAATATTTGCTTGACCTTAATTGACCATGAAAAACAGACTGGTTCAAAACTGGGAAAGGAGTAAGTCAAGTCTGTATATTGGTCACCCTGCTTATTGAACTTATTTGCAGAGTACATCATGCGAAATGCCAGGCTGGATGAATCACAAGGTGGAATCAAGATTGCCAGGAGAAATATCAGCAACTTCAGATATGCTGCATATGACACCACTCAATGGCAGAAAACCAAGAGGAACTAAAGAGCCTCTTGATGAGAGTGAAAGAGGAGGGTAAAAAGCTGACTTAAACTCAACATTCAAAAAACTAAGATCATGGCATCTTATCACATCATGGCAAATAAAAGGGAAAAAGTGGAAGCAGTGACAGACTTTTATTTTCTTGGGCTCCAAAATCACTACAGATGGTGACTACAACCATGAAATTAAAAGACGCTTGCTCCTTGGAAGGAAAACTATGACAAACCTAGACAGTGTATTAAAAGGTAGAGACATTACTTTGCTGACAAAGGCCTGTATAGTCAAGGCTGTGGTTTTTCCAGTAGTCATGTATGGATGTGAGAGTTGGACTATAAAGAAAGCTGAGTGCTGAAGAATGGATGCTTTCAAACTGTGGTGCTTGAGAAGACTCTTGAGAGTCCCTTGGATTGCAAGGAGATCAAACCAGTCCATCCTAAAGGAGATCAGTCCTGAATGTTCATTGGAATGACTGATGCTGAAGCTGAAGTTCCAGTACTTTGGCCACCTGATATTCTCATGTTTCTAGCCAACTCACTGGAAAAGACCCTGATGCTGAGAAAGATTGAGGGCAAAAGGAGAAGGGGGTGGGGGACAGAGGATGAGATGGCTGGATGGCATCACCTACTCAGTGGACATGAATTTGAGCAAACTCCAGGAGATAGTGGAGGATGACAGCCATGCTGATGGTTGGGAAGAATTTTATAGTAAAAGACTCAAAGGAAGATGGGCCTGTTAAAACTAACAGTTATTACATTTCCTTCTACTTGATTCAATAAGTAAAAGGTTGTGTATTCAAGAGAAAGACACTGAAACCATATTAAAGGAGATGCTGAGCTTGGTAAAAAGACTTCTCCCAAAAAATATTAGTTCCTAAAGGTCCTTACAGTTGTTCTCTCTGGGGGGCCAAACTCCAAAGAGGAGCCTTATAATTTGGAGAACTCTGGACATCAGAGAAATCTGGTGGTCAGTCGGCATTAAAGGAGAGTGGGAGACCAGCCCCCATGCTGGAAGTCCCTCCTGCAGCTTCCCCAGGTGCCACCTGACCTGCAGGTGTTCCAGCAACAGGTATGCAGGTGAGAAAGCTGTTTACCCCATCTGAGCTCAGCACCACCTCTGTTTCACGTATGAACACAAGGCAGTTTTCACACAACTGCAGTATTCCCTGCAGGTTTCAGGATTGCCATGGTCTGTCATACACATGGGGCCTGTAACTTTTGCACCAAAAACTATTCACCTTCTCTGCAGATCAGTCCCCATGGCAACTCATGTTGCTAAGTCACCATCGGGTGGGGAGGGGAAGATACCAGGAGAGCACAACTGAAGTAGGGAATACCATTGTGCTGGATGCTACAGACAGACAGACCGCCCAGTGCACGCTGATGGCCCATCCTGTGTGGGCTGAGCTCCCCGGTGCTGGCCCATCAGGGCAGCCTTGGGGATCCCACATCCTGTAGACCCTGAGGAGGAGCGTCTGTGCTGCCTTTTAGGGGAAACGTCTGCTTTTAGGCAGAAGCTGTGCTTGTTTGGGTGGCAGTGTGTGGAGGGTTAGTGCCACATGGGGTGACTCAGGTTATATGGACCCTGACCCTTGGCCTCAGAGCTAAAGGGTGGAGCCCAGGTCGCTTGTCAGGCCCACATCTCCAGCACCACAGCCGCCAATGAAATGCTATAAGAAGCCCTCCTAAAACGCCATGATTCCCTTTCCTGATTATCTGTCCCCTGAAGGCTGAGTGAAGGCTGAGAGCCCCAGGAGGCTATTGGTAAACACCCCGCTTCAGCTCCTGTTACCTGATAGGGGAGTTAAGCATCTCAATCTGGCTGAAGTGAGCCTTGGCAAACTGTCAGTAGGAAAGGGGGTTTCCTGCCTGCCCGGGTCATCAGTAGAACTTGGCGCACATGTGGTTACTCAGCGCGAGCAGAGTGGTGGCTGGTGAGGATGAGGAGGTGGCACAGCCGGAGTGCAGGGCTGGGAGCCTGCAGGCAGCCCTAAGGACACCTCACCAAGAGCCGTGTGCACCTACAGCCGCACGATGTCAGATGGACACTGACCCCTCCATCCTGGAGGCTGGAGCCCCAACCCAGGCCTGCTGGGTGCCGAGGGCCTCTGCCTGGCCTGCAGGCGCACCTTCTGGGTCTTCACCTGGCCTTTCCTCTGTGGGGAGAGGGGAACCCAACCCCATCAGAGTGGGGTCTGCCCTGTGACCTCCCCTGACCTTAATCTACCCCCAAAGGCCCAGCTCCTGAGAAGCCCACAAGGGCAAGGTCTCCCCAGGTGTGTCCACCTGGGGTTTGAGGGGAGAACAGAGAAGAGAGAGGCAGAGAGGTGAGGCTCAGGAAGTGAGGAGGGGCCTGTGGAAGAGATGTCTGGTCCTGGAGGTCAGAGAGGCTCAGAAGGGCCCCAGGTGCCTTACGCGGGTTGGGGAGGGGACACAGGTGCTTCCCGGGGCCGGCGCCCACACTTCCAGGGCCCACGGGTGGCAACGTGGAGCGCCCAGAGGTCAGGGCAAGCCAGGCTCGTTCTTCCCACCAGGGAGGCCTGTGCACCTGGGCCCGAGGAGGCACAGCCCCTGGAGGTACGGCCAGTGCCCCTCTCCCTCCACGCCCATGGTGTTGTGATGGGGATCAACCAAGGGCACAGGCTCGTCTGCCTTCAGCGCGTGGTCTGGGTCCAGGGGTGTGGGGTCAGGGCCTGGGTGGGTGTGGAGGATCAGGAGTCCCGAGTGTCTGCCGTTAGACCAGACGTGGCGCTCCAGGCAGAAGACAGAATTGAGGGGTAATTGTGCTCTTGGGAAGAAGAGGAAGGATCGAGCAGCAGAATTCCCTGCTTCCTCCAGTCCTGAGCAGGAGAGAGGTCACAGGGGCAGCAGGAGGGACGAGCCATGCATGTGGACGTAGCTCACCTGACTACGTTCCAGGCCAGACACTCGCGTCAGGACAGATGGAGCCCCCAGGCTGGAGGGGCTCGGCGCTCTCAGGCTTCCCAGTGGGGCAGGGCACAGATGCTTCAAGAATGCTTGTTATACTGTTCTCAAAGGTCTGAGCCTCTTTTAGCCCAGCTGGGCAGCCTCTTGGTGGAGGGTCTCATTGGTGTCATCAACGCAGATGAGAAGGAAAACGATAAAAAAAGAAATCGTGACAAGTTTTTGGTTGGCTGGCTGGGTGAAGGGAAACACACAGAACGAAAGTGCTTGAACTGTCCTCCCAAATCAGGTTACATAGAAACTCAAGCACCTCACAACAAACAAAACTTTGCCAGTGAAGCTGTGAGGGAAGAGAGGTGGCTGGTGGGAGATGTGGGCACCACGGAAGGTCTTGAAATAACCCAGCAAGCCCTCACCACCTGGAACCCAGCCGAAGTTTCCATCTGCAAAGGTTAAAGACAGGCTATACAAATGCACGTATATATGTATATATATGTGCACACACGTGCATTGCATGTCATATGCAGTATTGTGTATCACATGCCACGTGTGCAGTGTTACATGTTGTGTGATATATACAATGTTATATTTTGTGTGATATATAATACATACTGACAGTACTTGTGGCCTGTGACAAGTTCTTTACCTGAAAGCTTGAATTTTATGTGATTTTCATACTCCAGTTACAGCCAGCCTTTAAGAAACTTCAACTTGTTGAGGTTGGCTGTTGTATAAAAATTACCCATAATTATCAGGAAAGAATATTAACATACTCCTCTCTTTTCCCATTCTATAGTAAATTTGCTAAAAATTTTGTTTTTAAAGTTATACTTTTTGCTTAAGTGTATTATTCCTGTTAACATGAGGAGTTTATTACTGTTTTTTAAAATTAATAAATGTGTATTTTAAAATTTCTGTTTAATTTCTAGCGTGGTAAATGTTGATACACACAAGCACAGCTCACAGTGTCCTCAACACCTTTCCAGTGTATCCAGGACCCTGAGAGGCAGAGTTAAGAACCGCTGCCACCCCCACTTCTGCCCGGTTAACCAGGCTCCTTGGAGAAGCAGCCAGTTCCAGGTGTGGAGACAAGTGCGAGGTGAGTGCAGAGTATCTTGTTCCCAAAGCAAGTAGATGCTCACAGCTGTGAAAGGACATATCGTAGTGACAGCTTCAGGAGTCTCCCACTCAGCAGATTGGGACTAATGTAAATTTTCAAGAAAACAGTGATATAAACAGATGAATAGTAATTCCAGTGGCACTAAGGACAGGATGGGGAGGGCAGGGGAGGAGCTCTTTGCTCTCCTCAGGGAGGTCAGGTTAGGGCTGAAAGGCCCAGCCATCTAGTCACAGGATGGTCCTATGGCCACCAGCCCAATTCTGCAGTCCTGGGGCTTCACCAAGAGTCACCTCCTTGCACATAAAAAGTCATGTGTCATGCTGGAAAATACAGGGTCTTAGAGGCTCTGTGTCAGGAACCTGGAACGGAAACCAAGTTTAAATTACATCAGTGTCGCCACCCCAGCAGCCCCCTCCTTCTTGGGCTCCGGGGCAGGACAGACCCTTGTGACCAAAAGTCAGTATCAGTTTCCTCCCTGTCCTCGATGGAGAGAGAGCAGAGAGGGTTCCTCCTCAGAGCCAGGTGTGCACAAGGCAGTGTCGCATGATGTGCCCCCCCTCTCAGGGGACCTATTCTCACAGGAGGGGCTGCTGAGGGGCCTGATTGGATGCCAGGTGTGAGGACGACTGGGTCGTGATCAGGTAGACATGAGCATCTGGTGCAGCAGGTGGACCGGTCAGCTGCGCTTAGTACAGACGCAAGGCTGCCAGGAATGGGTGTTGCAGAAGGAAGCTAGGAAGGAAGCTTGGAAACGGTGTTCAGACAGCTCCTCCTCCCTTTTCTTCCCTCCCCCTTCTGAATTCCCCCCCAAAGTGCAGTGAAGAGGCTTTTTAAAGGCAGGGATTCATGACCTACAGCAATGGGGAAGGCAAAACTGGAAGCTCTAATTCTGGTCTATTGGTACAAGAAACAGGAACCAACAGGATTTACCTGGAAGAGCAGCCGGTGTTGTGGACTGAATGTTTGCCCTCCCCCCACCCAAATTCATCTATGCGTCTCGTTACTGTAACTTATTATGATCTGTGACCCTCCAAAAATCCTTACGCGCAAGTGATGGTTTTAGGGGGGGGTACCTTTGGGAGGTGATGGGGTCATGAAGGTGGGGTCCCCATGCATGGGGTCATTGCCCTGATAACAGACTCCGCAGAGCTCTCAGCCCCTCCTCCACATGAGGACACAGTGAGGAGACACCATCTGTGAACCAGGAAGCTCTTAATCACTATACCTTTCCGACACTGATCTTGGAGGTCCAGGCTCCAGACTGAGAAATAGATGTCCATGGTTCACACGCCCACAGTCTGTGGTCCACTGTTACATGGCCTGAGCAACTGACAGCCCATGCTGACTAAGCCCAGATGCTCAGGACTTGGCCACATCAGGTCCTGCAAAGAAGGTGAAGGTCATGGCTGAGATGAGGGTGAGTTAAGAAGCTCTGAGCCCTGAGCCCCGCCCAGCATCTGTGCCTTTCCTGGGTCTCTGGAGAAGATACAGCAGAGATTCCCTGGATGGGGCCAGGTGCAGCTTGAGCAGGACTCCCCTCCCAACAGTGGGCACTGGGGGGGTGTCTGCCCCATTCTCCACTCATTGCTCATCCCTCAGGCCACTTCCTCCCCATACCCCTGGGCCCCCAGCTGGTCCCCTGCTCTGCCAGCCCCTTAACTCATCCTTCTTGGCTCTCACCATGCAGGCTAGTCCCCCGTGTGTCTGTGTGACCTGCGAATGAGCCCGCCTGCAGGTGCCAGGACCCTCCAGGTGACACACCTGGCAGTGTGTCATCTGCTGTTTACATTGTGTCCTCAGCAGTGGGTTGGGGCTCGGTACACAGTGGGACTCAGTGAACGCTTCCTGAGTGGAAGAGTGGATGACAGCCAGGGACTCAGCGCAGGATGTGAGGAGGGAAGGCAGGTCTGAGGCTGCTATGGACCAGAAGCGAGAGATGGAAGTGCCAAGAACAGGATGGGTAGTTGAGCCCGGGAGGATCCCCAGCTTCCGAAGCACAGGAAGAAAACTGCACAGGGGCTACTATGGTGCAAACATAAACCCCCAGAGCTGAGCACACAGAATTTGTAAGTCTTGTGGGAGAACAAATGAAAGCAACCAGGAGAGTTTGGAAAGTGGGCTCAGACCAGGTGTTGGAGGAGGTGTGGGCAGGGCAGCCAGCCCGAAGAGGACTCAAGAACCACTTTAGTCAAGCATGGGCCTCACCTGTGGCTCTGCACCTCTGCTTTGGGTGCATTGCTCAGGGAAGTTCACACAGGTCCTCAAGCTCACCACAAAGGTCCTCACATTAGCATCACTTGTGGTGTCTGCAAGCAGGAGGCTGCCTGGTGTCCACCTGTGGATGGGGATGTAGTGTGTGTGGTTAGAAGCAACAAATTAGATGGACATGTAGCCTCATTAACTCATCAGTTAATGATGAGTACAGTGCTAAAAGAACGTGCTCAGAGGGAAAGTAAGAAACACGATGACATGGCCACATAAAACATTTTCACAAAAATCCATGCACATAAAACAATAGAAGAAATTTTGTAAGAATGTATTCACATAGAAAGACCCATGGTAGAAAGACTGCCCATGGCAAAGAGAAGGGAGAGGGAGTAGAGATAAGAGGATGAATGAGAATAGAAAGCACACCAGAGATCAACCATGTGCAGATCAGGAGTGGTCATGTGGGGGAAAGTGAGCAGCACAATTAATTCAGCAGCTGGGATCGTAAAAGAACCAATCAACCATGCAACCAGCTAAACCCATCAGCAGTACAGATACTTAGCCCGTCAGTTGCTCAACAACCAACCCCCAAACTAACGACTCAGCCAACCACACAACCAATGAAACTAGTCAACAACACAGTTGCTTAACCAACCAATCACTCAACCAACCAACCAACCAACCACACAACCAACTAAAGCAATCAATAACACAGCCACTCAACCAGCCAATCACTTAAACAACCCACCACACAACCAAATTTACAATGAACTAAACCAACCAACAGCACAACCACACAACCAACTGCAGAACCAGATAACCAACCTCAACAAAGAAAAGACTAGCTACTCAATGTGGGTGGGTATTTGGCGCACCAGAGCACTTGTAATTTGAAACATGAAATCCATACTTTTGTAAAAATTGAAGTCCATGTGAGCAAAGGGCAAAAGAACACTAATGAAATTCATGCTAGATTTTTTAAATGTCAGAAGATCCTGAGACTCCTGGATGTGCTAACACACACATACATTTCTCTGCAGGCTTCATTATTTGCTATGTTTGATGCCCTTACAGCATGCCTGCAGCTTTGGGGTTTGAGTGTGAGAATAAAACAGGGTTTATCACTGTAAGTTATGGTGTGTCGTCTCCTGTCTAGAGACCACAGAGGCCTTGTCTGTTAGAAGGTCTAGGCCTGGAGGAGAAGCAGGCCAGTGCTGCTTGTCATCCTGAAGATGAATACGTGTCCGGCAGGGCTCCTGCCGCAGCCCAGCTGTAGCCCAGGCTCTTTGGGGACCATGAGCAGATTGCATCTGCTTTCCAGGTTCCTCTGCCTTCTCAGCGGCTGCTGCAACAGTGGCTGAAGGGAATCTGTAACTAACAGTAATTCAAACACCAAGTTGGCCAAGTTGGTAAATTGTTGACTCTTTAATTTCCTTCAGATGCCACTCATGTTTCCAATGTACATTCTTATTTTTTTTTATAACATATGTTTTATCTATGCACATACCTTTTTTTTTTTTTTGCAGCATTTGGGATCTTAGTTCCCTGACCACACTCCCTGCCTCGGGAGGTCAGAGTCTTAAATATTGGACCACCAGGGAAGTCCCAATGCTTGTACAATTTTGAATTAGGAAAGCTTCAACCTTTATTCATAAAATTACTAGTCAGCATTGAAAAGGGGAGCGAGGACCCAGGCTTCAGTGCTTGAGCAAGAGAGCAGAGTCAGACGTTGCAGAGATGTCTTGTTGAGAGGCCCACGCAAGCTGGGCGGCTGCACTGCATCCTGCACTGCATCCTTCCCTAGTTTTCTGAGCTCTGTGCTGCCTGCTTTCCCCTCTCATCCAACTTGCAGAGGTTTGCTTGGTGCTCCAGAAACCTTTCCTGCGCTTGTTCTGTGTTAGCCCTGTTGGGGCGGAGCCTGGGGAAGGCCTCGATGGAGGGGAGGGATCACAGAGGATGTGGGTGTGTTTGGATGGCCGTGAGAGCTGGGGAGAGCTGGAGTCAGGTCTGGGCATTTCTGTCCTGCTTCTAGAAAGTAGGGAGGGGAGCCACTGCCCCCTAGTCACCTTCAGCTCACAATGGCCTTCTTACCAAAGATGTGTGGGGGTAGGGGCCAGGCGTGTTCTGCCCCGGGTCTTCTGGCTCCTCCAGGGCTGTGGGCGGTGGAGCAGGACTCTGCACACCTGCCCTGGGGTTGGTAAGCGGGAAGGTGGAAATGGGAGAAGGCAGGCCCGGGGCAGACTGGGGTGGGATCCTGGGTCCATGAGTCTGCACTGCCCAGCATTCCTCAGCCTTTACAGAGGCCCAGAGAACTCTGGGCAAAAGACAGAAACTTAAGGTAAAAGAAGCAGTATATCTTCTGGGGAAACCAAAGCTACAAGGGAGCCTCTTGGAAAAGCAGGAGCCAATGCTGTCAGAGATGCAAGTAGGGCTTTGTTCGCTCCGTCGATCAATCATTCAGCAGGGATGTGGGCAGGACCAGGGAGAGCAGCACTGGACCAGAAGCAGAGGGAAGGCTCCCTCACACAAAGATAAGGAGGTATGAGGCCCGGCTTCCTGGTGGAATCCAAACAGGTGCAGACAAGACACCTTCCCCCTACAATTAGTCAGACAGTATTATTAAATTATCACTTGAACAGTATTTGTAGATGTGGGACAGGAGGTACCTTTAAAGAGATACTTAAGGGTACAAGCTATTACCTTTTAGAGTCATTAAACCACCAAGTTACAACTGTTGGTACATGTAACAGTGCTTTCCATGCAGTTCACGGACCATTATATTTACTGTGGGGAAGAATCTCTTAGAAGAAATAGAGTAGCCCTCATAGTCAATAAAAGAGTCTGAAATGCAGTACTTGGGTGCAATCTCAAAAACAACAGAATGATCTTGGTTTGTTTCCAAGGCAGATCGTTCAGTATCACAGTAATCCAAGTCTGTGCCCCAACCAGTAATGCCAAAGAAGCTGAAGTCAAACGATTCTATGAAGATCTACCAGACCTTCTGGAACTAATATGAAAAAAAGATGTTTTTTCATCATTGGAATGCAAAAGTAGGAAGTCAAGAGATACCTGCAGTAACAGGCAAGTTTGGCCTTGAGTACAAGATGAAGCAGGGCAAACGCTAACAGAGTTTTGCAATAGAACACACTGGTCCTAGCAAACACCCTCTTCCAACAACGTAAGCGACGACTCTACATCTGAACATACCAGACAATCAATGCCAAAGTCAGATTGTTTACATTCTTTGCAGGTAAAGGTGGAGAAGCTCTACACAGTCAGCAAAAACAAGACCTGGAGCTGACTGTGGCTCAGATCATGAGCTCCTTATTGCAAAATTCAGACTTGAATTGAAGAAAGTAGGGAAAAACCACTAGACCTCTCAGTTGTGTCCGACTCCTTACAACCCCTGGACTGTAGTCCATCAGGTTCTTCTGTCTGTGGGATTTTCCAGGCAAGAATATTGGAGGGGGTTGCCATTTTCTTCTCCAGGGGATCTTCCCAACCCAGGGACTGAACCCAGGTCTCTTGAATTGCAGGTGGATTCTTTACCATCTGAGCCACCAGGGAAGCTCCAGACTTTTTAGATATGACCTAAATCAAATCCCTGGTTATACAGTGGAGGTGGCAAATAGATTCAAGGGATTAGTCCTGGTAGACCGAGTGCCTGAAGAACTATGGACAGAGGTTTATAACATTGTACAGGAGGCAAAACCATCCCAAAGAAAAAGAATTGCAAGAAGGCAAATGATTGTCTGAGGAAGCCTTACAAATAGCTGAGAAAAGAAGAGAAGTGAAAGGCAAAGGAGAAAGAGATAATACCCAGTTGAAGGCAGAGTTCCAGAGAACAGCAAGGAGAGATAAGAAAGCCTTCTTAAGTGAACAATGCAAATAAATAGAGGAAAGTCACGGAATGGGAAAGACTAGAGATCTCTTCAAGAAAATTAGAGATACCAAGGGAACATTTAATGCAAAGCTGGGCACAATAAAGGACAGAAGTGGCAAGAACCTAACAGAAGCAGACGATGTTAAGAAGAGGTGCCAAGAATACACAGAAGAACTGTACAAAAATAGTCTTAATGACCCAGATAACCACAATGGTGTGGTCACTCACCTAGAGCCAGACATCCTGGAGTGTGAAGTCAAGTGGGCCTTAGGAAGCATTACTATGAACAAAGCTAGTGGAGGTGATGGGATTCCAGCTGAGCTATTTAAAATCCTAAATGATGATGCTGTTAAAGTGCTAAATCCCACTTGTACATCTTCAAGTTCTCTGTTCAAGTACTGCTGAAGTCTAGATTGAAGGATTTTGAGCATTACCTTACTAGCATGTGAAATGAACACAATTGTATGGTAGTTTAAACATTCTTTGGCATTACCTTTCTTTGTAATTGAAATGAAAACTGACCTTTTCCTGTCCTGTGGCCACTGTTGAGTTTTCCAAATTTGCTGACATATTAAGTGTGGCACTTTAACAGCATCATCATTTAGGAAAGGACATTTAGAGTCAACTCATTGGAAAAGATCCTGATGCTGGAAAAGATTGAGGGCAGGAGGATAAAGGGGTAACAGAGGATGAAATGGTTGAAAATCATCACCAACTCAATGGACATGAATTTGAGCAAACGCCAGGAGATAGTGGAGGACAGGGAAGCCTGGCGTGTTGCAGTCAGACACAACTAAGCTACTGAACAACAATATCAAGGTTTTAGTGCATTGGTCATTGATTCCTCACCACTGGTAACAAGGCTTTGAAAGGGAGCCCTGACCAGCTGTCTCATCAGAGCAAAAGGAATGACTGAGTACGTGGATTTGGTCATGGGAAAATCAAATGCCATGAGCTTCTTTATAACCAGCATTGTCTGTGTGTGCTAGAGTACTTGACAAGAGAATTTTCCTTTGGGAAATTTCCTAAGGGAATGAGTAACCAATCAACTCATATAAACTTCAACATTTTCAATCCAGTTGGAGTTTTATTCCACCTTGGTAACCTCTTAGCCAATCACAGATAAAGAAACAAAGGCCCAAAGAAGTGAGGTATTATTTGCCAAATGTTTTATGATTTTTTTTATTCATCACTTTTGACTAAGATCTTATCATTTACCTTTGTATATTTTTTCCTTTTTATACATTTACTAGATTGGCTCTCATTAATATTTAATTTCTGTTTAAAAAATATTGGTTGGGCGAGGAGGAGGTGGCGGCCTAGCGCGACCGCGGCTCTCCCAGCGCCGCGGCGACGTCTTCGCCCCCGCCGGCCGGGTTCGGCCGCCGTCGGGTATCGGGGCGCGCGGGTCGCCCGGAGTCCCAGGCTCGGGGTGGACGCCCCCTCCCCATTAAAACAAACAAACAAACAAAAAAAACAAAAACAAACAAACAAAAAATATTGGTTGTATCTACATATATATAGGCATTCTTACAACTTAAATTTTCTCACATAAGAAAGACTAATACATTTACAATATACCTTTGATAAATAAAAATTTTAAAAACAAATAAAATATACCTATGGTATAACATTTTGGCTTTACCTAATGAAAAATACTCTGTTTCACATTTGGTATATTTTCCACTTCATATATATTTTATCTGTATAATGAAGTTCATAATTCATTCTTTAAATAACAGTTTCTTTTATGCATTTTATAGATTTTGTGCAAGCATATGCACAAACCTTTACTGCTTCAGAGATTACATTTGCTGTTATCTCATTTTAAGTTAAAATTGGAAATTATATAAATACAAATCTTATTACCTAAGTGTGTGAACATTAATAAATGATTTGACAAATCTGCAAAGATATTAATCATCCATCTTTCAAACTCTGCAGTTATTTGTCAAACAAATAACTGATTTATGTTCAAGTACCTTGTTCTCTCAGTGCCCCCTCCTCTACGTCTTATGGTTGAGCACTGAATTGTGCTGCTCTGTGTTGTTAACTCTTTATTAAAAGTACCTTTGAAAGTACCTTGGAGTCCTTTTGTTTAGAACAAAAAGCTTGTACTTCACACTGTCTGGGAAGATCATACCTGGCTTATCCACATGATCTCCATTGATTTCAATGTATTCCTTCTTCTCTCTTCTGATTGTAACAAACAGAGTTGAAAGAGAAAAAATAATGATAAAACAAAAGCATTTTCTCCTCCTTTTTTTTTTAGGAGTGAGCGTCTTTGTACTGCAGATAAAATTATTCATTTTTCACACCTATTGGGATGAGCAATTTAACTGGACCTGGAATTTCATTCCTGTGACTTTCAGTGGGTATAGACAGGCCTTACTCATGACCAGCAACTACAGTAGTCTGCTGAGACCCTTCCTGCCCCTGATAGCAGACTTCACCCAGGCTGCTTGGAGAAGCTTGGAGGAAAAATCTGCCTCAGTAAAGACTTTCCCTAAATTTTCACCCAGCAAGCCAGTGCCACCTGTCACAGCCCTCAAAGTTTTGTGGGACACATGGGTTGAATGGCCATTCTGGCTGCTGTGGTGAGAATGCCCTGACCTGGGTGCCTGTAAGCCATAGGCTTTTATGTTCCTCAGTTCTGGAAGCTGGACATCCAGGATGGAGACGCTGGCATATTCACTGTCTGGTGAAGCCCCTTCCTGGTTCACAGATGGCATCTCCGTGCTGTGTCCTCACGTGGGGGAAGTGTTAGGGGCTCTGTGAGGGCTCTGTCATCATAGCACTAATTCCATCATGGGAGTCCCAGCCTCATGACCTGGTCACCTCTACAAGGAAATGGGGGTTAGATTTAGTAGGCTGAAACAAAAAGCAGAACTGCACAACCTTAAATTTGAGAGTTATGTTTTTTGGTGGACGGTCTTGGGACGTTAAGCCTGGGAGACAGCACCTCGGGTAACAAAAACTGCTCCAAGGAAGCGAGGGTAGAGTCAGGACATATAAGAGTTTTTGCAACAAAAAGCTAGGTAGTGGGAACATCAAAAGATCACTGTTACTAAATGAAAACTAGACATGTCAAGGAATTCAGTGCTTTCCATATATGGGAGGATGCAGGAGTCTGAGCTCACTGACTTCATTCCTCTGACATGACCTCAGTTGCCTGAAGCCAATGTCCTGTGCTTCTCATCAGAACCTCCTCAGCTGCACCTGAGCTGGGGTGGCTGCAATGGGTCACTGTAAGAGGGAGGGCATTTATCGTTTCCATCCTGAGTTCCCTCGGGACACGCCTTCAAGGTGGATGCAGTTGCTGATCACTGCCACACCCTTCATTTACTGACAGGCCAGATAACACTCTTAGTCCACACTTTGGACACAGATTTGGGGGTGCAAGCAGCTTCTTTCTTCGAGAAAACTCAAGAAACAGACCTGGAAGTGATCGACCAGAAGCAAAGCCAAGCCACCAAAGGGTTTGACAGTAACTTACATTGTAAAATCTAACTTTTCTGAGGCAGAAAAGAGGCTTTAGAAAGCAAGTTTTGATTTCCTGGTTCACAGCATGATTCAGAAGAATGTAAAGACACAACCTGGACACTCAGATCCTCCTGTGAGAACACTGGCTTAGAACAGAGAGTTCTGTGATGAGAGAGTACTCAAAAGTCTACCTAGCCTGCTTAGGTGAAAATGTACTCTGAGATGACCCTGTAATAAGGAGTTGCAAGCAGCTTGCTTTGGTTTCCAAAACCAACAGGATTTGACTAAGGAAGTTGTGGAACTGAATAACACAAAAGTAACAAAGCGTTTTCCAAGTAACTTTCAGTGTAAAAGCACCTAGGTTTTGGATGCAGAAAAGAGAGCTTTAACTCAAAGCTGGGGTTCAAGGATTACACACAGCATGTTTCTGAAGAATGTGAAGACACAGAAGGGCTGAGTAGGGCTGAGTGGATCCTTCTGGAAGAATCATTGTCTGAGCAGACAGTTGACTATAATTAACCTTTCTAGGTGGACTTGACCTCTGAGAAGAAGAACTACCAAGGTGTGACAAGCAGCTTCTTTCTTTCAGAAAGCTCAGGGATTAAAGTAGGAAGTTGTCAATCTGAATAAAACAAAGGCAAGTAAAACCAACTAGATTTCTGATTTGGTTACATTCCAAATCAGATTACTTGCCTTTGACAGCTTGAGTCAAAAGCTTGGTTTGTTAAGTTCCCACACAGCCTGATTCTGAAGAAGGGAAAGACACAGGGCACTCTGGATTCCTCTCTGGGTAGACTGGTTTGAGAAGAGAGTTCTGTGACTTGCTAGTTCTCTACCTATAACTAACCTGGATAGGTGAAAATGTACTCTGTACTCTGAGATAAGCTCCTAGTAAGGAGTTGCAAGCATCTCTTTCAGTTCAGAAAACTTGAGGATTAGAGTAAGAAGTTGTCAATCTCCAGAAAACCGAAGTGAGAAGTGTTGGAAGACGCTAGTTGCCTGAGGCAGGAGATAGAGCTTGAACCAAAAACTTGGTTTTTGAGGTTCATGCACATCATGTTTCCAAATCAGAATGTGAAGACACAAACAGGGCCCACTGGATCTTCCTGGAAGAACACTGCTTTAAGCAGAGTTCTGTGCCTAGTACTTCTCTTACTACAGCTCAGTTCTCAAAGACACGCTTCCACAGCCTGTTTCCTCATGGGCAGTCCCAGTATGACCTAGGAATGGGTTCACAAGTCTTGGAAATGTCAGGAAACATACTGGCTGTGACTGTGGAAATTAGGGCCTCTGTGCAAACCTGGAGTTCTCACATCTTAGAATCAAGACTGTTGCTGATTGACAGATGCCTGAAAAACATTGTTTTATTTTGCCTTTCATTCATTGAAGGAAAATAGGTTTCCCAGAATTCTGTTTGCTGAGAGTAACACACTACTTGGAAACCTTGCTTGACGGTTATTTTTAAGTAAAAATTTCCCCTCACCTGTATGAGGGAAGGCCCCATACTCACATGGAAAAGCAAACAAACATCAGAATGTTAGTTCCAGCAAGTTTTCTCTGTAGGAAGGATCCAGTGAACCTAGGTCTATCTGGAAATTCTTGGATACTGCAGGGACACATGCTGAGTGTGAACCTGGATATTGGACCTTGTTGGCAAAATTAGCATTTTCTCTCTGTTGGCCCTAAAAGGGTGTGGGCTACCAGCTGCCTGATAATCCATCGAACTGATGTTTTCCTGTTTATGGTATCAACAGGTTTGCTCAAACCTTTCCTATTTCTGATGCAAGCACGTGGCTTGCAACTCCTTGGGGCAGGATCATTTCCATTAGAATGTCAGCTAATCTAGGTAACAATAGTATGACAATCAGGACCCTTAGACAATTTCCCAATCCTGTTTCCTCATGGGCAGACCCAATATGAGCTAGGAATGTGTTCACAAGGCTAGGAATGTGTTCACAAGGCTCGGAAAGTGCAGGGAAACATACTTGTATTGACTCTGGAAATTAGGGCCTCTGTGCAAACCTGGAGTTCTCACATCTTAGAATCTAGACAGTTCCTAATAGATAGATGCCTGAAAAACACTCTTTTCATGCTTTTCATTCATTGAAGGGACATAGCTTTCCCAGCATTCTGTGTGCTGAGAGTAACACACTGCTAGAAAATGCTTTCTTGGAGGTCATTTTTCAGTAACAATTTCCCCTGACTGTGTTACCATAAGGAAGGCCCCCACACTCACAGAGAAAAGCAAACAAACATCCAAAAGTCTGTTCCATCAAGTTTTCACTGTAGGAGAGATCTGGTGATCCTAGGTCTGTCTAGAAAATTCTTGGATACTGCAGGGACACATGCTGAGTGTGAACCTGGATACTGGACCTTGTTGGCAAAATTAGCATTTTCTCTCTGTTTGCCCTAAAACCGTGTGGCCTAGCAACTGCCTGAAAATCCATCCAATTGCTCTTTTACTTGTGACAGCAATATCTGGTCAAACCTTTGGGATTTCTGAAGCACTCACAGACACACTCCTACAGCCTGTTTCCTCATGGGCAAGCCCAGTATGACCTAGGAATGGGTTCACAAGGCTCAGAAATGTGAGGAAACATACTGGCTGTGACTGTGGAAATTAGGGCCTCTGTGCAAACCTGGAGTTCTGACATCTTAGAATCTAGACAGTTGATGATAGATGCCGGAAAACACTTTTTTTTTTTGCCTTTCATTCATTGAAGGAACATAGATTTCACAGCATTCTGTTTGCTGAGAGTAACAGACTGCTTGGAAATTCTTGCTTGAAGGTCATTTCTAAGTACCAATTTCCCCTCCCCTGTGTTCCCATAGGGAAGGCCCCCACACTCACAGAGAAAAGCAAACAAACATCAAAGCATCTGTTCCATGAAGTTCTCTGTAGGAGGGATCCAGTGATCCTAAATCTGTCTGGAAAATTCTTGGCTAGTGCTTGGACACATACTGAGTATGAACCTGAATACTGGACCTTGTTGGCAAAATTAGCATTTTCTCTCTGTTGGCCATAGTAGGCTGGGGCTTAGCAGCTGCTTGAAAATCAGTCCAATTGCTGTTTTCCCACTTGTGACAGCAATATCTTTGGTCAAAACACTGGGATTTCTGAAGCAAGCAGGCGGCTTGCAACTCCTTGCAGCAAGATCATTTCCAGTGGACTGTCAACTAAACTAGGTGAAAACAGTTTGGCACTGAGCTCTGTCAGACCCACTCCTGCAGCCTGTTTCCTCATGGGTAGTCCCAGTGTGACTCAGGAATGTGTTCACAAGGCTCAGAAAGTACAAGGAAATATCCTGGCTGTGACTCTGGAGATTAGGGCCTCTGTGCAAATGTGGTGACCTCACATCTTAGAACCTAGACTATTGCTGAAATAACATCCCTGAAAACCACTGTATTTATTGCCATTCATTCAACGAAGGAACATAGGTTTGCCAGCATTCTGTCTGCTGAGAGTAATCCATTACTTAGATATCTTTGCCTGGAGGTCATTTTTTTAAATAAAAATATCTCCTCACCTGTGTTACAGTAGGGACGTCTCCACACTCAAAGGGAAAAGCAAACAAACATCAAAATATCTGTTCCATCAAGTTTTCTCTGTAAGAAGGATCCAGGGATCCTAGGTCGGCCTGGAAAACTCTTGGATACTCAGGGACACATACTGAGTGTGAGCCTGGACACTGGACCTTGTTGCAAAATTAGCATTTTCTCTCTGTTGGCCATAGTAGGCTGGTGCCTAGCAGCTGCTTGAAAATCAGTCCAATTGCTGTTTTCCCACTTATGACAGTAGTATCTATGGTTGAAACACTGGGATTTCTGAAGCAAGCAGGCGGCTTGCAACTCCTTGCAGCAAGATCATTTCCAGTGGACTGTCAACTAAACTAGGTGAAAACAGTTTGGCACTGAGCTCTGTCAGACGCACTCCTGCAGCCTGTTTCCTCATGGGTAGTCCCAGTGTGACTCAGGAATGTGTTCACAAGGCTCAGAAAGTGCAGGGAAACATCCTGGCTGTGACTCTGGGGATTAGGGCCTCTGTGCAAACGTGGTGACCTCACATCTTAGAATCTAGACAGTTGCTGAACATTAGTTGCCTGGAAAACAGTCTATTTATTGTCATTCATTCAGTGAAGGAACATAGGTTTCCCAGCATCCTGTCTGCTGAGAGTAACCCACTACTTGGAAATTGTCATCCAAAGTAAGGATGAGAGTCAAGCACTAGTGAGGATGAGAATCAGGCCAAAGTGAGGACAGAGTCAAGCCCTAGTGAAGTTCACAGTCAACATGCAGACCAGAATCATTGCCCAGTGAGGAAGAGACTCGGGGCACCCTGAGGTCCAGAGTCAGCGTCTAGTGAGGACAAGTGTCAGGGTGCAGTGTGCTTTGCCTCACTGCATAGGACTCTGCTCCTCACAGGACCCTGTGTTGGTTCCTCACTGGAACCCGTGTCTGGTCCACACTGTGCCTCACTCTGACCCTCAATATGGCCTGACTCTGGTCCTCACTGCATGTTGACACTGTTCATTACTGGGCCCTGATATGGTCTTAAGTATGATCTGACTGTGGTCCACACTATGGATGACTCGCCCTCAATAGAGCCTGACCTTCGTGCTCACTTAGGCCCTAGTGAGGATGAGACTCAGACCCTAGTGAGGACCAGAATCAGGACAAAGTGGGGACCATATTCAGGCTAGGCGATGTCCAGCGTCAGTGCTGTGAGGGTAACAGGCAGGAAGGCCAGGGGTCTCCAAACGGAGGAAATAGGCTGCAAGTGTCAGACATTTTTAATCTCTCTTAAGCGGCAGGAGGAAACAAACTAGCAATATTTTTTTTTTCCTTCTCTATACCAATTTAAAAGGAGGTTTCTCTTAAAATACTGTGTTGCCATAGTGACATCTGGTTCCACCTGAAGTTAACTATTCTCAAACCTTGAGTTAACCAATGCATTTTTCTTATGGAAATGTTTGTCTTAAGCTATGCTAATGTGCTATGCATTTACCCCAGACTCTGTCTTCAAGTCGGTTCCACCGAATGCCTCAGAACCTACTTGACAAACCAGTATGTTATACTCAGACATTGTTCCCCTAATCTATGTAAATGAAACTATTTGTATGGTAATCTACCCTTCTACAAGATTCAAGTCAGTCGTTTTATGGCCGGGGATGAATTGTCTGGTGCCAAGATTATCCCAAAATACATCTTATGGATGAGGCGCCTGGTGCCATTCTGAGTTTTAAGACGTTCCTTTCTTTCATTAACAGACTGCTGGTGACTATATAACATCCAGCTGAAGACTAGCAGGGGGGTACTCTTTCTGCCCCCTTCTGATGCCTATGTCAGAAGCTTTCCCTATCTCCTTTATACTTTAATAAAACTTTATTACACAAAAGCTCTGAGCGATCAAGCCTTGTCTCTAACCTCAGATTGAATTCTTCTCCTCTGGAGGCCAAGAATCATGGTGTCTTTTCTTCGGTCAATAACAACCTTTCAGTGCCCATGTAGGACCAGTGTCAGATCCCAGTGAAGCAAAGAGTCGGGCTCTAGTGAGCCTGGGCACAGGGAGGACCAGAGTCAAGCCCAGTGAAACAAAATGTCAGGCCAAGGTGAAGCAAAGTTCCAGGCCATAGAGAGGACCAGAGTCAGGGCCTACAGAGGACCAGGTTCAGGATGTAGAAAGGACCAGAGTCAAGCTGTAGAGCCGACCAGGAGCAGAGCCCAGTGAGAAGAGAATCAGTGCCTGGTGAGGACCAGACTCAGGGCCTACTGAGAGGAAACTCATGTCCTAGTGAGCATGAGAGTCAGGCCCTACTGAGAATGAGAGTCATGCCATAGTGAGGACAGGAGTCAGACTGTAATGAGGACCAAAATCAGAGCCCAGTGAGGAGCAGCGTCAGTCTCCCTGGAGGACAAGATTCATGACCCAGTGAGGTGAAGAGTCAGGAGGTAGTGACGCAAAGTGTCAGGCCATAGAGTACAGATTCAGGCCTTGGTGAGGATGAGTCAGGTGAAAGTGAGGATGAGAGTCTAGTGCTATTGAAGACGAGAGTCAGGCCCTTTCAGACACAGGGTTCAAGCCCTAGTGATGATGAGGGTCATGCTGCAGTGAGAAGAGAATCAGTCAGTGTAAGGATCAGAATCAGGGCCTAATGAGGCACAGCGTCAAAGTGAGGCAATGTGCCAGGCCTTAGAGATGACCAAGTCAGGCCATAGAGAAGACCAGAGTGAGGGGGCACTTAGGGCCAGGGTCAGGCAGTAGTGAGGACCAGATTCAGCACTGAGTGAGCAGCAGTGTCAGTGTCCAGTGAGGACAAGGTTTATGACAGAGTGAGGCAAAGAGTCAGGTCGTGGTCACTCAAAGTCTTAGGCCATGGAGGACAGAATCAGGCCATGGTGAGGATGAGAGTCAGGCCATAGGGAAATGAGAGTTGGGCCAAACTGATGATGAGAGTCGGCCCTAGTGAGGATCAGAGTCAAGAGGTAGTGAGGATCAGAATCAGGGTGCAGTGAGGATGAGACTCAGGGCACATTGAGGTCCAGGGTCAGAAATAGTTAGGATGAGTGGCAGGGCATAGTCAAGACAACACTCAGGCCCTAGTAGGATGAGACTCAGACTGTAATGAGGACCTGAATCAGGGCATAGTGAGGGCCATATTTAGGCTGTAGTGATGTCCAGCATCAGGGCCCACTGAGGACTAGTGTCAATTCCCAGTGAGCCAAAGAGTCAGGCATAGTGAGTCAAAAGTCAGGAAGGACCAAAGTCATATCCAGTGAAATAAAATGTCAGGCAATGGTGAGGCAAAGAGTCGGACTGTCAGACCAGAGTCAGACTGTATAGAGGACCAGATTCAGGATGTAGAAAGGACCAGATTCAAGCCATAGAGTGGACCAGGATCAGATCCAGTGAGGAACAGAATCAGTGCCTAGAGAGGAAGAGTTAGGGTATAGAGGGCGAGAATCAGGTCCTTGTGAGCGTGACAATCAGGCCTATTGAAACAAGAGTCTTGATGTGGTCAGGACCAGAGTCAGGCTGTAGTGAGGACCAAAATCAGAGCCCACTGAGGAGCAGTGTCAGTCTCCAGGGAGGACGAGTTTCATGGCCCAGGGAAGCAATGAGTCAGGAAGTAGTGACACAAAGTGTCAGGCAGAGGACAGAATCAGGCCCTGTTGAGGACAAGAATCAGGAGAAAGTGAGGAAGAGTGTCAGGCCCTAGTGAGGACCATAACCAGGGCTCAGTTAGGACAAGACTCAGGGTGCAGTGAAAACCTGAGTCAGTGACTAATGAGGACAAGATTCAGGAAGTAGAGAGGACAAGAGTCAGAAAAAAATGAAGACGAGTTAGGCCCTAGTGAGGACAAAGGTCAGGCAATAGTGAGGACCAGAGCCAGGCTTTAGTGAAGATTAGCGTCAGAGCCCAGTGAGGAACAGAATCAGGGCCCAGTGAGGACAAGGGTTAGGTCCCAGTGAGGCAAAGTGTCAGGCTATAGATGGGACTAGATTGAGACCGTAATGAGGATGAGAATCAGGCAGTGAAGACTAAGGTCAGGTAGTAGTGAAGAACAGAGTGAGGCCGTAGAGAGGACCAGTGTGAGGACCAGAATGATGCCAGAGAGAATCTGAGTGAGGCCAGAGAAGACTGTTGTGAGGACGTAGTGAGGACACGTGTGAGGCCATAGTGAGGATGAAATCAGTCCCTAGTGAGGGTGAGAGTCAGGCCCTAGTAGACACGACCTTTGGCCCTAGTGATGATGAGAATGATGCTGTATATGAGATAGGGTCAGTCTGTATGAGGACCAGAATCAGGGCCTAATGAGGACCAGAGTGAGGCCCAGTGAGGCAATAGATCAGGTCGCAGACAGGTACAGGCTCAGGCCATAGACAGTACCAGAGTCAGGCCCCAGTGAGGACCAGAGTCAGGCCCCAGTGAGGACCAGAGTCAGGGCCCAGGGAAGAACAGTATCAATCTCCAGTGAGGACAAGATTCATGAACCAGTGAGTCAGAGTCGGGTCATAGTGACACAAAGTGTCAGGCCATAGAGGACATAGTCAGGCCATAGTGAGGATAAGAGTCAGGCCACAGTGAGGACAAGAGTTTGGCCCTATTGAAGATGAGGGTCAGGCCCAAATGAGGATAAGAGTCAGGCCCTAGTGAGGACCAGAGTGAGGACATAGGACATGTCTGAGGCCATAGTGAAGATGAAAGTCAGGCCCTTGTACACAGGAATTTCAGGCCCTAGTGATGATGAGGATCATGCTTTAGTGAGGACAGAGTCAGTCTGTAGTGAGGACCAGATCAGGGCCTAGAGAGGACCAGAGTCAGGACCTGTGAGTCAATGTATCTGGCCATTAGAGGACCAGAGTCAGGGCCAATTTAGGACCAGAATCAGGGCCCATGAGGGCCAGAGTCAGGTCTCTGTGTGGAAAACAGTCAGTCAGTAGTGAGGGAAAGATTTAGGCCTTAGACAGGACAAGAATCAAGATATATTGAGGATGATAATCAGGACTATATGAGGACCAGAATCAGGCCCAGTGAGGCAAAGGGTCAGGCCATACAGTGGGTCAGAGCCAGGTCACAGCGAAGACCAAAGTCAAGCTGTGGAGAGGACCAGTGTCAGAGTCTAGTGTGGAACAGAATCAGGGCCAAGTGACAGTTGGATTCAGGATGAGGATGAGGGTCAGGCCCTAGCGAGGAGGAGAGTCATGCCATAGTGAGGACAAGAGTCAGGCCTTAGAGAGGCAAGGAGTTCGCCATAGTGAGGCAAAGTGTCCACCATCATGGACAGAGTCTGGCTATGGTGAAGACGAGAGTCTAGCCATCGTGCAGACGAAAGTTAGGCTAGAATGAGGAAGACAGACAAGCCCTCCTGAGTACAAGAGTCAGGCCAAAATGAGGATGATAAGCAGGCTCAAGTGAGGGCTGGAGTCAAACCATGTCAGGAAAAAAATCAGGGTGCTGTGAGGACCATAGATGGTGTATAGTGAGGACCAGTGTCAGACACAGAGAGGATGAGAGTCAAGCCCTAGTGAGAAGCAGAGTCAGGCCCTAGAGAGAACCAGGGTCAGGCCCTAGTGAGGATCAGAATCAGCACCCCGTGAGAAACAGTGTCAGTCTCCAGAGAGGAAAAGAGTCAGGCCCCAGTGAGGCAAAGTGTCAAGACATATTGGACATAGGCCATAGTGAGAATGAGAGTCAGGTCCTGGTGAGCACCAGAGTCAAACCCTCATGCGTACCAGACTCAGGGCTCAGTGAGAACCAGATTCAGCAGGCAGTGTGGACCATAGTTGGCCTCTAGCGAGGTCCAGAATCAATGCTTAGCGAGGAATTTTTATAGGCTTCTTGATGAAAGGGTCAGGCCCCATTGAGCCAAAGTGTCAGGCCCCAGTGAAGAAAAAACTCAGGCCATAGTAGGCAGAGACAGTCAGTTTGGAGGCAAAGAGACAGGCCATAGAGAGGACCAGAGTCAGGTTCTAGTGAGGTGAGTATAGTCTTTCATGAAGACCAGAGTAGGGCAATAGTGAGGACCAGACTCAGGTCACAGTGAGGACCCAACTCAGGGCCTAGTGAGGAAAGTGGCAGGCCATATGAGTGAGTGAAACAGGCCATAGAGAGGAACAGAATCAGGCCATTGTGAGAATCAGAGTTAGCTCGTTGTGAGGCAAAGAGTCAAACCATAGAGAGGACCAGAGGCAGGGCTCATTGAGGAACAGAGTCAGGCCCAGTGTGGCAACGTGTCAGGCCTTAGTGAGGCAAAGAGTCAAACAGTTGAAAGGACCAGACTCAGGCCGTACAGAGGACCAGATCAGGCCATTGTGAGGACCAGATTCAAGCCTTAAAGAGATCAGTTTCAGGGCCCAGTGAGGAACAGACTCAGGGCACAGTGAGGACCACAGTGAGGGCTTACAGAGGATGAAAGACAGGTCCTAGTGAGCATGATTGCAGACTCTATTGAGGATGAGAGTCATGACAAAATGAGGACTAGAGTCAGTCCATAGGGAGGGCCATAATCTGAGACAAGTGAGGAGCATTGCCAGCTCCGGTGAGGACAGGTCCCAGTGAATCAGTGAGTCAGGCCATAGAGGCCAGTGTCAGCCAAAGTGAGGATGGCCCCTGTGAAGATCAGAGTCAAGATGTACTGAGTACCAGAATCAGGGCCCAGTGAGGACCAGACTTGGGACACATTGAGGTCCAGAGTCAGAAGCTAGTGAGGACGAGTGTCAGGAGGTAGAGAAGACGAGAGTCATGCCCTAATGAGAATGAGACTCAGACCCTAGTGAGAACCATAGTCAGGCCATAGAATGTCCAGAGTCAGGGCCCACTGAGGATCAGTGTCAGGGCCCAGTGAGCAAAGAGGTAGGCCATAAAGAGCCAA
Source organism: Bos indicus x Bos taurus (assembly GCF_003369695.1). Taxonomy (NCBI): domain Eukaryota; kingdom Metazoa; phylum Chordata; class Mammalia; order Artiodactyla; family Bovidae; genus Bos; species Bos indicus x Bos taurus. Next base: position 524,913 of record NC_040102.1, on the reverse strand, counting down.
AGATTACGGCTTAGTGGGTACAAGGAAGCAAAATATCAGGCCGTAGTGAGGCGAGGAATCAGGCCATAGACAGGGAAAGAGTAGGCCATAGATAGGATGAGATTCAGGATGGAGAAAAGACCAGAGTGAAGCCACAGAGAGGACCAGGGTCAGAGCCCACTGAGGAAGATAATCAGTGGCTAGTGGGGACCAGAGTCTGGGATGTGATTCAGGACATAGTGAACATGAAAATCAGGCCCTCTTAATATAGAGGACAAGAGTCATGCTGTAGTGAAGATCAAAATCAGAGCCTAGTGAGGAAAAATGTCAGCTCCACACAGAACTAGTTTCACGGCCCAGTGAGACAAAGAATCAGGCCATAGGGAGGCCAAATGTCAAGCCAGAGAGGAGAGTCAGGCAGTGGTGAGGATGGGAGTCAGACCAAAGTGAGGAAACGAGTCAGTCCCTAGTGAAGAACAGTGTCAGGGACCAATTAGGACCAGATTCAGGGCACAGTGAAAACCTGAGTCACTGTCTAATGAGGATGAGTGTCTGAACATACAGAGGACCTTTGTCAGCACTTAATGAAGATGAGAGTCAGGCCCTAGTTATGACCAAGGACAGCCAATAGTCAGGACCAGCATCAGGCCATAGTGAAGACTAGTGTCAGAGCCCAGTGAGGAACAGACCCAGAACATAATGAGGACCACAGTCAGTCCCCAGAAAGGCAAAGTGTCAGTTCATTTTGAGGCAAACCATCAGAATGTAGAGATGACTAGATTGAGGCCATAATGAGGACTTGAGTGAGGCCTTAGTGAGGACTAAAGTCAGGTAGTAGTGAAGACCAGAGTGAGGCCATAGAGAGGAACAGACTGAGGACTTAGGGAGGACCACAGTGATGCCATCATGAGCACCCCAGTGATGCCAGAGTGAGGACTCAAGTGAGGATGTAGTGAGGACATGTGTGAGACCATAATGAGGAAGAAAGTCAGGCCCTAGTGAGGACCAGAGTCAGACCCTAGTAGACCCGAGTTTCAGGCTCTATTGATGATGAGAATCTTGCTGTTAGAGGATAGAATTAGTATGAGTGAGGAGCAAAATCACAGCCTAATGAGGACCAGAGACTGGCCCAGTGAGACAATGTGTCAGGGCATACAGAGGACCATGGTCAGGCCCGAGAGAGGACCAGAGTGAGGCCCCAGTGAGGCCCAGAGTCAAGCCGTAGTGAGGACCACCATCAGGACCCGATGAGGAACAGACTAGGGCATAGTGAGGATCAGAGTCACAACACAGTGAGAACAGGAGTCAAGGGCCAGTGAAAAAGAGTTTCAGGCTCCAGAGAGCACAAGATTCATGCCCCATTGAGGCAAAGAGTCAGGTTATAATGAGACAAAGTGTCCAGACATAGAGGACAGAGTCAGTGGTCAGTCAGTCAGTTCAGTTGCTCAGTTGTGTTTGACTTTGCAACCCCATGAACTGCAGCATGCCAGGCCTCCCTGTCCATCACCAACTCCTGGAGCCCACCCAAACCCATGTCCATTGAGGCGGTGATGCCATCCAACCATCTCACCCTCTGTCATCCCCTTCTTCTCCTGCCCTCAATCTTTCCCAGAATCAGGGTCTTTTCGAATGAGTCAGCTCTTTGCATCAGGTGGCCAAAGTATTGGAGTTTCAGCTTCAACATCAGTCCTTCCAATGAACATGCAGGACTGATCTCCTTTAGGATGGACTGGTAGGAGTCAGTGGTAGTGATGACAAAAGAAACCAATCCCTAGTGAGGACAAGAGTCAGGGCCCAGCGAGGAACAGAATCAGGACCCATTGAGGACCAGGGTCAGGATGTAGTAGGGACAAGAATCAGGTCCTCATGAGCATGAAAGTCAGGCTCTAATGATGACGAGAGTCATGCCGTAGTGAGGACCAGATTCAGGCCGTGTTGAGGATAGGAGTCAGGCAATAGTGTGGACCAGACTTAGGGCCCAGTGAAGAACTGACTCAGGGCGTAGAACTGACTCTGCCCAGGGAGCAGAATCAGGCCCAGTGAGGCAAAGCATCTGTTGGTAGTGAGACAAAGATTCAGGGCGTAAAGAGCACCTGAGTCAGGCCATAGAAAGGACCAGAGTCAGGACACAGAGAGGACCAGAGTCAGGACATTGCAAGAACCAGAGTCAGGTCGTCATGAGGCAAACAGTCAAGCCATAGAGAGGACCAGAGTCAGTGCCCATTGAGGACCAGAGTCAGGTCGTCATGAGGCAAATAGTCAAGCCATAGAGAGGACCAGAGTCAGGGCCCACCGAGGGCCAGAGTTAGGCCCAGTGTGGCAAAGTGACAGGCCGTAGTGAGGCAGAGTTAAGCAGTTGAGTGGATCAGACTCAGGCCATAGTCAGGTTCAGAGTCAGGCCATTTTGAGGACCAGAGTAAAGCCTTAAAGAGACCAGATTCAGGGCCTAGTGAAGACCAAACTCAGTGCATAGTGAGAACAAGAGTCAGTGCGTAGTGAAGACCACAGTCAGGTCACAGCAAGAAGTGGTGTCAGCACATCCTGAAAAGCAGTGTCAGGTAATTGAGAGAAAATAATAACTGTACTGAGCACCAAAGTGAGGCTGTAGTGAGGATCACAGTGAGGGCATAATGAGGAGCAGAGTGAGGCCATAGTGTGGACAAGATCAAGGATGTAATGAGGATGCTAGTGAGGCTGAAGTGAGGACAAGACTCAGGCCTAAGTAAGCATGAAGGTCAGGCCCTATAGAGACGAGAGTCATGCCATAGTGTGGACCAGATTCAGGTTGTAGTCAGGACCATAATCAGGGCCCAGTGATGAACAGTGTCAGCATGCAGTGAGGACCAGAATCAGCCTGTATTGAGGATCAGAGTCAGGTCACAGTGTGGACCAGACTCAGGGCCCAGTGACGACCAGAGTCAGGTCCCAGTGAGGCAAAGAATCAAACCATTGTGAGGCAAGAGTCACGCTGTAGAGAGGACCAGATTCAGGCTGTAGTGAGAACCAGGGTCAGCATGTAGTGAGGACAAGGGTCAGTGTATCATGAGAAACAGTGCCAGGGCATAGCGAAAACCAGACTCAGGATCTTGTGAGGAACATGTTAGGATGCAATGAGGAGCAGGGTCATGCCGTATTGAAGAACAGGGTGATGCCATAGTGAAGCAATTAGTGAGGCCATTGAGAGGAAACAGGAAAGCTGTAGAGAGTACCAGTGTCAGCCCAAATTAGATGACCAGAGCCAGGCTCTGTAAAGGACCAGACCTCGGGCTCAGAGATGACCAGACATTGGGCCCAGTGAGGACCCAAGTCAGGGCCCATTGAGACAATGTCTCATGCTGTAGTGAGGCAAAGATTCAGGCCATAGAGAGGAACAGAATGAGGCCATAGAGAGGACTAGAGTCAGACCAAAATGAGGACCAGAGTCTGGCCATATTGAGGGCCAGATACAAGCTGTAAACAGGACCAGATTCAGGCATAGAGATGACCAAAGTCAAGCCACAGAGAGGACCACACTCAGAGCACAGTGAGAACCAAGGTCATGGTCAGTGTGTTTTGAGGTGAAGAGTCAAGTAATAAAGAGGAAAAGAGTGAGGGAAAAGTGAGACCAGAGTTAGTTCATAATGAAGACCAGGATGAGGACATATTGAGAACACAGTAAGAGTGCTCAGAAATGAGAGTCAGGCCCCAATGAGTACAGAGTCAGGCCCCAGAGACGACAGAGTCAGGCCCTAGTGAGAACTAGAGTCACACTTTGGTGAGGACAGAGTCAGGCTGTGGTGAGGACCAGAATCAGACCCCAGTTGAGAACTGGAGTCAGAATCCATGAGGCAAATTTTCAGGCTATAGTTAGTTAAAGACCAAGTCATAGAGAAGACCAGAGTAATGGTGTAGAGAGGACAAGAGTCAGGACACAGTGAGGATGAGAATCAGGGCTATGTGAGGACCAGAATTAGGCCCAGTGAGTCAACGTGTGAGGCAAGTCAAGCAAAGAAAAAATTCATAAAGAGGAAAGGAGTCAGTCCATAGTGAGAACCAGAGTCAAGCTGTATAGAGGACCAGTGTCAGGACTCAGTGAGGAATTGATTCAAGGTCGAGTGGCAACCATTCAGGACATAGTGAGGACAAGAATCAGGTCCTAGTGAGGAGGAGAATCATGCCATAGTGAGGACAAACGTCAGGTCCTAGTGCGGACCATAGTCCGTCTCCAGTGAGGGCAAGAGTCAGGTCCTAGTGAGGCAAAGAGTGAGGTCATAGTGAGGCAAAATGTCAGGCCACAGAGGACAGAGACCTTGGTGAGGATGAGAGTCAGGCTAAAGTCAGGATGCGAGACAAGCTCTAGTGAGGATGAGAGCCAGGCCAAAGACAGACAATGGTCAGGCCCAGGTAAGGAACAGAGTCAAGCAGTAGTCAGGACGAAAATCAGGGGGCAGTGAGGACCACAGACAGCGTATAGTGAGGACGAGTGTCAGGATGTAGAGAGTAGCAGAGTCAGGTCACAGGCAAGGAATAACCGTTGTGAGGCTGAGTCAGGCTGTAGAGAGGACAAGATTCAGGCTACAGTGAGAACCAGGGTCAGCCCGTAGTGAGGACAAGAGTCAAGGTATTGTGAAAAACAGTGTCAGGGCATAGAGAGAATCAGACTGAGATACTTGAGAGGAAAAGAGTGAGGATGAGTGAGGACCAGAGACACGCTGCAGCGAAGATCAGGCTCGTGCCATAGTGTGAAACTTGGTCTGGCCCTGAGAGGAATGAGTAAAGTTGTAGAGAGGACCAGAGTCAGGCCATATTGAGGACTGGAGCCAGGCTCTAGAAAAGATCAGAGTAAGGGCCCAGTGAGGACCCAAGTCAGGGCCCAGTGAGGCAAAGCATCAGGCCATAGTGAGTCAAAGGTTAAGGCTGTAGATAGGAACAGAGTCAGGCCATACTGAGGACCAGAGTTCAGCCATAGTGAAGACTGATTCAGGCTGTAGACAGGACCAGATTTAGTCCATAGAGAGGTTTAGAGTCAAGCCATAGGGAGGACCACACTGAGAGCAGAGTGAGAAACCAGGGTCAGTGCGTTTGAGGAGAAGAGTCAGTGCAGAATGAGAAGAGTGTCAGGTAATAGAGAGGAAAGAATGAGGAAGAAGAGGGACCTAAGCTAGTTCATAGTGAGGACCAGAATGAGGACATATTGAGGACCAGTGTGAGGATATTGTGAGGACCAGAGTGAGGCCATACAGAGACAAGAGTAAGGCCCTAGTGAGCATGTGACTCAGGCCATAGTTAGGATGAGTCAGGCTATGGGGAGGACCAGAGTCAGGGTCAGTGAGGCAAAGCATCAGGCTGTAGTTAGGCAAAGAGCCAGGTCATAGACAGGACCAGAGTCAGACCACAGAGAGGACCAGGAACAGAGCCCATTGAGGATAGAATCAGTGCCTAGTGAGGGTCAGAGTCTGGGTGAACTGAGGCGAGAGTCAGGCCATAGTGAGGCAGTGTCTGGCCATAGTCTACAGAGTCAGGCCGGCCCCAGTGAGGATAAGAGTCAGGCTGTGGTGGGGAAGAGAGTTGGGCCAAAATGAGGTAGAGAGTCAGCCCCTAGTACAACCAGAGTAAAGCCAGAGGGAGGACCAAAGTCAGAGTCCAGTGAAGACCAGACTCATGGTGCAGTGAAAACAAGAGTCAGTGTCTAAGGAGGACAAGTGTCAGGACAGGACACAGAGAGTGTGAGATTCAGGCACAAGTGAGGACAAGAATCAGGCCCTAGTGAAGACCAGTGTCAGGCACAAGTGAGAACCAGAGTCACTCCATAGTGTGGACTCACATCCGAGCCCAGTGAGGAACAGATCCAGGGCCCATGAGGAATAGAGTCAGGTCACAGGGAAGTAAAAAGTGAGGCTGTTGTGAGGCAAAGAGTCTGGGTGTAGAGAGGACAAGAGTCAGGCTGTACAGGGGACCAGATTCAGTGCCCAGTGAGGACCAGACAGGACCCAAGTTATGGCCAGTGATCAAATCTACAAGATAGAGTGAGACAAAGAGTCAACTGTTAGAGAGGACCGGAGTCAGGCTGTAATAAGCAACAGAGTCTGGCTGTAGTGAAGAACAGGGTCAGGCCATAGTGAGACCAGAGTCAAACTGTTGAGAGGATGAGACTCAGGGCCCAGAGAGGATCCAAAGCAGGGCCCAATGAGGAAAGCAGCAGGCCAAGTGAGGGAAAGAAATAGGCTGTAGAGAGGAGCAGAATCAGGCCATGCTGAGGACAAGATTCAGGCCGTAGAGAGGCACACCGAGGAGAAGACCAGAGTCAAGCCACAGAGAGAACCACATTCAGGGTCCAGTGAGGACCAGGGTCAATGAGTAATGAGGACAGGTGTCAGGGCCCAGTGATGATAAGAGTAAGGCTATAGTAAGGCAAAGAATCAGAAAGCTCTTAGGCAAAATTCAGGCCATAGAAAGGACCAGAAGAAGCTATAGTGAGGATGAGGGTCAGGTCCTAGTGAAGACCAGAGTCAGGCCAGAGTGAGGTCCAGGGTCAGTGCCCATTCAGGAGCAGATTCAGGGACCAGTAGGACCAGATTTAGGCTGTAGAGAAGACCAGAGTCAGTGAACAATGAGAACCACAGTCAGGGCCTTTCGAGGACCAGAGTCAGGGCCCAGCAAGTCAAAGAATCAGGCTGGAGAGAGGACCAGAGTCAGGTCATAGTGAGGACCAGATTCATGTCCCTGTGAGTAACAGTGTCAGGCTCCAGTGGGGCCAAGAATCAAGCCCAAGTCAGGTAAAGAGGCAGGCCATAGTGAGGCAGAGGTCACCCCACATCCCAGAAGATGTACCTGGTGTCACATGTCCAGTTGCCAGGGTGATGCCCCCATCCCAGATCCTGTACCTGTGGTCAAATGTTGTCAGTCTCCAGGATGACCACCTCCCACATCCTGTACTGGGTCACATGTCCACAGTCTCCAGGGTGAACCCACCCTCCAGACCCTGTACTTGTGGTTACACATCCACAGTCTCCACAGTGATGCCCATCCCCAGAACCATTACCTGGAGTCACAATCCATAGTCTCCAGGGTGATCCCAATGCCAGACACTGTACCTTGGAGCATACATCCAGAGTTTCCAGGGTGATCCCTCCTCCCCAGACCATGTAACTGGGTTCACACGTCCACAGTCTCCAGTGTGACCCCACCCTCCAGACCCAGTACCTGGAGTTACATGTCCACATACTCCATGATGACCCCTTTACCGAGACCCTGGACCTGGGTCCACACATCCACAATCTCCAGGGTGAAACCACCTTCACAACACTGTACCTGGGGTCACAGGTCCACAGTCTCCAAGGTGACCCCAACTCCCAGACCCTGCACCTGGGGTTACATTTCCACAGTCGTCAGCATGACCTCACCTCACAAACCCTGTACCTGCAGTCACATGTCCACAGTCTTTAGGGTATACCCCTCCCAGACACTGTTCTTGGGGTCTCATGTTCACAGTCTCCTGGGTGACCCCACTTCTCAGACGCTGTACCTGGTGTCACATGTCCACAGTTTCCATGGTGATCACCTTCTCAAAGACCCTGTTCCTAGGTTCAAATGTCTGTAGTTTCCAGGGTGACCACCTCCCAGACCCTGTACCTGGGTCACACATCCACAGTCTCCAGAGTAAACCCACCCTCCAGAACCTGTTCTTGGTGTCACACATACACAGTCTCCAGGGTGACACCCCTCACAGACCCTGAAACTAGGGTCACATATCCACAGTCTTCAGGGTGATCCCACCTCCCAGACCCTTCACCTGGGGTCACATGTCTGCAGGCTCCAGAGTGACACACCCTCCCAGACCCTGAATCTGGGGTCATGTCCACAACCTCAAGGGTGACACCACCCAAGACCCTGTATCTGGGGTCACATGTCCATTGTCTCCAGGGAGACACCCTCCCAAGATGTACCTGAGGTCACATGTTTCCCGGGCGCTGTACCTGCTGTCACAAAGTCCACCATCTCCAGAGTGACCCCTCTCCCAGACCCTGCACCTGAGGTTTCATCTTCAAAGTCTCCAGGGTGACAAACATCCATGAGGCCACACCTCACTAGAACTTGTACCTGGGCACACATGTCCACAGTATCTAGCATAACCCCATCTGTCAGATCTTTTACCTGTGCTCAAACATCCACAGTCTCCAGGGTGACCACAGCTACCAGGCCCTGTTCCTGTGGTAACACATCCACAATATCCACGGTGACCCTCTCCCCTTATGCAGCACCTGAGAACACATGTCCACCGTGTCCATAGTGACCCCCCTCCCAGACCCTGTACCTGGGGAAAAAGTCTGGAGTCTCCAGGGTGACCCCTCTGAGGCACTGTTCCTAGCATCACATGTCCAGTCTCTAGGGTGACCCCCTTCCCAAATTCTGCATCTGTGGTCACATGTCCACTGTCTCCAGGGTGACCCCATCTCCCAGACCCTGCATCTGAGATCACACGTCCACATTCCCTAGGGTGACCATTTCCCTGACCCTTCTTGGGGTCAAATATCTACATTCTCCAGAATGACACCCTTCTAGAACCTGTACCTGGGGTCAAACATCCACAGACTCCAAGGTGACCCCTCCTACCAGACCCTGAACTTGGTGTCACACATCCACAGTCTCCAGGGCGACACCACCTCCTAGAACCTGTACTGGGAGCACATGTACACAGTCTCCAGGGTGACCCTACCAAGTCGCTGCCCCTGTGGTCACATGTCCAGAGTCTCCATGGTGAAACTCTCCCAAACCTGCACCTGGGGTCACATGTTCAGTCTCCAGGGTGATCCTGCCTGCCAGACCCTACACCTTGAATCTCAGGTCCACAGGCTCCAGCATGAACCCCTCCCAGAGCTTTCACCTGGGTTCACACGTCTACAAGTCTCCAGGGAGACACCTCTCCCCAGACCCCATACCTGGGGTCTACAGGGTGATACCACCCAGACGCTGTAAATGGGGTCACACATCCAAGTATTCAGTTATCCCCGCCTCACCAGGAACTGAAACTGACATCACACATCCACAGTATCCATGGTGAGCCCTCACAGAACCTGCTCCTTGGGTCAAACGTCTACAGTCTCAAGGGTGACAACCTTCCCAGACACTGCACCTGGTCTCTCAGGTCCACAGTCCAGGGTGACCCCAACCTCACAAGAACTTGTACCTGGAGTCACATATTCACAGTCTCTAGGTTACCCCATTTCACCAGATCTTTTGACTGTGGTCACACGTCCAAGTCTCCAGAGTGTCCACCACTTCTAAGCACTGAACCTGGGGTCATAGGCCCACAGTTTCCAGGGAGACACAACCCAGACCCTGTAAATGGGGTCACATGTCCATAATCTTCACGGTGACCCCACACACCGGACCCTGCAATTGGAGTCACAAGCCCACAATCTGCATGGTGAAATGCTCCCAGTCCCTGTACCTGGAGTCACATGTTTAGAGTCCCCAGGGTGACCCCTCCCAGGCACTGTACCTGGGGTCACACATACAAAGTATCCAGGGTGACACCCAATCCCCAGACCCTGTACCTAGAGTCATAGGTCTACAGTCTCCAGGGTACTCCCCTCCCAGACTCTGTACCTGGGGGTCACAAGTCCAGAGTCTCCAGCGTGACCCCCTCCCAGACCCTGTACCTGGGGTCACATGTCCACAAACTCCAGGGTGACCCCTTAGAAGTATCTGCACCTGGGGTCACATGTCAGGATTCTCCTTGGTTACACCATCCCAGACCATGAACCTGGGTTCAGACGTTGACAGTCTCCAGGGTGATCCCAACTCATCAGAACTTGTACCTGGGTTCATATTTCCAGTTTCCTATGTGACCCCCGACCAGACCCAGCATCTGGGTTCACAGTCCACATTCTCCAGGGAGACACCCTCCCAGACCCTGTACCTGGGGTAACACCTCCACAATCTCAAGGGTGACCACACCCCCCAGAACCTGTATGTGGGACACACTTCAACAATATCCAGAGAGACACCACTTCCCAGACCCTGCACCTGGGTTGGCACGTTTACTCCAAGGTACCCCCTTCCCTGACCTTGGACCTGTGGTCATGTGTCCACAGTCCCCAGGCTGACCCCACCTCCCAGGCCCTGCACCTGGGGTCACACGTCCAGAGTCTCCAGGTTGATCTCTCCCAACCCTGGACCTGGGGTCACATTTCCACAGTCTCTAGGGTGACACTTCTCCCCAGACCCATTACCTGGGGTCACACATCCACAGTATCCAGGCTTACTCCCCCACCCCTCGCCCCCAGACCCTGTACCTGTGGTCACAGGTCCACAGCATCCAGGTTAACTCCACCTCCTATACCCTATACCTGGATTTACACATCCACAGTCTCCATGGTGAGCTCCACCTAGACCATGCACCTGCAATCACACATCCACTGTCTCCAGGGTGAGCCCCTTCCAGACCCTGCCCCGGGAGTTACAAATCCACAGTCTCTTTCTGAAAAAAAAAAAAAAAAAAACAAATCCACAGTCTCCACACTGACACTGCTCTTCAGACACTTTACCTGGTGTCACATGGGCAGAGTCTCCCTGGTGAAGCCCCTCGCAGACCATGTACATTGGAACACATGTCCACAGTCTCCAGGGTGAATGCCTCCCCCCAGCCCAGACCCTGCACCTGGGGTCACATGTGCACATGGTTTTACAGGTCCACAGTCTCCAGGCTTACACTACCTCCCAGACCCTGAAGCTGGGGTCATATGTCCAGTCAGCAGTGTAACTCTACTTCCTAGACCCTATACCTGGAGTCGCATGTCAACAGTCCCTATGGTGATCACCTCCCATAGCATGCAACTTGGATCTCACATCCACAGTGTCCAGGGAGAGACCGCTCTCCAAACCGTGCACTTTGAATCACATATCCACAGTCCTCAGGGGGACCATACCTCCCAGACCCTGTACCTAGGGTCACATGTACAGTCTACAGGACACTACCTCACAGAACCTGCACCTGGGGTCACATGTCCACAGTGTCCAGGGTGACAACTTCTCAGACCCTGTACCTGAGGTCACATGTCTTCAGTCCCCAAGGTGACCCCTTCCAAGCACTGTCTTTGGGTTCACAGGTCCACAGTCTTTTCTGTGACCTTCCTCTCATATGTTGTACCTGGGGTCACATGTCCACAGTCTCCAGGGTGATGCTCTTTCCCAGACACTGTACCTGGGTCACACGTCCCGTCTCCAGGGTGACAACCCTCCCAGACCCTGTACCTATTGTCATACTTCCATAACATCCAGGGTGATTCCCTGCCCAGATACTGCACCTGGTGTCACATGTCCACAGTTTCCAGCATGACCTACCTCACAGACCCTGCACCTAGGGTAACATGCACACCACCTCCAGGTGACCTCACCTCCCAGATGATGTACCTGGGGACAGATGTCACTGACTCCAGGATGAGTAACCTCTCAAGTCCTTGCACCTGGGGTTACACTTCCACACTCCTCAGAGTGACCCCACCTCCCAGACCCAACACCTGGATTCAAATGCCCAGTCTCCAGGGTGACCCCATGTCCAAGACCCTGACCCTGGTCACTCATCCACAGTCTCCAGGGTGAACCCACCTCCCAGACCCTGTACCTGGAATTACATTTCCAGTTTCCAGAGTAAACCCACCTCCTGGACCCTAACTTGGGATCACATGTCCACAATCTCCATGATGAAAGCCTCCCAACCCTGCACCTTGGTCGCATGTCCACAAGCTCTAGGATGGCATCCTCCAAGACCCTGGACTGGGGTCACATGTCTACAGTCTGAAACATGATCCCACCTTCCAGACCCTGCACCTGGCTCATACTTAAGCAGTCTTCAGGGTGACCACTCCTGATCCTGCACCTGGGGTCACGTTTCAAAGTCCCCTGGATGACACCTCTCCCAGGTCCTGTACCTGGGGTCACATGTGCATAGTCTCCATGGTGATCCCCCATCCCAGACCCTGTCCCTAGGGTCATATATCTGCAGTATCCAGTGTAACTCCCCCCAGACCATAAATATGGGGTCACACCTCCACAGTTTCCGGGTTGAGCCCATCTCCAGATCCTCTACCAGGGGTCACATGTCCACAGTCTGCAGGGTAACCCCAACTCCTAGGCCCTATACCTGGAGTCACAAGTCCACAGTCTCCATGGTGACCCCCTCCCAGACCATGCACCTTGGATCACACATCAGAGTCTCCAGGGAGAGCCCCCTCACCAAATTTTGCACCTTAAGTCACATGTCCACAATGACCCCACCTCATAGACTCTGTTCCTGGGGTCACATGTCCCCAGGTACTAGTGTGTGACCCCACCTCCAATACCCAATACCTGGGGTCACACATCCTCTCTCAAGTCCCTGCACATACCCACACTCCACAGAGTGACTCCACCTCCCAGAACCTACATCTGAGGTCAAAGGTCCACAGTCTTCAGGGTGACCCCACCTCCAAGACCATGTACCTGGCATTACATTTCCAGTTTCCAGAGTAAACCCGCCTCCCAGACCCTACACCTGGGGTCACATGTCCACAGTCTCTGTGGTGAACCCCTCCCAGAACCTACCCTGGGGTACATCCAGTCTCCTGGATAACTCCCCTTCCCAGATCCTGTACCTGGGATCAAACTTCCAGTCTCCAAGGTGACCCCCCTCCACACACCTTGCACCTAGGGCCACATGTCTAATATCTCCAGGGTGACCCACCTCCCAGATCCTGCACCTGCAGTCACATGTCCACAGTCTCCACGGTGAAACCCTCCTGTCCCTGCACCTGGGTCGCATGTCCACAAGCTCCAGGGTGACACTCTCCCAGACTCTGGACCAGGGTCACATGTCTACAGTCTGAAGGGTGATCCCACCTCCCAACCGTGTACCTGTAGTCACACTTAAACAGTCTCCAGGATGACTGCTCCTGATCCTGCACTTGGAATCACATTTCTACAGTCCCCTGGGTGATGCCTCTTCCAGGTCCTGTACCTGGGGTCACATGTGCATAGTCTCCAGGGTGACCCCCCTTGCAGACCCTGTCCCTGAGGTCAGATGTCTGCAGTATCCAGGGTAACCCCCAGACCATAAACATGGGGTGACACCTCCAGTTTCCAGGATAAGCCCACCTTCAGACCCTGTACCAGGGTCACATGTTCACAGTCTTAGGGTAACCCCAACTCCTAGACCCTATACCTGGAGTCACAAGTCCACAGTCTCCATGGTGACCTCCTCCCAGACCATTCACCTTGGATCACATATCAGGAGTCTCGGGAGAGCTGCCTCACCAAATCCTTCACTTGTAGTCACACGTCCACAGTCCACAGGGTGACCCCACCTCACAGACTCTGTACCTGGGGTCACATGTCTACAGGCTACTGTGTGACCCCGCCTCCAACACCCAGTACTTGGGGTCCCCTGTTCACAGTCTCCAGGGTGACCCCACCTGGAATCTCAGACCCTGAACCTGGAGTCGCATGTCTACAGTATTCAGTGTGACACACTCTAGAGCCTGGACATGCGGTCAGATTTCCACAGTGTCTAGTGTGATACCCCTCCACAAACACTGTATCTGGGCTCACATGTTCACAGTCTCCAGTGTGACCCCACCTCCCACACTGAGTAACTGGAATCACATGTCCACAGTCCAGGGTAACACACCTCCCAGTCCATGGTCTACAAGGTGACTTTCCCACACCATGCACCTGGGATAACCTATCAGCAATCCCAAGAGTGATCCCACTTCCCAAACCCTGCACTTGGGCTCACACATCCACAGTCTCCAGGGTGAACTCCTCCCAGACCCTATATCTGGGGTTACAGGTCCACAGTCTCCATGGTGACACCCCCTCCCAGACCCTGAACCTGGGGTCACACATCCACAGTCCAGGGAGAGGACTCCTAAACAGTGCATCCAAAGTCTCCTATGTGAACCCCCTCCAGACCCTGCATCTGGTGTCATATGTCCACAGTCTCCACTGTGACACCCCCTTCCACAACCTGCATCTGGGGTCACATATCCACAGTCCACCATGGACAGTCCTCCCCAGATTTGTACATAGGGTCACACATCCACATTCTCCAGGTGACCCGACCTCCCTGACCCTGTACTGTGGTATCACGGCCACAGTGACCAAACCTCACAGACCTGGCACCTGGGTTCTCAGGTCCACGGTCTCCATGGCAAACCACTCCCAGACCCTGCACCTGAGGTAACATGTTCACAGTCTCCAGGGTGACCCCACCTTCCAGACCAGGTCCCTGGGGACATATGTCCACAGTCTCTCCGATGAACCCCCTTTCCAGACTCTGCACATGGGGTCACACATCCACAGTCCCTGAGAGACCTCACCTCCCAGATCCTGTACGTGGGATCACATGTCCAGTCTCCAGGGTGACCCCACTTCTCCAGACTCTGTACCTGGGGTCACACTTCCACAGTCTCCAGGGCGATCCCCTCCCAAACCTGCACCTGGGTCATACTTCCACTGTCTCTATGGTGGTATCACTGCCCAGACACTGTACCTGTAGTCACATGTCCATTGTCTTCAGGGTGAGGACTCCCAATCACTGCACCTGGATTCACATATCCCAAGGTCTCCTACATGACCCCTATCCTGTCCCTGTACATGAGGTCACACGTCCACAGTCTACAGGGTGACCCCAACTTCCAGACCCTTTACCTGGGATTACATGTCCACAGGCTCCAGGGTGAACCCACCTCATCAGAACTTTTAGCTGTGGTCACACATCCATAGTTTCCAGGGTAACACCTACCCCAGGCCCTGTACCTGTGGTCATACATCCACAGACTTCAGGATGATCCCATCACATAAGTCCGAGCACCGGGGATCACATGTCTACAATCTCCAGGGTAACCACTCCTAACAGACCTATCCCTGGGGTCATATGTCCAGTTTCCAGGTTGACACCCTCCCAGACCCTTTTCCTGAGATCACACATCTTCAAATCCCGGGGTGTCCTCTCCCAGGCACTGTACCTGAGGTTACATATCCAAAGTCTCTACTGTGACTATCCTCCCAGACACTGTAATTAGGTTCACATGTCCACAATTTTCAGGCTGATGCCCTTTCCCAGTCCTTGTACCTGGTTCACATATCCACAGTCTCCAGCTTGATGCCCTTTCCCAGACCCTGTGCCTAGTTCACACATCCAGTCTCCAGCCTGACGCCCTTTCCCAGACTCTGTACCTGGGGTCACACTTCCATAATATCCATGGTGACATCCCTGCCCAATCCTGCACCTGGTGTCACATGTCCACAGTCTCCAGCCTGACGCCCTTTCCCAGACTCTGTACCTGGGGTCACACTTCCATAATATCCATGGTGACATCCCTGCCCAACCCTGCACCTGGTGTCACATGTCCACAGTCTCCAGCCTGATGCCCTTTCCCAGACTCTGTACCTGGGATCACATTTCCATAATATCCATGGTGACACCACTGCCCAATACTGCACCTTGTGTCACATGTCCACAGTCTCCAGTGTTACTTCCCTCCCAGACCCTGCACCTGGGATCATACTTCCACAATCTCTAGTGTGACCCCCCTACCCAGACTCTGTACCTGGGGTCAAATATCTGCAGTCTCCAGTGTGGCACCCCTTACAGACCTTACACCTACAGTCACACATTGACAGTCTCCAAGGTTACCCACATCCAAACACACTGCACCTGGGGTCAAATGTGCACAGTTTCCAGGGTGACACCCCTCCCAGACCCTGAACCTGGGGTCACACATCCACAGTCCAGGGTGAGGACTCCCAAACACAGCACCTGGGTTCCCATATCCAAAATCTCCTATGTGACCCCCCATCAAATCCTGCATTTGGGTTCACATGTCCACAGTTTCCCGGGATACACTCCCAGAGTGTGTACCTGAAGTCACATGTCTTCAGTCCCCAGGGTGACCCCTACCAGGCACTGTATTTGGGGTCACATGTCCACAGTCTCTACTTTAACCATCCTCCCAGACCTTGTATTTGGGGTCTCATGTCCACAGTCCCCAAGTGACCCCACCTCCCAGATCCTGTGCTTGGAGTCACACATCCACTATCTCCAGGGAGACAACACCTCTCAGACCATGCACCTGGGGTCATAAGTTCACAGTTCCCAGTAGTCCCCTTCCTGAACCTACACCTGGGGTCACATTTCCACTGTCTATAGGGTGACACATGTACCCAGAGGCTGTACCTGGAATAAGACATCCAGAATCTCCAGGGTGACCTCCTTCTAGAACCTGCACCTGGGTTAACAAGTCTATAGTCTTCAGGCTGACACCCTATCCTAGATCCTGTACCTGGGATCACATGGCCACAGTCACTATGGTGAACCCCCTCACAGACCCTGTACCTGAGTCACATCTCCACCATCTCCAGGGTGATCCCCTTCCCAGACCATGTACATGGGGTCTCACATCCAGTCTCCAGCCTGACTCCACCTCCCAGACTCTATACCAGGGTTCAAAACTACACAGTCTCCAGTATGACCCCACCTCCCAGACACTATACCTGGGGTCACACATCCACAGTTTCCAGGGTAACCATCCTCTCTGGCCCTGCAACTGGGGTCACAGGTCCACAGTCAGCAGGGTGCCCCACATCAGCAAACCCTGCACCTGGGGTCACATGTCAGTCTCTGGGGAGAACCTTCTAGCCAGATCCTGAACCTGGGGTCACACATCCACAGTCTCCAGGGTGACTCCACCTCCCAGACCTTTCGCCTAGGGTCACAGGTCCACAGGCTCCAGGGTGACCCCTTCGAGAAACCTGCACCTGGGTCACAGGTCCAGAGTCTCCTTGGTGACACCCCCACCATGACCTGGGGTCACATTTCTAGTTTCCACAGTAACCTCCCCTCCCAGACCCTGCACCTGAGGTCACACATCCAGGGCCTCTGGGGTGACAAACCTCCCAGACCCTGCACCTGGGGTCACACCACCACGGCCTCCAGGGTGACTGCACCTCACCAGTTCTTGTACCTTGGGTTACATGTCCACAGTCTCTAGGGTGACCCCACCTCATCAGAACTTTTACCTGTGGTCACACCTCCACAGTCTCCAGAGTGACCACCGCTCCCAGATGGTGAACATCTGGTCACACATCCACAGTCTCCAGGGTGACACCGTACAGGACACTAAACCTGTGGTCACATGTTCACAGACTTCAGTGTGACCCCACAACTACAGTTTGAGCACCTGGGATCACACATCCATAGTCTCCAGGGTAACCTTCCCTCACAGATACTACACCTGGGGTCAAATTTCCACAGTCTCTACTGTGGTCACGCTCCCAGACCCTGTATGTGGGGTTACATGTCCACAGTCTCCAGGGTGACAATCCTCCCCATATCCTGTCTGGAGTGAAACATCCCCATTCTCCAGGCTGACCCAACCTCCCTGACCCTGTACTGGGGTATCACAACCAGTGTCTCTAGGGTGACCAAAACTCCCGGACCCTGCACCTGTATTCTAACATCCACAGTCACCAGGGTAAATCCCTCCCAGGCCCTGCACCTGAGGTAACATGTCCACATTCTCCAGGGTGACCCAACCTCCAAGACCCTTTATGTGGGGTCACATGTCCACTGTCCCCAGGGAGACCACACCTTGAAGACCATGCACCTGGGGTCATACATTCACAGTCTCCAGGGTGAAACCCCCCACAGATGGTGTACCTGAGGTCACATGTCCACCATATCCAGGGTGACACCCTTCCAAAACTATGAACATAGGGTCACATGTCCCATCTCCAGCATGAACCCACCTCCCAAAACCTGTACCAGGTTTCAAAACTCCACAGTCTCCACGGTGATCCCACACACCAAACCCTGCACCTGTGGTCACATGTCAACAGCCTCCAGGGTGACCCCTCTCCCCAGACCCTAGACCTAGACCCAGACTGTGTAACTGGTGTCATACATCCACAGTATCTAGGGAGAGCCCTCCCCCAAGATCCTACACCTGGTGTCACATGTCCACAGGCTCCAGGGTGACCCCTTAGAAATACCTGCACATGCCCAGAGTCTCCTTGGTGACTCCCCTCCAAGACTCTGTATCTGGGGTCACATTTTCAGTTTCAAGGGTAAACTCACTCCCAAATCCTGCACATGGGGTCACAAGTCTACGTCTCCAGGCTGACTGCACTCCACCAGAAGCTGTACCTTGGATCACATGTCCAGTCTCTAGGGTAACCCTAGCTCATCAGAACTTTTACCTGTGGTCACACCTCCACAGTCTCCAGGGTGACCACCATTCCAAGACTCTGAACATCTGGTCACACGTCCATAGTCTCCAGGGTGACACCACCAAAGACGCTGAACCTGTGGTCACACACCCATAGGTTTCAGGGTGACCCCACAACACTGGCTCGAGCACCTGGGATCACATGTCCACAGCCTCCAGGGTAACCTCCCACTCAGTCACTACACATGGGGTCACACATCTGCCATTTCCATGATGACAACCTCCCAGACCCTGTACCTGAGGTCATGTCTTCAGTTCCCAGGGTGACCCCTCCCAGGCACTTTTTTTGGGATCACATGTCCACAGTCTCTACTGTGACCATCCTCCTAGACATTGTACTTGGGGTTACACATCCACAGTTTCCATCATGATGCCTTTTCCCAGACCCTGTACCTGGGGTCAGAAATCTGCAGTCTCCAGAGTGACACCCTCCCAGGGTGTCAGACCCTGTACCTGGTTCTCACATCCAGGGTTCTCACATGGCCCAGGGTAAACCCCTCCCAGACCCTGAACCTGAGATAACATGTCCACAGTCTCCAGGGTGACCCCACCTCCCTGACCCTGCACTTGGGGTCACAAGTCCACTGGCCCCGAGTGACCCTACCTCCAAGACCCTGTACCTGGGCTCATATGTCCACAGTCTCCAGGATGACCCCACCTCCCAGACCCTGAACCTGGGATCACATGTCCACTGTCTCCAGGGTAACCCCAACTCCTAGACTCAATTGCAAGTGCACAGTCTCCTTGATGATCCCTTCTCAGATCACTCACCTTGGGTCACACGTTCACAGTCTCCAGGGAGAGCCCCCTCCCCAAATGCTGCACTCTAAGTCACACGTCCACAGTCCTCAGGGTGACCCCACCTTCCAGACCCTGCACTTGTGGTCACATACATAGTCTCCAGAGTTACCCCACATCCAAGATCTAGTACTGGACTCACATGTTCTCAGTCTCCAGGGTGATCCCTCCCAGACCCTGCATCTAGTGTCACATGTCCACAGTCTTCAGGGTGACCCCCTTCAAATGCTGCATCTGGGGTCACACGTCCACAGTCCCCAGGATGACAACTCTCCCCAGACCCTGTACTTGGGTCACATGGCCAAAGTATCCATTGTGACACCCTCCCAGGCCCTATTCCTGGTGTTAAATGTCTGCAATATCCACAATGATCCCCTCCCAGACCATACACATGGGTCACATGTCCAATCTCCAGAGTCAGCCTCTTCCTCAGACACTGCACTTTGGGTCACATGTCCACAGTCCTCAAGGTGACCGCACCACCAAGACCCTGTACCTGAGGTCCCACGTCCACAGTCTCCAGGGTTACCCCAGCTCTCAGACCCAGCACCTGGGTTCACATCCACAGTCTCGAGGTAACCCCCCCATCCAGACCCTACACCTGTGTACATAGTCTATGTACATAGTCTCCAGGCTTACCCCCCTCCCAGGCCACATACATGTCGTCACAAGTCCACAGTCTCCAGGGTCAGCCTCTTCCCCAGATACTGCACTTTAAGCCACATGTTCACTGTCCTGGAAATGAACCCACCTCCTAGAACCTGTACCGGGGGACATGTGTACACAGTCTCCTAGGATACCCCACCTCACAAACCCTATATCTGGAGTTGCACATCCAAAGTCTCTAGGGTACCCTACCTCCTAGACCCTACACCTGGGGTCAATGTCCACAGTATCCAGGGTGACCCCCTCTCGACCCTGGACCTTGGGTCACATTTCCATAGTGTCTATTGGTGACACCCCTCTGCAGACACTGTACCTGGGGTCACACGTCCATAGTCTCCAGGGTGACCCCACCCACCAGACTCAGCAACTACGATCACATATCCACAGTCCAGGGTAACCCCACCTCCCAGACCCTATACCTGGAATCACACGTCAATAATCTCCATGTTGACTCCCTCCCAGACCATGCACCTGGGTTCATATGACCACCATTTCCATCGTGATCCCCTCCAGACTCTGCACCTGGGGTCATATTTCCACAGTTCCTAGGGTGACACTTCTCTCCAGACCCTGCACCTGGGATCACATGTTCCATTCGAGTTGCTGCAGAGGAATCAGGCTTTATCTGAGTTGAGGGGGAACTCAGTGTTGTTTTGACTTGTGGCGGGAAACTCGGGATTCCTCTCGAGTTGCGATGGGGATCTCGGGATTCCTCTCAA
Source organism: Bos indicus x Bos taurus (assembly GCF_003369695.1). NCBI lineage: Eukaryota > Metazoa > Chordata > Mammalia > Artiodactyla > Bovidae > Bos > Bos indicus x Bos taurus. Next base: position 504,506 of record NC_040102.1, on the reverse strand, counting down.
GTGGCAACAGGGGAGTCAGGACTCCTTTCGAGTTGAGGTGGGTAATTTGTGTTTCCTCTCGAGTTGCAGCAGGGGAGTCGGACCTCCTCTCGAGTTGCAGTAGAAACTAGGAGTCCCTCTCTAGTTGTTGCTGGAAACTCGGAGTTTCCTCTAGAGTTGCCGCAGGGCACTCAGAGCTCCTCTCCAATTGCAGCCGGAAATCAGTGTTCCTCTGGAGTTCCAGTGTGGGATGCAGGATTCCACTGTAATCATGGCAGGAAACTTGGGGTATTTCTCGAGCTTTGTTGGTACTCAGGGTTCCTCTTGATTTGCGATGGGACCTCCTGTCGAGTTCCCTTTGGGAAACTCATCTCTATCAGGGATGTGCAGGGTGGCTCCTATCTTGTTGCAATGACTGGTGGCTGGCTCACTAGTTTTGGCAAGGGACTACTCTATCATTGTGGTCCGGGTCAACTCTGTAGTTGCTGGGGTTTCAATTTTCTCTAATGGTGGTGTGCAAGCTCTTTTCTCCTTGTGTTGTGAGGTTCGTCTGTATTAGCAGAAGAGGGGGTCCTCTCTCCATGTGATGTCCAGTGTTCTCTCAAGTTGTGGTGGAGGGCTCCTCTTGAGGGGCGAGGCTATGTCCTCTCTGGTTGGGGTGTGCGTGTCTCCACAGGGGAGGTCCTCTCTACTTTTGGCTCTATAGGTTCCTAACTAATATTAGTGAGATTGCTGTTCTCTATTTGTGAGGGCCTCAGCTAGACTTCCTTTAGGGAGCTTGTCTCCATTGGAGGCAGAAGGTCTTCCCTCTCAGTATGATATCCTGAGGGACACCACACTAGTTGTGCCTGGGGAATCTGCTTCAGTTTTTGCTGGGGAGTCACTCTGTCATTTGGTCCACTGGCCCCTTTTCTTGTGTCAGCCTAGGGATCCTGTGAAATTTCAGCAGGGAACTTGGGGTGCCTCTTGAGTTGCAGCATGTGACTCAGAATTCCTTTAGAGTTGTGGAGGAGACTCCTCTGGAGCTGCAGTGGGACAGATCCTCTCTAGTAGTGCTGTGTAGGCTGGTCCCTGTCTAGGTGCAATGTGTGGGGGGCTACACTCTAGATGCAGCATGGGCTCCACTCTAATTGCAGTGGGGGTGCGCTCTTTATTTGCTGTGGGTCGGCTCATCTCTAGTTGTCTTTTGCAGCTACCTCTCTAGCTGTGGCAGGGGAACTCCTCTTTAATTGTGCTAGTTGGGCTCCTCTCTGGATGCGGTAGAGTGCTTTTCTCAAATTGGGAGTTGGGTGACTCCTCTATGGTTGTAATGAGAAGGGGTGCTTTTTCTGGTCGGGATGTGCAGAAAGTTTCTGTCTGTTTGTGGCAGGGTGTGGCTCCTTCTTAGTTGTGGTATGAGGCTTCCTCTCTTGTGGCAGTAGAATGCTCCTCTTGAATTGTAGTAGGGTAAGTTCCTCTTGGGAATCCTCTGGAGTTGCATCAATGGGCTAGTGTCTCCACCTGTGTTGTGATGGGAAACTGGGGGTTCCTTTTGTGTCACTAAAGGTGAATTGGGCCTCATGTCATGTTGAGGCAGTGAAGTCAGGGTACTTCTTGAGTTGCAGTGGGAAACTTGGGGTTCTCTCGAGTTGCAACAGAGGAGTCAGGCCTCCTCTCAAGTTGAGGTGGCTAATTCGGGGTTCCTCTTGAGTTGCAGCTGGGGAGTCGGGCCTCCTCTCGAGCTGCAGGGGGGATCTCAGGGTTCCTTTGAGTCACAGCAGGGACTCAGAGGTACTCTCGAGTTCAGTGAGAAATCAGTGTTCCTCTTGACTTGCAGTGCAGGACTTAGGGTTCCACTGGAGCCACGACAGTGAACTCGGGGTTCCTCTTGACTTGGGGGTTACTCAGGGTTTCTCTCGATTTGTGGTGGGGCCTCCTCTCGAGTTCTCTTGGCGTGACTTGTCTCTAACAGGGATGTGCGGGGTGGCTCCTGACTTGTTGCAATGTCGGGTGGCTACTCACTAGTTTTGACATTGTACTTCTCTCTCATTCTGGCCAGGGTCAACTCTGTGGTTGTGATGGTTTCAGTTCTCTCTAGTTGTGGTGTCCAAGCTCCTCTCTACTTCTGCTGTGAGGTCCTTCTCTTTTAGCAGCAGAGGGGCTCCTATCTATGTGTCATGTCCAGCAGGCTCCTCTCTAATTGTGGTGGTGGGCTCCTCTCCAGGTGAGGGGCTGTGTCCTCTCTGGTTGGGGTGTGGCCATCTCCATGGGGGAGGTCCTCTCTACTTTTGGTACTAGGGGTTCCTCACCAATATTAATGGGATTGCTGCTCTAGGCGTGAGGGACTCCACTCAACTTACTTCATGGAGCTCATCTCCATGAGGCAGAAGGTCTAGCTGTGATATCCTGGGGGACACCATTCTAGTTTATCTGGGGGAATCCGCTTCAGTTTTGACTGGGAAGTCCCTCCATCACATTGGCCAGAGGCGACTTTTATTCTTACAGCCTAGGTCTCCTGTCAAATTACCTCTTGAGTAGTAGCAGCTGACTCAGGGTTCTTTTAGACTTATGGTGGAGCCTCCTCTTGAGCTACAGTGGGGCAGATCCTCTCTAGTAGTGATGTGCAGGCTGGCCCCTGTCTAGTTGCAATGTGCCACAGGCTACTCTCTAGTTGTGGCATGAGGCTCCACTCTAGTTGCAGTGAGGGTGCACTCTTTATTTGTGGTGGGATGGCTATTCTCTAATTGTCATTTGCAGACTCCTCTCTAGTTGTGATGGGGGGCTCCTTTTAGTTGTGGTAGTGTGATGGTGTGGCTCCTCTCTAGCAGCAATGTTCAGGGTGGCTTCTGTTTAGTTGTGATGTGTGGGTGGCTAAACAACCTGTGGCATGGTGCTCCTCTCTAGTTAGTGGTCAACTCTTACTTGTGTTGGATGAGCTCCTCTATAGTTGTGGTGTGCAGAATCCTCTCGAGTTTTTTTAGGGGGCTCTTCTCTAGTTATGGTGTGTGACTGGCACCTCTGGAGTTGCAGTGGAGTGTTCCTCTGAAATCATAGAGGGGATTTCCTTTCTGGTAGAGATGTGCACAGGCACTCTTTCCAGGTGCTATATTTGTGAGCCTGCTAATTTTGGCACAGCCCCTGCTCTTTAGCTGTGGCATGGGAGCCTCCTCTCTGGTTGAGGAAGGAGGCTTCTGTGTGATTGCATTGTATGGGAATGCTCCTCTCAAGTGATGTTCAAGGGGCTGCTCTCTAGTTGTGCCGAGGTTACTCTTCCATGATGGTGGTAGGGGGGTCTACTCAACTGGCACAGGTGGTGTGTCTCTATTTGGGGTGGAGGGGACCCTCTTGAGTTGCAATGTCCAGGATCTCCTCTCCAGTTGCGGTGGTGGGTCACTCTCCAGTATTGTCAGGTGGGCTCCTCTCTCGTTGTGGCCATGGGCTTTTCTTGAGTTGTGGCATAAGCCTCCTCTCAAGTTCAGGAGGGGACTTGTGGCTCCTTTCTAGTTGCCATGGTGCCTCCTCTTGGGGTTCTCTGTGGGGACAATGCTTTCTCTACTTGTGGCATTTGGGTCTCCTCACTAGTTTTCAGGGCTCCACTCTAGTTGTGAGAGTCTTGTCTCGTGTTACTTCAGGGGTCTCATCTCTATTTGTGGCAAAGAGTCTTCTCTCTAGGCACAATGTGCCAGGGGGCACCTCTCTAGTTTTGGTAGGGGAATCCTCTCCAGTTCTTTCGGGTGGCTCCTCTGCTTTTCACTGGGAGCTCTTTCCTTGTGACAGCATATGGCACCTGTCAAGTTGTGGTCAGGAACTCAGGGTTCCTCTCGAGTCGGGACAGGTGATTTAGTGTTCCTTTAAAGTTTTGGTGGGGCCTCCTCTCAAGCTGCATGGGGCAGCTCCTCTCTAGTAGAGATTAGCAGGGTGGCTCCTGTCTAGTTGTGGTGTGTGGTAGGCTACTGTATAGTTATGCTTGAGACTCCACTCTTGTTGCAGTAGGGTCAACTGACGTATCTGTTTCAGTTCCTCTCTAGTTTTGGATTGCAGACTCCTCTCTAGTTGTGGCGGGAGGGGGGCTCCTCTTTAATTGTGGTATGGGTCTTCCTCTCTTGGTTTGGTCGAGTGCTCCTCTTGAATTGTGGTGGGGTAGAAGGCAGTGGCAACCCACTCCAGTACTCTTGCCTGGAAAATCCCATGGACGGAGGAGCCTGGTGGGCTGCAGTCCATGGGGTCGCTAAGAGGCGGACACAACTGAACGACTTCACTTTCACTTTTTACTTTCATGCATTGGAGAAGGAAATGGCAACCCATTCCAGTGTTCTTGCCTGGGGAATCCCAGGGACGGGGGAGCCTGAAGGGCTGCCGTCTATGGGGTGGCACAGAGTCGGACACGACTGAAATGATTTAGCAGCAGCAGCAGCAGCAGCAGGCTCCTCTTGGGAATCCTCTGGAGTTGCAACAGGGGGCTTTGGTTCATCTTGAGTTGCAATGGGGAACTTGGGATTCCACTGAAGTTGCTTCAGGGAATCGGGCCTCCTCTTCAGTTGAGGCAGGGAACTCAGGGTTCATAATGAGTTGCAGCATGGAACTCGGGGTTCCTCTCGAGTTATGGTGGGAAACTCAGGGTTCCTCTTGAGTTGCAACAGTGGACTCAGAGCTCCTCTTGAATTTTTGCAGTGTGAACTCAGTGTTCCTCTTGGGACATGGCAGGGAACTCGGGATTCCTCTCATGTTGAGGTGGTACTCAGTGTTCTTCTTGACTTGTGGTGGGGCCTCCTCTTGAGTTGCATTGGAGTGACTCATCTCTAGCAATGGTGGCTCCTATGTTGTTGCAATGTGTGGGTGGCTACTCAGTAGTTTTGGCATGGGACTTCTCTAGTTAGGGTCAACTCTGTAGTTGTGGTGGGTTCAATTCTCTCTAGTGGTGGTGTGCAAGTTCCTCTCTAATTGTGGTGTGAGGTTCATCTCTATTAGCAGCAGATGGGCTCCTCTCATGTGTGATGTCCAGCTGGCACCTCTCAAGTTGTGTGGCTGTGTCCTCTCTGGTATGGGTGTGGGTGGCTCCATGGGAGATGTCCTCTCTACTTTTGGCACTAGGGGTTCCTAACTAATATTAATGGGATTGCTTCTGTTGAGTTGTGAGGGACTCCACTCAACTTACTTTAGGGAGCTTGTCTCTATTTGTGGCAGAAGGGCATCTCTCTAGGTGTGATATCCTGAGGGACCCCTATCTAGTTGTGCTGGGGGAATCCACATTAGTTTCAGCCAGAGAGCCCCTCCGTCATTTTGGCCTATTTCCCCTTTTCTTGTTGCAGCCTAGGGCTCCTGTCAAATTGCAGCAGGAACCCAGAGTGCCTCTTGAATTGCAGCAGGTGACTCAGAGTTCCTTTAGAGTTATGGTGGAGCCTCCTCTCGAGCTGCAGTGGGGCAGATAACCTCTAGTAGCGATGTGCTGGCTGGCCCCTGTCTAAGTGCAATGTGCAGGAGGGTACTCTCTAGTTGTAGCATGGGGCTCCACTCTAGTTGCAGTGAGGGTCCACTCTTTATTTGTGGTGGGTGGGCTCCTCTCTAGCTGTTGTTTTCAGACTCCTTTCTAGTTTTGGGAGGGGCCTCCTTGTTGTGGTAGCTTTGCTCCTTTCTAGTTGCAGTAGAATGTCCTCAAATTGTGATTGGGATGACTCCTCTCTGGTTTTGATGAGAAGGGACACTTTCTAGTTGCAATGTGCAGGAGGCTACACTCTCATTGAGGCAGTGGGAGTTCTTTTTAGTTGTAGCATGGTGGGCTCCTCTCTACTCATGGCAGGTGGCTTCTGTCTAATTGTGAAGTGTGGGTATGCTCATCTTTAATGGCTATGTTCGGGAGGGGCTTAGCTCTAATTGCAGCAGGGGTCTCCTCTCTAGTTGCAGTGTTGGCCTCCTCTTTCACTATGATCCGTGTGGGAGTTCCACTCTAGTGTTGATGTGCACGGTCACTTTTTCTGATTATGATGTGTGGGGCGGGCTCCTATCTACCTGTAGCAGGTGTGTCCACTCTAGTTGTGGCAGTGGTTCTCCACTCTAGATGTGATGTACAGGAAGGGCTGGGCATCTCTCTATTTACAGCTTTGTGCTCCTCACTATTTGTGCCAGAGGCTCAACTGTCTAGCTGTGGCATGCATTCAACTCTCTAGTTTTGGCGTTTGGGCTTCTCTCAAGTTGTGTTGTGCTGGAGTGCTCCTCCCTAGTTGTGCTGTGCCTGGGGAAGTCCTCTCTAGTTGTGGAATGGGAACTCTTGTCTTGTCGCATCATGTTGTGTGCCTCTTCTCTAGCTTCAGTTTGCTGGCTCATCTCTATTTGTCATTTGAGGGGCTGCTCTCTAGGAGTGGTGTGGAGCCTCCTCTCTCGATGTGGTGTATGAGATTGCTCCTCTCTAGGGGCAGGGTGTGGGGCCTCCTTTCTTAATGTGGTGTCTGGGTGGGCTCCTCTATTGTTGAAATATCTGGGTTCCTCTCTAGTTGTGGTGCAGGACTCCTCTCGAGTTGCATTGGGGGACTTGCTGCTCCTCTCAAGTTGAGGTAGGCCTCCACTTGAGTTTTGGTGGAGTGGCTCCTCTCTAGTAGCAATGTGTACTGGCTTCTGTTTAGTTGCGATGTGTGGGTGGCTAACTCCCTACGGCATGGCGTACTCTCTAGTTGATGTTGGAGGTCAAGTCTTAGTTGTGTACGATGGGCTCCTTTCTAGTTGTGGTGTGCAGTCTCAAGTTTTGTTAGGGGGGCTTTTCTCTAGTTAAGGTGTGGGGGGCACTAGTGTTGCAGTGCACTGTTCCTCTCGAATCGTTGAGGGGGTTTCCTCTCTGGTAGCGATGTGCACAGGCACTCTTTCCAGGTATGATATTTGCGAGCCTACTCTCTAATTTTGGCACGGCCCCTCCTCTTTAGCTGTGGCATGGGGAAGCTCCTCTGTAGTAGAGATTAGCAGGCTGGCTCCTGTCTAGTTGTGATGTGCAGTAGGCTACTGTATTTTTATTGCATGGGGCTCCACTCTAGTTGCAGTGGGGTCAACTGATGTGTTTTTTTTTTCCCTGCTCAACTCTTGTTGTGGTTTGCAGACTCCTCTGTAGTTGTGGCGAGGGGCAGGGGATGTCTCCTCTTTTGTTGTGGTATGTGGCTTCTTTTCTTGTGGTGGAGTGCTCCTCTCAAATTGTGTTTGGGATGGCTTCTCTTGGGAATCCTCTGGAGTTGCATAAGGGGTCTTGGGGCTCATCTTGAGTTGCTTCCTCACGCTCTTGCACTCACTTGCATGCCCTCACACATCCTCACTCACACTTGCACACTCTTGCACGTCCTTGCATGCCCTTTGCATGCCCTCACACACCCTCAGATGTCCTTGCACACTCTCGCATGCCCTCTTCCTACCTCCCATGCTCTCACAAGTCCTTGCATGCCTTTGTACATTCTAGCACACCCACCCACAACCTGGCATGTCCTCGCAGGAACTCACACTCCATTGTACATCCTGGCACAACTTTGAACACCCTCATACGTCCTCGCATGAACTTGCAAGCTCTTGTACATCCTCACAAGCTCTAGCAAGGCTTCGCACACTCTCATGAGGCCTTGCATGCCCTCAAACACCCTCACACACCCTCCCACATCCTCACACACCCTCCCACATCCTCACACACACTCACATGCCCTTGCACACCCTCACAGGCACTTGCATGACCTCTCACATCCTCGCACCCTCTCACAAGCCCTCCCATGCCCTTGCATGGCCTTGTACACTCTTGCAAGACCTCGTACACCTTCACACGCCCTCACACATTCTTGCATGCCATCATATGGCATTGCATGCTCTCACACGCCCTTGCATGCCCTTGCATGTTCTTGCATGGATTCGCCTGCTCTTGCCCCCCCCCCCATGCATGCCTTTGTGCTTGCTTGCATGGCCTCACACACTCATGCATGGACTCACACATCCTTGCATGATGTTGCACGTCCTCGCACATCATCACAAGGCCTCACATGACCACGGTGCTCTCACATGCCCTTGCACCCCCAGCACATCTTTGCAAAACCTCCCATGCCTTTGCACACTCTCTCACACCATCACACTCCCTCGCATGCATTCGCACCTCCTCACACACCCTTGCACAGTCTCGATGCCATCACATGACCTCGCATGTCCTCGCATGTCCTCAAACTCAATTGCACGGCCTCACTTGGCCTTGCACGGCCTCGCACACACTCGCTTTCCCTCCCAAGCTCTTGCATGTCCTCACATGCCCTCGCACATCCTCACACACCCTTGCACATTCTCCCATGCCCTGCCATGCTCTCACACATCCTTGCATGCCTTCGCACATCCTACTATGCCCACCCATACCCTCGCATGTCCTCAATCACCCTCTCACAGAATCATATGACCTCACATGCTCTCACACGCTCTCACACATTCTCACACACCCTTGCACACTCTCACATAAACTCGTATGCTTTTGCAGGTCCTTGCACGCTCTTGCATCCTCCCAAATGGCCTCACACATCCTTGCACACCCTCACATGCCCTCAAACACTCTCCTGTGGCCTCACACCTCCTCGCACACTATCGCAAGCCCTCACACACAGTTGTAAGTCCTCGCATATTCTCCCATGCCCTCACATGCCCTTGCAAACTCCCACATGTTCTTGCATGACCCTGCACACACTTGCATGTCCTTGCATGGCATCGCACCCCATCAGACATCCTCACATGAACTCAAACACCTTTGCACGTCCTGGCACACTCCCCTACATTCCCGCAAGTCCTCACATGCCCTCCCAAACAGGCACGCCCTCACACACCCCCGGACACTCTCAGACAAATTCACATGCCCTCACATGCCCTCGCACATTCTCACACGAACTGGCACATCATGGCACATCCTCATACAACTTTGCACACGTCTTCACATGAACTCGCATGCCCTTGCACACCCTCAAATGCTCTCACACGGCCTCAAATCATTGCACATACTCACAACCCCTAGCACGCCCTTGCATGACCTCGCATGTCTTTGCAGGCCCTCACATTTCTCTCACACACTCACACACCCTTGCATGCCCTCGCACATCCTCGCACACTGTCACACGTCCTCGTTCAGGCTCGCACATCCTCACATACCCTCGCATGCCCTCCCACACTCTCGCACATCCTCTCACATCCTCACACACCCTCACATGGTCTCATACGCCCTCATATGCTCTTGCAAGTCTTTGCACTCCTTTGCATGCTCTCACACATTCTTGCACACTCTCAAATGCCCTTATATGCGTGTGCAAGCCCTTGCACACCATCACATGCTCTCGCCCCTCGTTGCATGCTCTCATGCCCTCACTCACCTTCCTACATCCTCGCATGCCCTGACAAGGTATTGCACAGCATCACACGACCTGACATGCTCTTGCACACTCCTGTACGTCCTCACATTTCTTGCATGTATTTGCACACACTTGCAAGCCTTCTCATGCCCTCGCATGCCCTCATTTGCCCTTGCATGCTCTAGCACAACCTTGCCCATGCTGGCACATTCTCGCACACCCTTGCAGGTCCACGCATGCTCTCACATGTCCTCTCACACCATCTCACGCCCTCACATGCTCTTGCAGATCTTCACACGCCCTCACACAACCTCACACCCTCTTGCACGCCCTCTCACGTCCTCGCATGCTCGTGCATGACTTCAAAAGCCCTCTCATGCCCTCGCATGCTCTTGCATGCCCTTTCACACAGTCTCATGTTCTTGCACATCCTCGCATGTCCTTGCATAATCTCACATGTCCTTGCATGCTCTTGCATGCCCTCACACAGTCTGGCACATCCTTGTACGCAATCCCACACCCTCACATGCATACGCATGCTCTTCCATGGCTTCGAATGCCGTCACACGTCTTCGCATGCTCTTGCATTCCATTGCATGGCCTTGCACAGCATCGCACATCCTCACATACCCTCACAAATCCTTGCATGCCTTTCCACGCCTTCACAGGGCCTTATGTACTCTTGAACTCCCTCATATGGCCTCATACGTCCTCACATGCCCTCGCAGGTCCTTGCACACTCTCTCACTTTCTCGCACACTCTTCCACACCCTTGTCTGCTCCTGCATGACCCTACATGCCCTCGCACGTGCTCACAAACCCTTGCACACTCTTACACAGCCTCGCATGCACTTGCACATCCTTGCACACCCTGGGATGCCATCACACACCACTGCACACTCTTGCACGTCCTCTCATGCCCTTGCACACTCTCACATGGACTCACATCCTCTTTATGCCCTCACATATGCTCATCCACTCTTACACATTCTTGCACACACTCGTATGCCCTCACACAGTTTTGCACATCCTCACATTTCCTTGCATGCACTTGCAAGCCCTTGCATGCCCTTGAATGTCCTCTCATGCTCTCACACGCCCTTGCACACCCTCACGCAGCCTTGCACATCCTCTCACACCGTCAGATGCCCTAGAAAGCTCTTGCACTCACACATGTATCTCACACAGCTACATACCTCCTCGCACACACTCACATACCCTAGCACGTCCTCCCATGACCTAACATGTCCTCAAATGCCCTTGCACACCCCTTCATGCCTTCGTGTTCTCTCACACATTGTAAAACGCTCTTGCACGTCCTTGCACACTCTTGCATACCCTCGCATGCACTCCCATGCCCTCACATGTACTCATACGCCCTCGAATACTTTCACATGCACACACACACTCTTGCAGAGCCACACAACTCCTTGCATGTCTTTGCATGCACTTGCATGCCCTAGCACCTTTCCCCATAACCTAGCACCTTTCCCCATACCCTAGCACCTTTCCCCATGCCCTAACACATCCTCAAATGCCCCCACACACTCCTGCACGCCCTCGCAGTCTCTTGCACATTGTCAAATGCTCTCACACATCCTCACACACCCTCATATGACTTCACATACTATTGCATGGCATTGTACACGCTCACATGTTCTTGTACACCCTTTCATGTTCTCCCATGCACTCACACACCCTTGCACACTGTCACAAGGCACTGCATTCCCTCGCATGTCCTTGCACCCTCTTGCAAGTCCTCGCACCTTCTCACAGGCTCTCACAAGCTCTCCCACGCCCTTGTCCACTCTCACACATCCTCACATGCCCTTGCATGCTTTTGCACATCCTTGCACACACTCGCACGCCCTATGCTCTTGCACATACTTACACACAGTCACACGCCCTCACATGCCTGTGTATTCCCTAACACACCCTCGCCCATGCTCACAGATCCTCACACACTCTCATACATTCTTGCACACCCTCACATGCCTGTGCAAACCCTAGAATGCCCTTGCCCACACTCACAAATTCTCGCACATCCTCTCATGTTCTTTCGTATCTTTGCACACCCTCACATGCCTTCACATGCCCACAGATGCCCTAGCTCACCCTCACATTCTCACACATCCTCGTATGCACTCGAATGTTCTTGCATGCTCTCACAAGTCCAATATGCCACCTCATGCCCTCACATGGCAGAGAAGGCAATGGCACCCCACTCCAGTACTCTTGCCTGGAAAATCCCATGGATGGAGGAGCCTGGTAGGTTGCAGTCCATGGGGTTGCTAAGAGTCGGACATGACTGAGCGACTTCACTTTCACTTTTCACTTTCATGCATTGGAGAAGGAAATGGCAACCCACTCCAGTATTCTTGCCTGGAGAATCCCAGGGACAGGGGAGCCTGGTGGGCTGCCGTCTCTGGGGTCGCACAGAGTTGGACACGACTGAAGCGACTTAGCAGCAGCAGCAGCAGCAGCAGCCCTCACATGGCCTCACACACCCTCACATGTCCTCATACATTCTCGCACATCATGGCATATTCTTGCATGCCCTCGCATGCCCTTGCATGCCCTCACACACTCTCCCATGGCCTCACACGCACTTGCACATCCTTGTACACCCTCGCACAGCCCTACAAGCCCTCACACACTCTCGCACAGCCTCGCAGGCTCTTGCACACCCTAGCACGTGCTCATTTACTCTCACATGGCCTTGCACGTCCTCACACACACTCGCATGCCTTCTCACACCCTCACATGACCTTACAAATCCTCACCCGTCCTCCCACACTCTTGCAAGCCCTTGCACATCCTCCAACATCCTCGCATGCTTTTGCATGCCCTTGCACGCCCTTGTTGGAAGAGGGTGTTTGCTATGACCAGTGCATTCTCTTGAGAGAACTCTATGAGCCTTTGCCCTGCTTCATTCTGTACTCCAAGGCCAAATTTGCCTGTTACTCCAGGTGTTTCTTGACTTCCCACGTTTGCATTCCAGTCCCCTATAATGAAAAGGACATCTTTTTGGGGTGCTAGTTCTAGAAGGTCTTGTAGGTCTTCATAGAACTGTTCAATTTCAGCTTCTTCAGTGTTACTGGTCGGGGCATAGACTCGGATTGCCGTGGTATTGAATGGTTTGCTTTGGAAACGAACAGAAATCATTCTGTCGTTTTTGAGATTGCATCCAAATACTGTATTTCAGACTCTTTTGTTGACTATGATGATTATTCCGTTTCTTCTAAGGGATTCCTGCCCACAGTAGTATATATAATCATCATCTGAGTTAAATTCACCCATTCCAGTCCATCTTAGTTCACTGATTCCTAGAATGTCGATGTTCACTCTTGTCATCCCCTGTTTGACCACTTCCAATTTGTCTTGATTCATGGACCTAACATTCCAGGTTCCTATGCAGTGTTGCTCTTTACAGCATTGAACCTTGCTTCTATCACCAGTCCCATCCACAACTGGGTGTTGTTTTTGCTTTGGCTCTGTCCCTTCATTCTTTCTGGAGTTATTTCTCCACTGATCTCCAGTAGCATATTGGACACCTACTGGGTGTCAAACTGAGGAGTTCATCTTTCAGTGTCCTATCTTTTTGCCTTTTCATACTGTTCATGGAGTGTTGGAGAAGACTCTTGAGAGTCCCTTGGACTGCAAGGAGATCCAACCAGTCCATCCTAAAGGAGATCAGTCCTGAGTGTTCATTGGAAGGACTGATTTTGAAGCTGAAACTCCAATACTTTGGCCACCTGATGCGAAAAGCTGACTCATTTGAAAAGACCTTGATGTTGGGAAAGATTGAGGGCAGGAGGAGAAGGGGACGACAGAGGATGAGATGGTTGGATGGCATCACTGGCTCAATGGACATGAGTTTGGATGGACTCTGGGAGTTAATGATGGACAGGGAGGCCTGGCATGCTGCGGTTCATGGGGTCGCAAAGAGTCAGACACAACTGAGTGACTGAACTGAACTGAACTGAGGATGCCCTTGCATGGCCTCACATGTCCTCTCACACCCTTGTTTGCCCTCAAATGCTCTTACACAGTCTCACACAGCCACAAACGTACTCCCAAGCCCTCACACAACCACACACGCCCTCACACACCCTTGCAGGCCCTACCACACTCTCACCCATGCTCACACATTCACACACATCCTGGCATGCACTTGCATGACCTCAAATGGCCTCACATGCCCTCGTACACTCCTTCCGACATGCCCTTGCACGTCCTTGCATGCCCTCTCAAGTGCTCCCATGCCTTCACACACTATTGAACATCCTTGCACACTCTCACACACCCTCACATGACCTCATGCACCCTTGCACGCCCTGCCATGCCCTCACATGCACTTGAACACCCTAGCATGCCATCGCGTCCCTTCACATGTCCTCGCACCCTCTTGCATGCACTCGCATGCCCTCGTGCATGCTCACATTCCCTCATACAATCTCGCACACCCTCACATGAGCTCATATGCTCTCACGTGTCATCGCACACCCTGTCATGCCCTCACATACACTCCCACGCCCTAGCACTCCCTTGCATGTCCTTTCATTCCCTCGTACATCCTTGCACCCTCTTTCACATGTTCACAGGCCCTCCCATGCTCTCACATGGCCTCACACTCCCTCGCACATTTATTTACATATAGTTGCTTGTGCTACCACAGCATCGCACACCCATGCACATCTTTGCATGAGTTTGCATGTCCTTGCACCCTCTCACATGTGCTCGCATGCCCTCACATGCTCTCACATAGCCTCGCACTCCCATGAATGTCCTCACACACTCTCGCAATTCCTTGCATGCCCTCACACGCTCTTGCATGCCCTCACATCCCCTTGCATGTACTCACATACTCTCACACCCACTTGCACTGTTTTGCATGTCCTTCCATGCCCTCCCACACTCTTGCGGGCCCTTACATGCCCTCGCATGCCCTTGCACATCCTCACACACTCTCACATGACCTCACATGTCCTTGTACTCCCTAATACACCCTCACACACCCTCGCTTGCTCTTGCACACCATCGTATGGTCTTGCACGCCCTCACACACTCTTGCTCAATCTTGCATGTACTCATACACTCTCACACGCCCTTGGAAAGCCTCGCATGCCTTTACATGTCCTCGCAGGCTCTCACAGGGCCCCACATGCTCTCACACTCCCTCTATGTACTTACACATCCTCTCATGCCCTTGCACGTCTTTGCACACTCTCACACATCTTCACACATTCTCTCACATCCTTACCTGCTTTCACACACCATCACACAGCCTCGTACACCCCCGCATACTCTCGCACGTTCTTGCATGCCCTCTCATGCTATTGCATGCCCTTGCATGTCCTCACATTCTCGTACACTCTCACACATCTGTGCATGCTCTCACATGCTTTCACATGCCCCCACATGCCCTCACGTGCACTCACATGGCCACACATGCCCTTCCATGTCCTCACATGCTCTCGCACATCCTCACACTCTTGCCCAACCTCGCACACCCTTGCACATCCTTGTGTGCTCTCACATGTCCTCACACATCCTCGAATGACCTCGCCTGCCCTTGCACACCATCATACACTCTTACAGTCCCTCTCACACCCTTGCACACTATTACACTCCCTTTCACTACCTTGCACACTGTTACACTCCTCCCACACCTTTTCACTCTTACACTTCCTCGTTCACCCTTACACTCCCTCACACACTGTCACACACTCTACACTCCCTTACACACCCTTGTTCACTCTTACACCCCCTTGCATGCCCTCGCATACTCTTATACTCCATTGCACACCCTCACACACTTACACTGCATTGCTTATTCTTACACTCCTTGCACACCCTTGCACATTCTTATACTTCCTCCCATGTTCTTACAATCCCTGAAATGACCACTAGTTCCAAGTGACTCCCAACCTACTCTACACCTGGAATCTCTCTTAAACTCCCTGGAACACCCTCTCACACTCTTACGTTCCCTCTACACCCTAGCACAATCTTACACTCCCTCACACACCCTCACACACGCTTACACTCCCTCACATGCTCTTCCACTCCCTTGCACACCATCCCACACTCTTACACTCTCTCGCATGATACTACACTGCCTTACACCCTCCTACACTCCCTTGCACACCCACACACTCTTACACTCCCTCACTCATATTCACACACTGTTATACTTCTTTACATACTCTGACATTTCCTTACCCACCCTCACATACCCTTACACTCCATCACACACTCTTACACACTCTTACACTACCTCACATGCTATTACACTCCCTTGCACACCCTCACACACTCTTATCATCTCTCACCTGCTCTTACACACTTTCCCACAACCTTGCACACTCTTACACTCCCTATCATGCTCTTATACTCCCTCTCACAACCTTAAATGCTCTTACACTTCCTTGCAGGCTCTTACACTCCCTTTCACACCCTCGCTCACCCTTACATTCCATCAGACACCCTCACACACTCTTACACTCCCTTGCATGCTCTTACATTCCATGGCACAACCTGACAACCTTACACTCCCTCACACACCCTTGCACACTATTACATTCCCTTACATGCTCTGACACTCCCTCGCACACCCTCCACACTCTTTCACTCCATCATACACCCTTGCACACTTTACAGTCTCTCTTATACTCCCTTGCACACTCTTGCACACTCACACTCCTTCGCATGCCCTCACACATTCTTACTCTCCCTCACACACCCTCGCATACTCTTACACTCCCTTGCGCACTCTTACATTCCCTCTCACACCATCACACACTCTTACACTCACTCATAAACTTACACCTGTGGTCACGTGTACATAGTCTCAGGGTTAACCACTCTCAGACCATATACATGTTGTCAAAAGTTCACAGTCTCCATGATTACCCCACCTACCAGACTATGTACCTGGAGTCACATTTCCAGTTTCCAGGGTAATCCCCACACCCAGACCCTACACATTGTGTCACTTGTCCACAGTCTCCAAGGTAAACCCCTCCCAGATCCTACACCTGGAGTCACATGTCCACAGTCTCCACAGTGACCTCACGTCACGTACCCTGTCCCTGGGGTCATGGTGACCCTCCTTCCAGACCCTGTATCTGGAGTCACATGTCCATAGTCACCAGGGTGACCCCCTTTCCAAACACTGTACCTGGGGTCACACGTATACAGTCTCCATGGTGACCCCCTCCCCAGACTCTATTTATTTTCTGTTTACTAACCTCTCACCCCTTAACAGTCCTTAGTGGTAGTGGTTTAGTCACTAAATCGTGTCCAACTCTTGTGACCCCATGGACTGTAGCCAGCGAGGTTCCTCTATCCTTGGGATTCTCCAGGCAAGAATACTGGAATGGGTTGCCATTTCCTTCTCCAGGAAATCTTCTTGACCCAGGAATTGAACCAGTGTCTCCTGCATTGCAGGTAGATTCTTTACCGACTGAGTTGTGGGGGAAGCTTTTGAGCTATGAGGGAATGCCCAGACCCTGTTCCTGGGGTCACACTTTGACAATATCCATGGTGTCCCTCCTGCTCATAACCTGCACCTGATGACATATGTCCAGTCAACAGGATGACCCCTCTCCCAAATCCTGCACTTGGGGTCACATGTCCAGAGTCTAGGGTGACACTCCCAGAAACTGTACCTGGGGTCATACATCCACGGTCTCCAGGGCGACCCCCCCAAAGACCCCGCACCTGGGGTCATGTGTCCACCGTCTCCAGGGTGATCCAGCTCCCAAACAATGTACCTGGGGTCTGATGTCACAGTCTCCAGGGTGAGCCACCTCCCAGACCCTGCACCTGGGATCCTATGTCCACAATCTCCAGGGTGACTCTGGACTGGGGTCACATGTCTGTAGTCTAAAGTGTGACCCCACCTCCTATACCCTATATGTGGAGTCACACATCCACAATCTCCAAGGTTACACCCTCCCAGACCATGCACCTGGAATCACACCTTCAGTCTTCATGGTTAACCCAGTACCTGGGATCACACATCCACAGTGTTCATGGTGACCTCCTCCCAGACCCTGCACCTAAGGTAAAACATCCACATTCTCTACAGAGGCCCCCTTCCAGACCCTATACGTGGGATCACATGTCCACAGTCCATAGGATGACCCCATCACTCAGACCCTGTACCTGCTGTCACATGTCCGCAGTTCCCAGGGTAACAGCACCCCCCAGAACCTGTACCTGAAGTCAAAGGTCCACCATCTCCAGGGTGACAAACATCCAAGACACTGAAACTGGGTCACACATGCATAGTCTCCAGGATGACTCCAGCCCACATCCAAGCACCTGGTGTACATGTCCAGTCTTCATGCTGACACCCTTCTTCAGACACTATACCAGTTGTCACATGGCCACAGTCTCCCTGGTGAACATCTTTGCAGGCCCTATACATGGGATCACATGTCCACATTCTGCAGGGTGAATGTCCTCCAAGACCCTGAACCTGGGGTCACATATCCACAGTTGCCAAGGTGAACCCACCTCAAGACCCTGCACCTGGGGTTGCACGTCCAGTCTCAAGGGTGACACCACCTCCCAGACCCTTGCCCTGGGTTCACACATCCACAGGCTCCATGTTGACTGGTTCAAAGTACCTGCACCTGGGGTCACATGTCAAAATTCTCTTTGTTGGCACCGCTCACATCCCACACTTGGGTTCACATGTCCACAGTCTTCAGGGTGACTACATCTTACCAGGTTCACAAGTCCACATTCATTAGGGTGACACCCTCCCAGAGCCTGTCTGTGTGGTCACACATCCAGTCTCCTTGGTGTGACTGCTCCCCAGACCTGGGACCTTGGGTCACATGTCCACTGTCCCCAGGGTAACCCCACCTCCCAGACCCTGTACCTGGGGTCACATGTCTAGAGTCTAAAGGGTGACCCACCTCCCAGACCCTGCACCTGGAGTCACACATAAACAGTCTTCAGGATGATACCACCTCCAGACTATGTACCTGGGATCACATGACCAAAGTGCCCAGTATGACATCTCCTCCCAGTCCCTGCACCTAAGGTTGCCCATCCACAGTCTCCAGGATGAACCCCTCCTAGATCATACACCTGGAGTAACATGTCTACAATCCCCAGAGTGACACCACTTCCCAGACCCTGCAACTAAGGTCCCATGTCCACAAGATCCAGGGTGACCCCCTCCCACACCCTGGATCAGGTTGACATGTCTACAGTCTGAAGTGTGACTCCACCTCCCAGAAACTGCACGTGGGGTCACACATAAACAGTCTCCAGGGTAAGCCCCTCTTGACTCTGTACCTAGAGTCAAATTTCTGTAGTATCCAGGGCAACTCCTTCCCAGACCATATACATAGGATCAAATATCCACAGTCTCTAGTATGAGCCAACATCCAGACTCTGTAACTGAGGTCTCATGACCACAGTGTCCTGGGTGACACCACCTCTCAGTCCCTGCACTTAGGGTAACATGTCCAGAGTCTCCAGAGTAACCCACTCCCAGACCGTTCTCCTGATGTAACATGTCCACAGTCCCCAGAGTGATCCCCACGTCCCAGATCCTGCATCTGGGATCACACATCCACAGTATGCAGGAAGAGCCTCCTCCCCAGACCCTGAACTTTGGGTCACACATCCATAGTCCTCAGGGTGACCCCACCATCCAGACCCAGCAACCAGAAACACCTGCACACAATCTGCATGGTAACCCCACCTCCCAGAACCTATCCCTGGAATTTCACGTCCACAGTCTCCATGATGAACCCTTCCCAGACCATGGACCTGGGATCACACACCCACAGTTTCCAGGGTGACCCCCCTTACCCCCTGCCCTGGGGGTTATATGACCACAGTCTCCATGTTCACAACCCACATCAGATCTTTTACCTGGTGTCACATGGCCACAGTTTCCCTGGTGAACCCCTTCATAGACCCTATTCATAAGGTCACATGTCCATAGTCTCCAGGGTGAACACTCTCCCAGATCCTGCACCTGGGTTCACACATCCACAGTCTCCACGGTGTAGTGTGGAGACTACACCCTGTAGTATCCACCTCCCAGACACCACCTGGCTTTACACATCCACAGGCTCCAGGGTCAGCTTCTACCCCAGACGCTGCATTTTGGGTCACCTGTCCATTTTCTACAGGGAGAAAACACCTCACAGAACCTGTACCTTGGGTCACATGTCCACAGAGAGCCCTCTTCTCAGATCCTGCACCTCGTGTTAGACGACCACAGTCCAGGGTGACCCCTACTCCCAGACCTTTCACCTGTGGTCACACATCCACAGGCTAAAGGGTGACTCTTTTGAAATACAAGCACCTGGGGTCAAATGTCCACAGTCTCCTTGGTGACACCTCACCCAGACCCTGTACCTGGGGTCACATTTCCAGTCTCCAGGGTAACCACCTCTCCTAGACCCTACATCTGGGGTCACACATCCACATTCTCCATGATGGCCCCACCTCACCAGAACTTTTACCTCTGGTCATGTGTACACAGTCTCCAGGGTGACCACCACTCCCAGACTTTGAACTGGTCACATTTCCAGTCTCCAGGGTGACACCTCCACCTCCCCTAGACCTGAACCTGTGGATACAGTCCACAGACTTCAGGGTGACACTACCACATCAGTCCGAGCACCTAGGATTACGCGGCCACAGTTCCCATTGTGAGCTCTGCTCCCAGACCATATGCTGGTGTTACATGTCCACAGTTTCCAAGGAGACACCCTCCCAGGTCCGGTATCTGAGATCACATGCCTTCATTCCTCGAGGTGACCTCTCTCAGGCACTGTATTTGGGGTCACATATCCAGTCTCTACCGTGTGCATTCTCCCAGACCCAGTACCTGGTAACACAAGTCCATAGTCTCTGGGGTGATGTTATTTCCCAGACCTTGTACGTGGGTCACATGTCCACAGTCTCAAGTGTGAACCCCCACCCAGACCCTGTAGCTAGGGTCAGATATCTGCCATCTCCAGAGGACACCCTTCATACCCTGTACCTGAGGTCACACTTACAAAAAATCCAGGATGACATCCCCGTTCCCCCACCCCCACCCCGAGATCCTGAACCTGGTGTCACCTGTGCACAATCTCCAGTGTGACCACCCTCTCAGACCCTGTACCTGGGGTCAAATATCTGCAGTTTCCAGGCTGACACCCTCCCTGACCCTGTACCTGGGAACACACATCCATGTATCCCAGGGTGAGCCCCCTCCATGACTCATCACCTGGGGGGTCACAGGTCCAGAGCCCTCAAGTGCCTGAAGCTGTATTTGATGTCATCTTTTCTGCTTAGACATTGCAGGGCTGGTTTGGTAAGAGTGAGGGGCCATGGTGTTTCAGGGGATCTGATTGGTGTGGGGCTCTGCTGGACCTTCTTCAGGAGGTTCTAGGCTGTCACTTGCTAAGGATGGGCTGTGTCACCTGTTCCTGCTGTTGGAAATCTTTTCAGGCAGAGGTAAGGAAGCAAGAAAACAGGCAGTGGGAGCAGGACAGGAGGAGTATCTCAGGTAGGAAAATGGAAAGCTTCCAGAAGATCACTCAGGCCAGGACTATCCTGCCTGACCTACAGGAGCCAACTAGGTAAGCGTGCTGTTGCTGGAGTGGCTTCAAATACTTTTCTACAGCCTGTGAGGTCTTTGCATGTATTCAGGAGTTTTACCTGGGAAGCGTGGATGAGGTTCAGGAGTGGCTAGCCTGGGGGTCAGCCAGCATTTACTTAGAGATGAGTCCGTTGGGTCTCCCAGCTACCCACTGAAGACCCTTGTTTGGAGGGAAGTGGGTAGGGAGTGTGGAAGGGGTGCTGGCTGCACATGCATAAGTCTCCACTCTGACCATCTTCAGAATTGCTCATCCCTGGAGCAAACGTCCTAATTGGGTTTTCACCTGTGTAACTATGGCTTCTTAATTAGCAATGTTGAACAGTGATAAAAAAAAAGTCCTCAGTCAGGACTGAGATGTTACAACACGTGTACCAGTGTAAGAACCTGAGGAGGCGTGTGCAGCCAGTAACCCTAGGGACAGGCTTCAGACTTGACCCCTCAACATTCTGACATCCAGCTACTGCTTTAGCATTTCTGAGGGCCCAGTGCTGACTCTAAGGGTTCTGTAATCCAGGCTCCATTTGCCTTTAGTGAGACCCAGACTTCTAGAATCCTACAGAGCAGGGTCTGTGTGGCTGCTCTGTGGCTTCTCTAACAAATGATCACAAGCTGGCTGGGTTAAAACAACAGGAATTCATCCTCCCTGAGTCCTTGAGACCAGACACCTGAGATCTAGGTGGCACAGGGCTAAGGTCCCTCCCGAGGTTCCAGGATAGGGTCCTTCCTGCCTTTTCCAGCTTCAGGGACTCCAGGGGTCCCTGGGCTTGTGGCCCCCTCCCTCCCATCTCTGCCTCTGCCTTTAAGAGGCTTCTCCTCTGTGTCCTCTTTCGTCTCTTTGAAGGACTCTGTCAGTTGGATTGAAGGTCATCCTAACCCTAGATGACCTTACCTTGATATCCTTAACTACATCTACAAAGACCCTTTTCCCAGATATGGCCCTGTTCTGTGGGGACACATCTTTGGTAGCCACCATTCACCTCATTCTCTGTGTATCAAATAACCCTCATTTTAGGAGACCACCACAGGCCCATATAGACGGGCGCAGACAGTGGCCACACACATGGAGTCTGGAGAGAAAGAGGCCCTTGGAGTCACCTGGAATGGATGAAGGCCTGGCTTCATCAGGTGAGGGAAATTACAGGGAGAAGAGGGGCATGGTCTTGTTCAGGCTTCAAAAAGACCACGTTGGGGGATGTGAGATGCACCGGGGAGCAGGGAGCTTTGTCAGGGCCTGATGGAGGGGTTAGGCTTGGGCCAGGGCTGTGGAAGTCAAGGGGACTTAGTGGCGGGTGTGGGGGGGTGGTTTGGCCATATGCCTTGGAGGAGGAGCTCACAGTCACTGGGGCACAAGGAACTGGGAACCTGGGGGGCCTCCGTGTTGCTGAACCTGAAGAGGAAACGTTAACATTTTACATCACCTCCTGCTCCTGCTGCCTCTGTAACTCAGCTAGCTCCTTGCAAAGTCTGGATCATGTAGGTCATGCAGTCTCAGAAAGTGGGGACTTACAATACTCGGAGCTGGAGCTTGCCTCCCTCACCCTTGTCCTGGCCCCTGCAAACCTGCTTGATCACGCCTGTCTGTGATAATGTAGGTCCCGCCTCCCTGACAATCCCCCCACCCCAAGGGGAACTCCCTGCTCTTCTGGAGCACTTCCAGTGGCTGTGGGTGGCCATTGACAGGACTCTGGTCTCCTCAGAACACGCCGAGGCTTCAGCTTCAGGACAGTGTGAGGTTCAGTTCAGGCTGACAGGAGATGGGTCACTACAGGATCTATGTGGTTTAAGCTTTGGAACATGGTGGGGTTCAGCTCAGGTGGAGGGAAGTCTTGCCTCCTCAGAACCCACTGGAGCTTCAGTTTTGGGGCATTGTGGAGTTCAGTTTAGGCTGATGGAATCTGGTCTTCTCAGGACCTGATGGGGGTTCAGCTTCGGGACATTGTGGGGTTCAGTTCAGGCTGATAGGAGATGGGTCACCACAGGACCCATGTGATTTTGGCTTTGGGACATTGTGGGGTTCATTTCAGGCTGATGGCATCTGGTCTCCTCAGGACCCACCTGGGCTTCTGTTTGGGGGCATGGTGGGGTTCAGTTGAGGCTGATGGGAGCCTGTTCCCTCAATACCCACTTGGGCTTCAGTTTTCAGGCATTGTGGGGTTCAGTTGAGGCTGACAGGAGTCTGATCTCCTCAAGACCTGCTGGGGCTTCAGCTTTAGGACATTGTGGGGTTCAGTCGAGTCTGACGAGAGTCTAGTTTCCTCAAGACCTGCAAGGAGGTGGTGCTGCTGAAGGAAAATGTGAGGAAAATTGGGAAGAAGATTTCTGTGTGTGGCTGTTGCTGAAAGTCTGTCTTACAAGGACCCAGAACTGTTAGGGCTTGATGTGGAATGTTGTGGGATTTTCGTCAGTTTTTGTCTGTGTATAAGACGGTGTCCTATATTATTCCTTGGTGTGTGGTTTCCATTTTTCCCAGTTTATTGGGGGGGGGGGAACTGTCCTTTTCTGCATGTATGTTCCTAGTTCCTTTATTGTAAATTAATTACCATGTACCTCTAGGTTTACTTCTGAGCTCTCTTGTCTCTGTGCCTATTTCTGTGCCAATTCCACACGTCTTGTGGTGACTTTAGGAGCATACTCTAGATTGAAGTCAGGGATAGACATGCTGCCAGCCTGTTCTGCTTTCTCAGGGCCCCTTTGGCTCTTCTGGTTCCTTTGTGGGTCCGCAAAGATGTGAAGATTGCTTTTGTTTCTGTGAAAAATGTCATTGAAATGTTGGCAGTGATTGCATGAATGTGTATGTTGCTTTGGTTAGAATGGATATTTTAATGGTATTTTCACCCATAAACATGAGATATCTTTTTACTTGTGTCCATTCAATTTCTTTGATCATTGTCTTGTAGTTTTTAGCTTGCAGGTCTTTCAAGTCCTTGGTTAGATTTCTAGTTTTTTGGCGGGGGTGGGGGGGTGGGGGGATGAAATTGTAAAAGGGATTATTTTCTTAATTTCTCTTTCTAATAGTTCATTGTTAGTGTAGAGAATCACAAATGATCTCGCAGTTCTAATGACTTTCTTTTTTTTTTTTTTGGCCCTGCAGCTCAACATGTTGAATCTTAGTTCCCTGACAAAGGATCAAACTCGTACCCCCTGCAGTGGAAGTGCAGAGTCTTAACCACTGGACTGCCAGGCAAGTCCATGAATTCACTTTTTAGTTCTGACAGTTGCTTTGATGTAGTGTTATGTGGAAAACTAGAATTAAGACATCTCATAGTTTCAGTTCCATCTGGGTCATCCTCAGCACCCAGGGCATGGTGTCTACTAATATACTCTTCCTACAGTGCCTTTTAATACCATGTGGACTAGTACAAGGCAATTTGCATCACTACTTTCATTGAATTTGTTTTGGTTAAGTCTTGGCCTCTATTGCAATTTTTGATGTCATCTCTGATTTTCTGGCATGTGACATACGTGGTTGTATTGAAAAGTAATTTACTTTCTAGTAAAACTTCAAATGCTTCAACTTTAAATAGTGGTACACAGTTTTCTACATTCACACCAAATGCTGTAATGTGTTTTACCCAAAACAGGAGCACTTTCCTGGGGAACCAGCCCACAACCTCCAAACAGGTGATACTTATGGTTTCCACATTACAATCCTATCCATAGGACCAGTTCAGCTTTTATCAGCTGCCCAAGCTTTGTGCAAATGTCTTTCTCCATTCTAATGCAGTTTCCTTTTTCTGGAGCCATCACTGGGGCTTTCCCTCATATTAAAAACCTTCATGGATTTAAAGTGACAAGATGACTATGATCTGGGTGGTTTTTTCTGTGTGGTTTCTTTCACTGAGAATGTTTTCAGTGCTTTTCCATGTTGTGCCATGTGTCATTTCTTCATTGCACTTACAAACATATAACAATATTTATCATTTGAGTCATTTTAACTATGCACTTCTATAACATTAACTGCACTCACATTGTTGTAAACATTTCCCCACCATTCATCTCCAGAATCTTTTCCTTTTCCTGAAGTGACACTGTAACCATTAAACACTCACTCATTAAACTTCATTGCACTTACAAACATATAACAATATTTATCATTTGAGTCATTTTAACTATGCACTTCTATAACATTAACTGCACTCACATTGTTGTAAACATTTCCCCACCATTCATCTCCAGAATCTTTTCCTTTCCCTGAAGTGACACTGTAACCATTAAACACTCACTCATTAAACTTCATTGCACTTACAAACATATAACAATATTTATCATTTGAGTCATTTTAACTATGCACTTCTATAACATTAACTGCACTCACATTGTTGTAAACATTTCCCCACCATTCATCTCCAGAATCTTTTCCTTTTCCTGAAGTGACACTGTAACCATTAAACACTCACATTAAACCTGGCCATCTTATTCTACTTGGAATTTGTCTTATATGGATATCTCATACTGGTGGAATCATAGAACATTTTTCCTTTTGTGTTGGGCTTCTTTCACTTGGTATAATGACTTGAAGTTTCATCCACATTATAGCGTGTGTGAGAATATTCTTGTTTTTAAAGACTGAATCACATTCCATTGTGTTTATACTACATTGTGCTTATCCAGTCATCTGTTGAACACATGTGTTGCTTCCACCTTTTGGCTACTGTGAATAATGCTGCTGTGAATATGGGGTTCGAATATCTGTTCCAATTCTTGGTTTAAAATATTTTGGATGTATAACCTGGACTGGAATTGATGGATTCTATGTTAACTCTGTGTTTAAGTTTTTGAGAAGCCCCCTACTGTTTTCTGCAGCTGTGACACTATTTTACTATATTCCTTTATATGGCAGAGTAAGTCATCTTATGGATGGATCTACCCTATTTGCTCTTCCATTCACCTGTTGGTGGGCATTTTCACTGTTTTTAACTTGGGCTCTCAAGAACACTGCTGCTGGGAATACTGGTGTACAAGTTTATATTTGAACACCTGATTTAAATTCTTTGGATGCATATCTAGGAGTGGAGTTGCCAAAACATATGATAATTCAGTTCAGTCACTCAGTCATGTCCAACTCTTTGTGATCCCATGGGCTGCGGCACACCAGGCTTCCCTGTCCATCACCAACTCCCAGAGCTTGCTCAAACTCATGTCCATCGAGTTGGTGATGCCATCCAACCATCTCATCCTGTTATCCCTTTCTGCTCCTACCTTCAGTCTTATCCAGCATCACGGTCTTTTCCAACGAATCAGTTCTTCCCATCAGGTGGCCAAAGTATTGCAGTTTCAGCTTCAGCATCAGTCCTTCCAATGAATATTCAGGGCTGATTTCCCTTAGGATTCACTGGTTGCAGTCCAAGGGATTCTCAAGAGTCTTCTCCAACATCACAGTTCAAAATCATCACTTCTTAGGCACTCAGTTTTCTTTGTAGTCCAGCTCTAACATCTATACATGGCTACTGGAAAAACCATAGCTTTGAGTACATGGACTATTGTTGGTAATGTCTCTGCTTTTTAATATGCTGTCTAGGTTGGTCATAACTTTTCTTCCAAGAAGCAAGCATCTTTTAATTTCATGGCTGCAGTCACCATCTACAGTGATTTTGGAGGCCCCCAAAATAAAGTCTGTCACTGTTTCCATTGTTTCCCCATCTATTTGCCATGAAGTGATGGGACCAGATGCCATGATCTTAGTTGTCTGAATAACTGAGTTTTAAGCCAACTTTTTCACTCTCCTCTTTCACTTTCATCAAGAGGCTCTTTAGTTCTTTGCTTTCTGCATAAGAGTGGTGTCGTCTGCATATCTGAGATTATTGATATTTCTTCCGGCAGTCTTGATTCCAGCTTGTGCTTCATCCAGCCCCGGGATTTCACATTATGTACTCTGCATATAAGTTAAATAAACAGGATGACAATATACAGCCTTGCTATACTCCTTTCCCGATTTGGAACCAGTCTGTTGTTCGATGTCCAGTTCTAGCTATTGCTTCTTGACCTGCATACAGATTTCTCAGGAGGCAGGTAAGGTAGTCTTTTATTCCCATCTCTTTAAGAATTTTCCATAGTTTGTGGTTCTCCACAGTCAAAGGCTTTGCCATTGTCAATAAAGCAGAAGTAGATGTTTTTCTGGATGTTTTTCTCTCTTGTTTTTCCAATGATCCAACAGAAGTTAGCAATTTGATCTTTGGTTCCTCTGCCTTTTCTAAATCCAGCTTGAACATCTAGAAGTTTATGGTTCACATACTGTTGAAGCCTGGCTTGAAGAATTTTGAGCATTACTTTGCGAATATGTGAGATGAGTGCAACTGTGTGGTAGTTGGTACATTCTTTGGCATTGCCTTTCTTGGGGATTGGAATGAAAACTGACCTTTTCCAGTCCTGTGGCCACTGCTGAGTGATATGATAATTACATTTTATGTTTTTGAGAAAATGCTGGTTTTGCACACATAGATCGTACACATAGATTGCACACATAGATTTTACATCTCCACAAGTAAAGTTTGTGTTCCAATTTCTGTACATTTTCCCCAACATTTGTTATTTGTCTTCATTGTTGATTTCCCCCACATCCATCCTGAGTGCCTTATTAAGGAGGAAGTCATAATGCAGGACCCACATTTGAGGAGAGGGGAGTTAGCTTCGCATACTTGGTGGACAGCTGAGTGTCTGTATCAATTATTTAGAATCTTTCTGCATAGAGATTTTTATTCAACACTACTCATAAAGCCTGTTTTGTGTTTGTTTGTTTTTTTACCTGTTTGGACACCTGAAAATTATTTTAAACTTTTGGGAGCTTCCCTGGTGGTTCAGACTGTAAAAGAATCTGCTTGCAATGCAGGAGACCTGGGTTCAACCCCTGGGTTGGGGAAGATCCCCTGGAGAAGGAATGGCAACCCACTCCAGTACTCTTGCTTGGAAAACTTCATGCATGGAGGATCCTCTAGGCTACAGTCCATGGGGTCACAAAGAGTTAGACATGACTGAGAGACTTCATTTTCACTTTCTTTTGACTATAATCCAGCCAATTAGACAGCTTAGTTCAGTCTTGCTTTGGCTATTGAGAGCTTTTTCCATGCTCTCCTGCTTTTATTTTACATAATTCTGCTTTCATGGGTTTTTTTTTTTTTTGGTTCTTCTTCCTCATATTTTAAGATTATGCTGCTTTACATATTTACTGTCTCAGTCCTAGTATAAGCCACATATTTAAAGAGTCCTTGTTCCTTTGTATTAAATAATATTAATAAAAACTTGCATGTGGGAACTTAATAATCTCAGCAGAAAATGCACGGAAATACATATGCATGTATCTCAGACTATGCATACACACGGTTATGAAGATTTTCACATGGAGCTATGTGTTTCTGTATTAGGCTTAAGATAGTTTATAATGATGTCTCCAACCTGATTTCTTATGACAGGTATTATATCCTTCTCTCTTTGTCTGCCTGTAATTTCCCACTCCAGTGGTAAGAAACCTGGCTTCCACTACTTGTCATTTATCAAATTCAGTGCTTGTTCTATTCAATGACTGATACGGTAGTTTCAGTCCCGTTAGCTACAACCCCCAGCAGAAAGAACTTACGGAGCCCATTGTTTATGTTTGGTACATTTTGCCTTTTGCCTGCAGATTCTATTCATTTCCCCAGTGAACTTAGGTCAGATAATTTTGTCCTAACACTAAGAGTGGCTTAAAAAAAAATTTCTTCTTTTTTTTAATCTCTTGGCTGTCCTGTGGCATGTGGGATTTTAGGTCCCTGACTAGGAATTGAACCCACTTCTCCTGCATTGGCAACGTGGAGTCTTAACCACTGGCCCACCAGGGAAGTCTGAAGCTTTTCATATATTTCTCAATCTTTTAGATTCTTTGTTAAACTCTGCATTCCAGTCTTTGACACTCCCATACCATAAATAAATAAATGTTAATAGGTAATAATTTACTTGTTGGGTTCTGAAAACAAAAATCTATGTGCTAGACAAATGCATAGTGGGAGGTATTCATCACTAAAATACCATGTGAAATATTTCAGCCACATATTCCATAGACTGTTTATCATGTCTGTTTTACCTTTTCTAGAATGTCTTATAGGGTCATACAGTGCGTAGCACTTGAGGCTGGATTCCTTCACTTAGTAATATAAGTGTTAGATTCATGCTTTTCTTTTTTTTAATAAATGGGTTGGTTGTTCATTCTTTTATATCTCTGAACACTATTGTATTGCATTATATGAGAGGAAAAATAATTTTCCCTCTACCCTCAATGTTCTTCATTGAGATGCTCATAATGAAAGGGAGATGGACTGGAGAAAAACAATCAGAAGTTTAATATATGCCATACATACCCCCTGTATAGTTGAAAGATACCTGGGAAAACTGAGTCACTTCCTGAAATGGTCCAATATTTTATCTTAAATGCTATCATCAGCTAAAAATGAAAGAAGGAGATTAGGGAATGGAAGAAGCCATTTAAGGGAGATTATTAAGTGAAGCACAGTAAACAAAGGTATGGTGGTTATGCAGATTAACATCCAGGTCCATTCCATAAGTCTTCTTGATATATAGTCAAGTCAAGTCATTCTTGATATTTAGTCATCATCCATTTCCTTGTCCAGAAAGGGACACATCCTTACAGATGGAGATATCCTGAATAAATGTAAATCTACTTCATAAAATGGCATTTCTACTTGGTTTTCAAAGATTCTCCAGTGGCTGCTGTTTTTTAAAATTAATCAGTCTAAAATAATCCTTTTGTCAAATGGGCATATTTTGGGTGTGTTGTTTTGTGCTCCCCTTGAAATGTCTGTGCCCTAGTTTACCTATGAATGCACATCTAAGGAAGGATATCCTGATATTTTCAAGTTTTTAATTATTATGAATTATGAATAGTGCTCTTGTACATTACTCAATGCTAGTTTTTATATCAGTTTTCCAAAGCAGTTGTCTAAATACAAGAGGTGCACTTCTTGATTCCTAAGGTGAGACTCTTTAGATTTGGAGAAAAGTGTCAAACTGTCTTCCAAAGTTGACTGTACATGCATTCCACCAGCATCTTGAGTATACACTTGTATGCTTATTTACAATCTCTTCATCTTCTTTGGCCAGGTATGTGTTTCAGTCTTCACCAAATTTGGATACTGTGGATACAGTCTTGAATAATTGAACTTTTCTAAGAATCTGTCCATTTCTCACATTTATTGATGTTATTGACATATAGTTGTTCATAATAGTCTATTATAATCCTTTGTATTTCTGCATTGTCTGTTGCAACCACTACCCAGGTGCAGGTTCTGGGAGGTGGGTTCACCATGAAGACGGTGGACTTGTGACCCCAAAAGAGGGTCTAGAAGGTGGGGTCACCCTTGAGACTGTGGACGTGTGACCCCAGGTACAGTACTGGTAGGTGGGGTCAATCTGGAGACTGTGAACATGTGAGCCTAGGTGTGGGAGTCAGAGGTGGGGTTAGCCGGGAGTGTGGACTTGTGAAGCCAGGTACAGGGTATTGAGGGTGGGATCACCCTGGAGACTGAACATGTGATCACTGGTACGGGATGTGGGGAGGGGTGTCTTGAGACTGTGGATATGTGACCCCAGGTACAGGTCTGGAGGGTGGGGTCATCCTGGAGACTGTGGATGTGTGACCCCAGGTGCAGGGCCTGGGAAAGGGTTTCACCATGGAGACTAGATGTGTGACCCCAGGAAAAAGGTCTGGAGTGTGGGGTCACCCTTGAGACTGTGGACGTGTGTCTGCAGGTACAGGGTCTGGGAGGGCGTAACCCTGGAGACTGGAAATTTGACCTCAGGTGGAGGAACTGTGAGGTGTTGTCACCCTAGAGACTGAGGATGTGTGACTCCAGGTTCAGAGTCTGGGAGGGGTGTCACCCTGGAGACAATGGACACGAGACCCTGAGTGCAGGATCTGGGTGGTAGGGTCACCCTGGAGACTGTGGATGGGTGAACCCACAAACAGGGTCTTGAGTGTGGGCCACCCTGGAGACTGTGAACGTGTGATCCCAGTTTCAGGGTGTAGGGAGAGTGTTCACCATGAAGATGGTGGGTGTGCGACCCCAGGTTCTGGTCTGGAGGGTGCAGTCACCCTGGAAACTGTGGACATGTGACCGCAGCTTCAGGGTCTGGGGAGGAGTGTCACCCTGGAGACTGTGGATATGTGACCCCAGGGGTCAGGAGGAGGTCACCCTGGAGACTGTGGAATTGTGAGCCCAGTTGCAGGGCTTGGGAAGGGGTCACCCTGGAGACTGAGGACGTTTGACTGCTGGTACAGTGTCTGGGAGGGATCACCCAGGGAACTGTAGCTATGTGACCCTAGGTATAGGGTTTAGGAGAGTGTCACCCTGCAGACTGTGGGACTATGACCCCAGGTGCATGGTCTGGTGGGGTGGTGTCACCCTGGAGATTGTGGAAATGTGACCCCAGGTGCAGGGTCTGGGGTGAGGTCACTCTGGAGACTGGACGAGTGACAAATGTGCAGGGTTAGGGGATGGGGTCACCTTGGAGACTGTGGGCATGTAACCCCAGGTGCACTGTCTGGGAGGGACATCATCCTGGAGACTTGACATGTGACCATAGATACAGGGTCTGAATGGGGTCATCCTAGACCCTTGGATATCTGACCCCAGGTACAGGGTCTGGGACGGGAATGACCCAGGAGACTCTGGACATGTGACCCCAGGTACAGTGTATGGGGGGGTCACCCTGGAGACAGCAGACTTTTAACCACAAGTAAAGGGTCTTCAAGGGGTGTCACCCTGGAGAATGTGGACATGTGAGCCTAGGTGCAGTGTGTGAAATGGAGTTCATGCTGGAGACTGTGGACATGTGAATCCAGCTGCAGGGGAGGGGAGGGCAGTCAGCCTAGAGATTGTGGATGTGTGGAAACAAGTACAGGGTCTGGCAGGGGGGTTCACCCTGGAAACTGTGGACACCTCACCCCAGGTACAGATTATGAGAGGTGGGGTCACACTGGAAACTGAGGACATGTGATCCCAATTAGAGTCTGGGAAGGGGGTTACACTGGAGCCTGTGGACCTGTGACCACAGGTTCAGTACCTGGGAAGTGACATCAAACAGGAGACTGTGGCCGTGTGACCCCAGGTGCAGCGCCTGAGATTGGGGTCACACTGGAGACTGTGGATGTGTGAGCCAGGTACAAGAAATGGGAGGGGTGTTAACCGGGAGCCTGGGGACGTGTGAGACCAGGTACTTGAACTGGGAGGGGTTAAACCCTGGTGAACGTGGATGTGTGACCCCGCTTCAGGATCTGTGAAGGGTGTCACTCTGGAGAATGTGGAAATCTGATCCCAGGGTTCCTCTAGATTTGCAGTGGGGAACATGGGGTTCCTCTCGAGTTGCAGCGGGAAACATGTGATTCCTCTTGAATTGTATCAGGGGACTCAAAGCTCCCCTCTAGTTGTGGCAGGAACTCAGTGTTCCTCTGCAATTGCAGTGTGGAACTCAGGGTTCCACTTGAGGTGTGGCGGGGAACTTGGGCTCCTCTCAAGTTGGGAGGTTACTCAGGGTTCTTCTCGACTTGTGATGGGGCCTCCTCTTGAGTTTCCTTGGGGCAATTCATCTCTAGTAGGGATGTGCAAGGTGGCTCCTTTCTTGTTGCAATGTGCAAGTGGCTACTCAACTAGTTTTGGCATGGGATTCCTCTAGTTGTGGTCAGGGTCAACTCTGTAGTTGTGGTGGGTTCAATTCTCTCTAGCTGTGGTGTGCAAGCTCCTCTCTAGTTGTGGTGTGAGGTTCGTCTCTATTCGCAGCAGAGGGGCTCCTCTCAATGTGTGATGTCCATTGGGTTCCTCTCAAGTAGTGGTGGAGGGCTCCACTTGAGTTGCAGGGCGATGTCCTCTCTGGTTGTGATGTGGGTGGCTCCATGGGGAAGGTCCTTTATTTTTGGCAATAGGGGTTCCTCACTAACATTAGTGGGATTGCTTCTCTCTAGTTGTGAAGGATGCCACTCAACTTACTTCAGGGAGCTCGTCTCTATTTGTGGCAGAGCGGCTTCTCTCTAGGTGTGATGTCCTGGGGGAATCCACTCTAGTTTTTCTGGGGGAATGCACTTCAGTTTTATCCGGGGAGCCCCTGTTATGATTATGGCCAGAGGCCCCATTTCTTGTTATTGCCTAGGGCTCCTGTCAAATTGCAGCAGGGAACTCAGCGTGCCTCTTGAGTTACAGCAGGTGACTTAGGGTTACTTTAGAGTTGTGGTGGAGCCTCCTCTCGAGCTGCAGTGGGGCAGATCCTCTCTAGTAGTGCTGTGCAGGCAAGTCCTTGTCTACCTCTATTGTGTGGGAGGCTACTCTCTAGTTGCGGCATGGGGCTCCAAACTAGTTGCAGTGGGGGTCCACTCTTGATTTGTGGTGGGTCAGCTCCTCTCTACTTGTCATTTGCAGACTCCTCTCTAGTTGTGTCCGGGGGCGGGGGGAAGCTCCTCTTTAGTTGTGGTAGTTGGGCTCCTCTCTAGTTGTGGTAGAGTGCTCTCCTCAAACTGTGATGGGGGTGGCTACTGTCTGGTTGTGATGTGAAGGGGCACTTTTTCTAGCTTTAATGTGCAGGAAGCTCCTCTCTAGTTGTGGCAGTGGGAGACCTCTTTAGTTGTAACATGATGGGCTTCACTCTACTTGTGGAAGGAGGCTTCTGTCTAATTGTGATGTGTGGTTATACTCCTCTCTAATGGTGATGTTAAGGGGGGATTATCTCTAATTGTGGCAGAGGTCTCCTCTCTAGCTGCAATGTTGGCCTCCTCTTTCATTTTGATCCGTGTGGGAATTCCACTCTAGTTGTGATGTGCATGGGCACTTTTTTCTAATTGTGATGTGTGGGGCGTGCTCATATCTACCTGTGGGAGGGGTGTCCACTCTAGTTGCGGCAGTGGTTCTCCACTCTAAATGCGATGTAAGGGAGGGCGGGGCACCTCTCTAGTTTCGGTGGTGTGCTCCTCTAGTTGAGCCTGAGGGTCAACTGTCTAGTTGTGGTGTGTATTCAACGCTCCAGTTTTGGCGGTTGGACTTCTCTCTAGTTGTGATGTGCCGGGGCACTCCTCCCTAAGTGTATTGTGCCTGGGAAGTCTTCTTTAGCTGTGGAGTAGGAACTCCTGTCTTGTTGCATTAAGCTGTGCAGCTCTTCTCTAGGTGCAGTTTTCTGGCTCATCTCTATTTGTGGTGTGATGGGCTACTCTCTAGTAGTGGTGTAGAGTCTCCTCTCTAGATAAGGTGTACAAGATTGCTCCTCTCTAGGGGTGGGGTGCGGGGCCTCCTTTCTTCATGTGGTGTCTGGGTGAGCTCCTTTCTTGTTGCAGTGTGTGGGCTCCTCTCTAGTTGTGGTGGGGGACTCCTCTTGAATTTCATTGGGAGACTTGTTATTCCTCTTGAGGTGAGGTGGGGCCTCCACTCAAGTTTTGGTGGGGTAGCTCCTCTCTAGTAGCATTGTGCAGGGTGGCTTCTGTTTAGCTGTGATGTGTAGATGGCTAAACTCCCTGAGGCATGGGTCTCCTCTCTAGCTGGTGTGGGGGATCAACTCTTAGTTGTGTTGATTCGGTTTCTCTCTAGTTGTGGTGTGCAGTCTCCTCTCAAGTTGTGTTAGGGATATCTTCTCTATTTATGGTGTTCAGGGGACACCTCTTGGAGAAGGAAATGGCAACCCACTCCAGTGTTCTTGCCTGGAGAATCCCAGGGATGGGGGAGCCTGGTGGGCTGCCGTCTATGGGGTCGCACAGAGTCGGACACGACGGATGAGACTTAGCAGTAGCAGGGGGCACCTCTAGAGCTGCAGTGGAATGTTCCTCTCGAATTGGGAAGGGGGTTTCCTCTCTGGTAGCAATGTGCACAGGCACTCTTGGCAGATGTGATATTTTCGAGCCTACTCTCCAGTTTTGGTATGGCCCCTCCTCTTTAGTTGTGGCATGGGAGCCTCCTCTCTAGTTGTGGAAGGAGGCTTCTGTCTAACTGCAATGTTTGGGACTGCTCCTCTCAAGTGGCAGCATTCAAGGGGCTGCTCTCTAGTTGTGACATGAGGTCTACTCTCTAGATGTGGTGAGGATACTCCTCTCTGACGGTGGTAGGGGGATGTACTTGACTTGCAGCTGGGGATCGTCTCTATTTGTGGTGGAGGGGACCCTCTCTAGGTGCAATGTCCAGGGTTTCCTCTCCTGTTGTGGTGGGGGGACACTCCAGTTTTGGCAGGTGGTGGTCTCTCTCATCGTGGCCACGGGCTTCTCTTGAGCTGCAGTATAGGCTTCCTCTCAAGTTCAGGAGGGGACTCGGGGCTCCTCTCTAGTTGGGGTGGTGATTCCTCTGAGGGTTCTTTGTGGGGAGTTTGTTCTCTCTACTTGTGGCTTTGGGGGTTCCTCATTAGTTTTCATGGGGTTCCTCCACTCTAGTTGTGACAGACTCTTCTGAAGTTACTTCAGGGGCTTCGTCTCTATTTGCAGCAGAGGGGCTCCTCCCTAGATGCAATGTGCTGGAAAGCTCCTATCTAATTTTGGCAGGGGAATCCTCTCCAGTTTTTGGCAGGGGAGCTCCTAGCTTTGTTGCTCAGGGCTCCTTCTTGTGATGGCATAGGCCTCCTCTCAAGATGCGGTGGGGGACTCGGGTTCCTCTCAAGTTGGGACAGGTGACTTGGGGTTCCTTTAGAGTTGTGGTGGGGCTTTCCCTTGAGCTGCGTGGGGCAGCTCCTCTCTAGTAGCGATTAGCAAGCTGCCTCCTGTCTACTTGTGACATGCAGTAGGCTACTGTATAGTTACAGCATGGAACTGCACTCTAGTTGCAGTGGGGTCAACTGACGTTTTCGTTTCCACTCCTCTCTAGTTGTGGTTTGGACTCCTCTCTAGTTGTGGCAGGGTAGGACTCCTCTTCAGTTGTGGTGTGAAGCTACCTTTCTTGTTGCTGTAGAGTTCTCTTCTCGAATTGTGGTGGGGGTGGCTCCTCTTGGGAATCCTCTCAAGTTTCCTCAGTGCTTTGGGCTCATCTCAATTTGCGATGGAGAACTCGGTGTTCCTCTCGAGTCACAGCAGGGGAATCGGGCCTCTTCTCCAGTTGAGGTGGGTAAGTCAGGGTTCCTCTCAAGTTTCAGTGGGAAACTGAGATTTCCTCTTGAGTTGTCATGGGGGAAACTCGTGGTTCATCTTGAGTTGCAGCAGGGGAGTCAGGCCTCCTCTCAAGTTGTGAGGGGAAACTCAGGGTTCATCTCTAGTTGCAGCAGGGGACTTGGGTTTCCACTCAAGTTGCAGCTGGTAATACTGGGTAGCTCTCAAGTTGCAGCATGAATCTTGGGGTTTCTTTTGAGTTACAGTAGGGTACTCAGAGCTCCTCTCAAGTTGTGGCAAGAACTTAGGGTTCCTCTTGAGTTGCAGTGTGGGACTCAGGGTTCCACTTGAGCTCTGGTGGGAATTCAGTTTTCTTCTCAAGTTGGGGGGCTACACATGGTTCCTCTCGTGTTTTGATGGGGCCTCATCTCGTGATGTCTTGGGGTTACTGGTCTCTAGTAGGGATGTGCAGGTTGGCTTCTCTCTTGTTATAATGTGCGGGTGACTACTCACTAGTTTTAACATGGGACTTCATCTCACATGCTAGTAAAGGTAATGCTCAAAATTCTCCAAGCCAGGCTTCAGCAATACATGAACCATGAACTTCCTGATGTTCAAGCTGGTTTTAGAAAAGGCAGAGGAACCAGAGATCAAATTGCCAACATCCACTGGATCATGGAAAAAGCAAGAGAGTTCCAGAAAAACATCTATTTCTGCTTTATTGACTATGCCAAAGCCTTTGACTGTGTGGATCACAATAGACTGTGGAAAATTCTGAAAGAGATGGGAATACCAGACCACCTGACCTGCCTCTTGAGAAACCTATATGCAGGTCAGGAAGCAACAGTTAGAGCTGGACTTGGAACAACAGACTGGTTCCTAATAGGAAAAAGGGTATATCAAGGCTGTATATTGTCACCCTGCTTATTTAACTTATATGCAGAGTACATCATGAGAAATGCTGGACTGGAAGAAACACAAGCTGGAATCAAGATTGCCGGGAGAAATATCAATAACCTCAGATATGCAGATGACACCACCCTTATGGCAGAAAGTGAAGAGGAACTCAAAAGCCTCTTGATGAAAGTGAAAGTGGAGAGTGAAAAAGTTGGCTTAAAGCTTAACATTCAGAAAACTAAGATCATGGCATCTGGTCCCATCAGTTCATGGGAAATAGGTGGGGAAACAGTGGAAACAGTGTCAGACTTTATTTTGGGGGGCTCCAAAATCACTACAGACGGTGACTGCAGCCATGAAATTAAAAGACACTTACTCCTAGGAACGAAATTTATGACCAACCTAGATAGCATATTGAATGGTCCCTAGGTCTAGGTCTCTAGGTCTCTGCTATTGAAAAGCAGAGACATTACTTCGCCAACAAAGGTCTGTCTAGTCAAGGCTGTGGTTTTTCCAGTGGTCATGTATGGATGTGAGAGTTGGACTGTGAAGAAGGCTGAGTGCCGAAGAATTGATGCATTTGAACTGTGGTGTTGGAGAAGACTCTTGAGAGTCCCTCGGACTGCAAGGAGATCCAACCAGCCCATTCTGAAGGAGATCAGCCCTGGCATTTCTTTGGAAGGAATGATGCTAAAGCCGAAACTCCAGTACTTTGGCCACCTGATGCGAAGAGTTGACTCATTGGAAAGACTCTGATGCTGGGAGGGATTGGGGGCAGGAGGAGAAGGGGACGACAGAGGATGAGATGGCTGGATGGCATCAGTGACTCGATGGACATGAGTCTGAGTGAACTCCGGGAGTTGGTGATGGACAGGGAGGCCTGGCGTGCTGTGATTCATGGGGTCGCAAAGAGTTGGACACGACTGAGCGGCTGAACTGAACTGAACTCTCTCTAGATATGGTCAGGGTCAACTCTGTAGTTGTGGTGGGTTCGATTCTCTCTAGTTGTGGTCTGCTAGCTCCTGTCTAGTTGTGTTATGAGGGTTGTCTCTATTAGCAGCTGAAGAGCTCCTCTCTATATGTTATGTCCAGCAGGCTCCTCTTGAGTTGTAGTGGAGGGCTCCTCTCAAGATGTGGGGCTGTGTCCTCTCAGGTTGGGGTGTGGGTGGCTCCATGGGAAGGGTCCTCTCTACTTTTGGCGCTAGAGGTTCCTAATGTTAGTGGGCTTGCTTCTCTCTAGTTGTGAGTGACTCCACTCAATTTAATTCAGGGAGCTTATTTCTATTTGCCACAGAAGGACTTCTCTCTAGGTGTGATGTCTTGGGGGACTCCACTCTATTTCTGCCCAGGGAATCCACTACAGTTTTGCCAGGGGAGCTCCTCTGTCATTTGGCCAGGTTATCCTTTCTTGTTACAGCATAGTGTTCCTGTCAGATTGCAGTGGGGAACTTGGCGCTTCTCTTGAGTTTCAGCAGGGGACTCAGGGTTCCTTTAAGTTGTGGTGGAGCCTCCTTTTGAATTGCACTGGGGCAGATCCCCTAGAAGTGATGTGCAGGCTGGCTCCTGTCTTGTTGCAATTTGTGAGACTCTACTCTCTAGTTGCGGCATGGGGCTCCACTTCAGTTGCAGTGGGGATCCATTGTTTATTTGTGGTGGGTCAGCTCCTCTCTAGTTGTTGCTTGCAGACTCCTCTCTAGCTTTGGCAGGGGGGCTCCTCCTCCCCAGTTGTGGCAGGGGTGTCCTCCTTAGTTGTATAGTTGGGCTCCTCTGTAGTTGTGGTAAAGAGCTCTTCTCAAATTGTGATAGGTGTGGCTCCTCTCTGGTTGTGATGTGAAGGGGCCTTTCTCTAGTTTCAGTGTGCAGGGGGCTACTCTCTACTTGTGGTAGTGTGTTTTCTTCAGTTGTGGCATGGTGGGCTCCTTTCTACTCGTGGCAAGGGGCTTCTGTCTAATTGTGATATGTGGGTATGCTCCTCTCTAATGGCGATGTTCAGGGGGGTTTATCTTTAGCTGTGGCAGGGTTCTCCTCTTTAGTTGCAGTGGTCTCCTCTTTTATTTTGATCTGTGTGGGAGTTCCACTTTAGTTTTGATGTGCATGGGCACTTTTCTCTAATTGTGATGTGTTGGGCACACCCCTATCTATCTGTGCAAGGGTTATTCACTCTAGTTATGGCAGTGGTGCTCCACTCTAGTTGTGATTTACGGCTGGGGTGCCACCTCTGTAGTTGCAGCGATATGCTCCTTACCATGTAGTTGCAGCGATATGCTCCTTACCATGTAGTTGCAGCGATATGCTCCTTACGCCTG
Source organism: Bos indicus x Bos taurus (assembly GCF_003369695.1). Lineage (NCBI taxonomy): Eukaryota > Metazoa > Chordata > Mammalia > Artiodactyla > Bovidae > Bos > Bos indicus x Bos taurus. Next base: position 465,359 of record NC_040102.1, on the reverse strand, counting down.
AATGTCAGCTATCTAGTTGTGGCGTGTATTCAACTCTCTGGTTTTGGCAGTTGGGCTTCACTCTAGTAGTGAAGTGCTGTGATGCTCTTCCCTACTTGTACTCTTCCTGGGGTTGTCCTCTCTAGTTGTGGAATGGGACCTCCTGTCTTGTTGCATTGTGCTGTGCTGCTCCTCTCTAGGTGCAGTTTGCTGGCTCATCTCTATTTGTGGTTTGAGTGGATAATCTCTAGTATTGGAATGGATCCTCCTCTCTAGATGTGGTGTGCAAGACCGCTACTCTCTAGGGGCGGAGTACAGGGCCTCCTTTCTACATGCAGTGTCCTGTTTGACTCCTCTCTTGTTGCAGTGTTGGGCTCCTCCCAAGTTGTGGTGGGGGACTCCAATCGAGTTGCATTGGGGGACTTGTTATTCCTCTCAAGTTGAGGTAGAGCCTGCACTCGAGTTTTTTTTTGGGGGGGGGGTGGCTCCTTTCTAGTAGCAGTGTGCAGGGTTGCTTCTGTTTAGTTTTGATGTGTGGGTGGCTAAACTACCTGTGGCACGGGGCTCCTCTCTAGTTCGTGTTGGGGGTCAACACTTAGTTGTGTTGGGTGGGCTCCTCTCTGGTTGTGTTAAGGGAGGTCTTTCCTAGTCATAGTGTTTGAGGGGCACCTCTAGAGTTGTGGTGGAGCGTTTCTCTTGAATTGTCACGGGGATTTGCTCTCTGGGAGTGATGTGTACAGGTACTCTTTCCAGGTGCGATATCGGAGAGCCTACTCTCTAATTTTGGCATGCTCCCTCCTCTTTAGTGGTGGCATCTGTGCCTCCTCTTTTGTTTTGGCAGGAGACTTCTGTCTAATTGCATTGTGCTGGAATGCTCCTCTCAAGTGTTAATGTTCAGGGAGCTGCTCTCTATTTGTGGTGGGTGGTCTACTTGCTAGTTTTGACTAGTTTGTTCCTCTCTGACATTTATAGGGGCATCTGCTCGACTTGCAGGAGTGGGTTCGTCTCTTTTTGCTGTCAAGGTGACCCTCTCTAGATGCAATGTTAGAGGTCTCCTTTCTAGCTGTGATAGGGATGATACTCTCCAGTTTTGGTGGGTGGGTTCCTCTCTCATTGTGGCCATTGGCTTCTCTCTCATTGTGGCATAGGCTTCCTCTCAAATTCAGGAAGGGTTTTGGGGCTCCTCTCTCATTGCAGGGTGCCTCATCTGGGGGTTCTCTGTGGGTTGGGTGCTCGCTCTGCTTGTTGTTTGGGGGCTCGTAACTGTTTTTCATGGGGTTGCTCCACTCTAGTTGTGACGGGCTTCTCTTGAGTTACTTCAGTGACTTCATCACTGTTTGTGGCACAGGGGCTCCTCTCTAGGTGCAATGTGCCAGAGGGCTCCTCTCTAGATTTGGCAAGGAAATCCTCTCCAGTTTTGTTGGGGGCGGGGGTGGCTCCTAGTTTCGTCGATGGGGGCTCCTTCCTTGTGATGGCAAAGGACTTCAGTCAAGTTGTGGTGGAGGACCTGGTGTTCCTCTTGAGTTGTGACAGGCGACTTGGGGTTCCTTTAGAGTTGTGGAGGGGCGTACTCTTGAGCTGTGTGGGGCAGCTCCTCTCTAGTAGCAATTAGCAGGCTGGCTCCCGTCTAGTTGTGACGTGTGGTATGCTACTGTATAGGTATGGCATAGGGTTCCACTCTAGTTGCAGTGGGGGTCAGCTGACACCTTTGTTTCTGCTCCCCTCTAGTTGTTGTTTTCAGACTTGTCTACAGTTGTGGTGGGGTGCGGGGTCCTCTTTAGTTGTGGTATGGGGATTCCTCTCTAGATGTGGTAATACACTCCTCTTGGACTGTGGTGAGGGTGCTTCTTCTCTGATTGTGATGTGAAAGGGCACTTTTTCCAGTTGTGAGTTGAAGGAATATACTCTCTAATTGTAGCAAGGGACATCCTCTTTTGTTGTGGTGTGTTGGTCTCTTCTCTACCCATAGCAGGGGGCTTATGTTTAGCTGTGATGTGTTGGTGTGCTTCTCTCTAGTGGCAATGATCAGCGGGGCTAATGTCTAGTTCCCATGGGGTTCTCTCCTCTAGCTGTGGTGTGGGGCTCCTCTCTTATTACGATATGAGTGAAAGGTCCTCTCTTTTGTGGTGTGCTGCTGGGCTACTCTCTAGATGTGATGTGCAGGCTCCTTTCTAATTATGGTGAGGGTCTCTTTAGTTGCAATATCTGAGGGGAGTCCTCTCTCACTGCAGTGTGCAAAGGCTTCCTTTCTTGTGGTGGGGTAGCTCATCAATATTTGCCACAGTGTGACTCCACTCTAGGTAAGATGTGTGGGGACATCATTTCGCATTGTGTCCAGTGGCTTTTCTCGAGTGGCGGTGGAGTTCTTTTCTTGAGTTGTGGCAGTGTACTCAGAGCTCCTCCCGAGTTGCAGTATTTCCTCCTCTTAGGTCGTGATGGGGGGCTCTGCAGGGGGCTCTGCTCTTCTTTTGACACTAGGTGTTCCTCACAACTTTTAGCATGGTTACTCTTCTCTACTTGTGAGGGCCTCCTCTCAATTTACTTCAGGGGGCTCCCTCTATTTGCAGCAGAGGAGCTCTTCTCTATGTGTGATGTTTTGGTGAACTCCTCTCTACTTGTGGTGGGGGAAACCTCTTCAGTTTTGGTGGAGGTCTCCTCGGTCATTGTGACCAGTGACTCCTCTCGTGTTGCAGCAAAGAACTCTGTGGTACCTCTATAGTTGCCTTGGCAGAGGTGTTTCTCAATTATTGAAGTATGCAGGAGACTCTATACATATGCAGTGTGCAGACTCCTCTCTCATTCTGGCCTGTGGTCAACAAACTAGCTGTGGCCAGGGGCTCTCTCTAGTTGCACTATACTAGGGGTTTCTCTCTAGTTTGGTGTGGCGGCTCTTTCAAGTTGTTGCAATCATTACTCTAGTTGCTGTGAGCAACGTGCTACTCTTTAGTTGAGGTGGGATATCCAATCTAGTTTAATCCAGAAGGCTCCTCTCTAGTTTCAGTGGAGGTCAACACTCTATTTGTGGTGAGTGGTCTAGTCTCTGGTTGTGGTGGGTTTCCCCTCTCTAGTTGCATTGGGCAGGGGTTTTCCTCAAAAGTTGCTATGTGAGGTGAGTCTCTTCTCCAGATGTGATGTGTGAGAGCCTCTCTAGTTGTGGTGAGCTGCACTTCTCAAATTGTGCCATGGGTGCTCCTCTCTTGTAATGATGTGTGCCTGGACTCCTCTCTTGTGGTGGTGTGATGCTCCTCTCTAGTTGTGCTGAGGTCTTAGCTCAATTTGCTGTGACAGGTCCTTTTGAGTTGAGGCAGGGAACTCAGAGCTCCTCTCGAGTTCTGGTGGTGCCTCCTCTCGAGTTGCAGCAGGGGGCTCGGGATCCCTTTCAGTTGTGGTGATAAGCTCAGGGTTCCTCTCGAGTTGCACCAGTGGAACTGGGGCCCCTCACAAGTTGGAGCAGATATTCTGTGTTCCTCTCAGTTACAGTACACAACTCGGATTTCCTCTCCAGTTGCCGTGGAAGGCTCCTCTTGAGTTGAGGCAGGAGACTCAGAGCTCCTCTCAAGTTGTAGCAAGAACACCGCATTCCTCTCCAGTTGCAGCATGGACTCAGGGTTCCACTTGAACCAAGGGGACATTTCAGGATTCCTCTCGAGTTGAGCGATATGCAGGATTCCTTTCTAGTTGCAGTGTGGCTTCCTCTCAAGTTACGGTGGGGTCTCCTCTTGAATTGCCTTGGGGTGCCTCATCTCTAGCAGAGATGTGCAGGGTTGTTGCAATATGCGGGTGGCTACTCACTAGTTTTGACATTTGTCTTTTCTCTAGTTGTTTTCAGAGTAAACTCTGTAGTTGTGGTGGGTTCGATTCTCTCTAGTTGTGGTGTGAAAACTCCTCTTTAGTTGTGTCATGAGGTTCATCTCTATTAGCAGCAGAGGGGCTACTCTCTATGTGTGAGGCCTACTGGGCTCTTCTTGAGTTGTGGTGGAGGGGTCCTCTCAAGTTGTGTCCTCTCTAGTTAGGATGTGGGAATTTCCACAGGGTATGTCCTCTGTAATTTTGGCAGTAGGGGTTCCTTACTAATATTAGTGGGGCTGCTTCTCTCTAGTTGTGAGGGATTCCACTCAACTTACTTCAGGGAGCTCATCTGTATGTGTGGCAGAGGGGCTTCTCTCTAGGTGTGATATTCTGGGTGTCCACTCTGATAGTGCCAGGGGAATCCACTTCACTAATGGCCAGGGGGTTCCTATGCATTTTGCAAGGGTTTCCTACCTTGTTACAGCACAGGGCTCTAATAGAATTGCAGCGGGGAACTCAGGGCCCCATTTGAGTTGCAGCAGGTGACTCAGGGTTCCTTTAGAGTTGTGCTGGAGCCTCCTCTCTAGCTGCAGTGGGAGAGACCCTCTCTAGTAGTGATGTGCAGGCTGGATACTGTCTAGCGGGAATATGTGGGATGCTACTGCCTAGCTGTAGCATGGGGCTCCACTCTAGTTGCAGTGGGCTTCCACCCTTCATTTGTGGTGGGTCAGCTCCTCTCTAGTTTTCGTTTGCAGACTCCTTTCTAGTTGTGGTGGGGCAGGAGGCTCCTCTTTAGTTGTGGTAGTTGGGCTCCTCTCTAGTTGTGGTAGTGTGCTCTTCTCAAATTGTGGTGGGGGTGACTCCTCTCCGGTGTGATCGGAGAGGGCACCTTTTCTAGTTGTGATGTGCAGGAGGCTACTCTCAAGTTGTGGCAGTGGGAGTTCTCTTTCATTGTAGCATGGTGGGCTCCTCTCTACTTGTGGCAGGGGTCTTCTGTCTAATTGGGATGTGTGGGTATGCTCCTCTCTAATGGTGATGTTCAGGGGGCTTATATCTAACTGAAGCAGGGGTAGCCTCTCTAGTTGCGGTGTGGGCCTCCTCTTTCGTTATGATCTGTGTGGGAGTTCCACTCTAGTTTTGATGTGCATAGGCACTTTTCTCTAATTGTGATGTGTGTGGCAGGCTCCTATCTACCTGTGGCAGGGGTGTCCACTCCAGTTGTGTCAGTGGTTCTAGATTCTAGATGCCATGTATTGGGGGGCACCTCTAGTGTCAGCAGTTTGCTCCTCAATAGTTGCACTTGAGGATCACCTATGTAGTTGTGGCATGTATTCAACCCTCTACTTTGGCGGTTGTGCTTCTCTCTAGTTGTGATGTGCCAGGGTGCTCCTCCCTAGATGTGCTGTGCCTGGGGGAGTCCTCTCTATTTGCGGAGTTGTAACTCCTGTCTTGTTGCCTTATGCTGTGTGTCTCTTCTCTGGGTGAAGTTTGCTGGCTCACCTCTATTTGTGGTTTGATGGACTACTCTCTAGTAGTGGTGAGGAGCCTCCTCTCAAGATGTGGTGTGCAAATTTGCTCCTCTCTAGTTGCAGGGTCTGGGTCCTCCTTTCCACATGTGGTGTCTGGGTGGGCTCCTCTCTTGTTGCAGTGTGTGGGCTCCTCTCTAGCTGTGGTGGGGGACTCCACTGGAGTTGCATCAGGGGCCTTGGTGTTCCTCTCAAGGTGAGGTGGGGCCTCCACTCTAGTGGTGGTGGGGTGGCCCTATGAAGTAGCAATGTGCAGGGTGGTTTCTGTTTAGTTGCAATGTGTAGGTGGCTAGACTACCTGCAGCATGAGGATCCTCTCTAGTTGGTGTCGGATGTCAACTCAGTTATGTCAGGTGGGCTCCTCTCTCGTTGTGGTGTGGAGATTCCTCTCTAGTTGTGGAAGGTTGACCCTTTCTAGTTGTGGCAGTGGGCCTAAGTTTGTTGCAGGGTGCATGGGGTTCTCCACTTGTGGCTGTGGCTCCTTTCTAGCTTTAGCAAGAGGCATCTCTCAAGTTGCTGTTGGGGGCACCTCTCGAGATTTTGTGCGGGGCTCATCTGTAATTATGGTGGGGCCTCCTCTCTAGCTGTGGTGTGGGGCCCCCTTTTGTGGTGTGCTGGTGATCTCCTCTTAAGTTTCAGTGGGTGGCTGTCTGATGCCGAGGCTTTTCCTCAATAGTTTCGGTGTGTATGTGGCTCTTCTCCACACGAGGAATACAGGCTCTTCTGGAGTTGTGGCCGAAGACTTGTGTATTGTTGTGCTGGCAGGCTCCTCTCTAAGTGAATTTCCAGGGGCTCCTGTCTAGTTGTGGGGTGCTTCTCTCTAGTTGTGATGTTCAGCTCCTCTCTAGTGGTGGCAGGGTGCAACTTTCTTATTGTGGCAAAGGACTCCAAGCCAGTTGTATTCACAGTGCTCTCGAGTTGTGGTGGGGGGCCTCTTTGTACTTGCGGTGATGGACTCCTCTCTATTTGTCTCAGGAAGCACATATCAATTTGCTGTGGGGGCTCAGGCTCCTCTAAAAGGAGGCAGTGAATCCTGTTGAGATAAAGCAGGTGGCTCCTCTCAAGTTTCGGTGGCGGGCCCCTCTTTAGTTGTGGTTGGGGACTCCTCTCTACCTGTGGCATGGGGGTTTCTTTCTAGTTGCAGTATTCTGGTGAGCTCCTCTAAAGTATCACTGGGGGCTCCACTCTAGTTGTGGGGGGGACTTTCTCCAGCTGTGATGTGGCTGCTCTTTTGTAGTTGTGGTGTGCTGGTGGGCTACTCTCTAGTTCTGGTGTGTGGGCTCCTTTATAGTTATGGTGTGGGTCGTGTTAGTTGCAATATCTGAGGGGAGTCCTCTCTCATTGCAATGTGCAGGGGCCTTTTTTCTTGTTGTGGTTGAAGGGCTCATCTATAATTGCCACAGAGTGACTCATCTCTAGGTATTATATCTGGGCACATCCTCTCGTATTGTGGTCTGCGACTTCTCTCAAGTATCAGCAACATCCTTCTCTTGAGTTGTGACAGTGGGCTTGTGGCTCCTCTCGAGTTTCAATTGTCACTTCTCTTATATTCTGATGGGTGGCTGTGCAGGGTGGTCCTCTCTTCTTTTGGCACTAGGTTTTCCTCACAAATTTGTGTGTGCTTGCTCCTCTCTATTTGTGAGGGCCTCCTCTCAAGTTACTTTGGGGGGGGGGTTCATCTCTATCGTCGGCAGAGGCATTCCTATGTGTTATGTCTTGGTGGACTTCTCTCTACTTGTGGTGAGGGAAACTTCCCTAGTTTTTGTGGGGGCATCCTCTGTCATTGGGGCCAGTGGCTCCTCTGATGTTTCAGCAAAGGACTTGGTGGTCTCTCTCTAGCTGCCTTGGGCAGTGGTGTTTCTCAATCATTGTGGTATGAGTGGGACTCTTCTCCAGATGTGGTGTGCAGGCTCCTCTCTACATGTGGTGAGCTGCACTTGTCTAATTGTTCCATGGGAGCTCCTCTCTAGATGTGATATCTGGAGGGCTCCTCTCTCATTGAGGATGGTGGCTTTTCTCAAGTTGCATTGTAGGGCTCCTCTAGAGTTTCTGCAGGGTACTCAGGTCTCCTTTTGAGTTGCAGGTGTGCCTCCTCTCAGGTTTGTCGTATGGGGGACTCCATAGTGAGGGGGTCTTCTCTACTTTTAGCACTAGGGGTTCCTCACTAACTTTGGTGGGGTTGACCCTCTCTATTGTGATAGGTGGTCAAGTCTCTAGTTGGGTTGTGGGGACACCTGGATAGTTGCATTGGGTGGGGCCTTTCCTCAACAGTTATGGGGTGTGTGGGGCTCTTCTCCACCTGAGAAATGCAGTCTCCTCTGGAGTTGTGGCAGGAGGCTTGTGTGTTGTTGTGCCAGTGGGCTCTTCTCAAAGTTGAATTCCAGTGGTTCCTGTCTAGTTGTGTGGGTCTTCTCTCTAGTTTTGATGTGCAGGCTCCTCTGTAGTTGTGGCAGGGCACTCCAAGCTAGTTGTGGTGTTCACAGGGCTCTTGCGTTGTGGTGGTTGTATCTCTGTACTTGTGGTGGTTGGCTCCTCTCTAATAGTCTCAGTCTCACATAACAATGTGTTGTGGGGCCTCCGGGCTCCTCTAAAATTAGGCAGCAGATCCTGTTGAGATGAAGCAGGTGGCTCCTCTCGAGTTTCAGTGGTGGGCTGTTCTCTAGTTGTGGTTGGCAACTCCTCTCTACCTGTTTCTTGGGGGTTTCTTTATAGTTGCGGTGTTCTGGTGAGCTCCTCTTGAGTATCAGTGAGGTCTCCTCTTTAGTTGTGGTGGGGGAATATCTCTAGCTGCAGTGTGGCTGCTCCTTTCTAGTTCTGGTGTGCTGGTGGGCTGCTCTATAGTTGTGGTGTGCTGGGTCCTTTCTAGTTATGGTGAGGGGCTCTTTAGTTGCAATATCTTCAGTGAGTCCTCTCTCATTGCAGTGTTCAGGGGACTCCTTTCTTTTTTGGTGGGGGATCTCATCTATATTTGCTGCAGAGTGACTCCTTCTAGGTATGCTGTCTGGGGCATCCTCTACTATTGTGCCCGGTGGCTTCTCTTGAGTAGCAGTGGAGTCCTCCTCTTGATTGTGGCAGTGGACTTGGGGCTCCTTGACTTGCACTGGGGCCTCCTCTTAGGTTGTGATGGAGGGCTCTTCAGGGGGGTTCTCTCTTCTTTGGGAACTACGTGTTCCTCAAAATTGTAGCATGATTGGTCCTCTCTACTTGTGAGGTGGGGAGTCCTTTCTAGTTTTGGCACTGGATTCGCCTCACTAGATTTTTGCAGGAGTCCTCCTCCATAATTGTGAGAGATCCTCTCAAGTTATTTCAGTGTGCTCATCTCTATTTATGGCACAGTGGCTCCTTTTTAGGTATGATGTCCTGGGGCCTCCTCTCTAGTTGTGGTGAAGGGATCCTCTCCAGCTGTGGTGGGGGAGTGTCACTGATTTGTTGCTGGGGGCTCCCCTCATGATGTGGAATATGTCTCCTCTTGAATTAGGGTGGATGCTCACAGTTCTCTTGAGTTTCTTTGGGGACATTGGGAATCCTCTCAAGTTGCATCAGGAGGTTTGGGACTTGTCTCCAGTTGTGTTCTGGAACACGGGGTTCCTCTTGAGTTGCTGCAGGGGAGTCGGGCCTCCTCTCAAATTGTGGCTGGGAACTCAGGTTTTCTCTCTAGTTGTAGTGGGAAACTCAGGGTTCCTCTTGAGTTGAAATAGTGGTTTGGGGCTCCACTTGAGTTTCATGTGGGAATGTAGGGTTCCTCTCGAGTAGTGGCAGGAGACTCAGGGTTCCTGTCAAGTTGCAGCAGGTGACTCAGAGCTCCTCTAGGGTTGTGGTGGGATCTCAGGGTTCCTCTCAAGTTGTAGCGTGGGACACAGGGTTTCACTCAAGCCCTGGTGGGGAACTCGGGTTTTCTCTTGAGTTGGGGGGAGTGTTCAGGGTTCATCTTGAGTTGCCATGGGGCATCCTGTCAACTTCTCTTGGGGCATTTCATCTCTTGCAGGGATGTGCAAGGTGGGTTCTGTCTTGTTGCAATGTGTGGGTTTTGGCATGGGTCTTTACTCTAGAAATGGTCGGGGTCAACTCTGTAGTTGTGTATTCAATTCTCTGTAGTTGTGGTGTGCAAGCTCCTGTCTTGTGGTGGTGTGAGGTTCATCTCTATTAGCAGCAGAGGGTCTCCTCTCTATGTGTGATGTCCAGCATTCTCCTCTCGAGTTGTGGTGGAGGGCTCCTCTGGATTTATGGGGCTGTGTCCTCTCTGGTTTGGGAATGGGTGGCTGCACTGTGGAGGTTCTCTTTACCTTTGGCACTAAGAGTTCCTCAGAAATTTTGGTGGAGTTTACCTTCTCTAGTTGTGATGGGTGATCTATCTCTAGTTGTGGTGAGTGACCTCATCTCTAGTTACGTAGGGAGGGGCTTTTCCTCAATAGTTGCAGTGTATGGGGCTGTTTTCCACACGAGGAATGCAGGCTCCTCTGGAGCTATGGCTGGAGGCTTGCCTATTGTTGTGCCAGCAGGCTCGTCTCAGAGTCGATTTCCCGGAGCTCCTGTCTAGTTGTCAGGGGCTTCTCTCTAGTTTTGATGTGCAGGCTCCACTCTAGTTGTGGCAGGGTGCTGGTTTCTTGTTGTGGCAGGATACTCCAAGCTACTTGGGATGTTCAAGGGCTCTCTAATTGTGGTAGGCACAACTATGTAATTGCACTGGTGTGCTCCTCTGTGTTTTTCTCAGGCAGAACATATCAATTTGATGTAGGGGCTCAGGGCTCCTCTAAAAGGAGGGAGTGGATCCTGTTGAGATGAAGCAGGGAGCTCCTCTCGAGTCTTGGTGGGGGGTTCCTCTCTAGTTGTGGTCAGGGACTCCTCTCCACCTGTGACACGTGTGTTTCTTTCTAGTTGCGGTGTGCTGGTGAGCTCATCTCAAGCATCAGTGGTGGTTCCTCTCTAGTTGTGGTGGGGGATTATCTCTAGCTGTTGTGTGGCTTCTCTTTTCTAGTTATATGTTGGTGGGCTAATCTCTAGTTGTGATATGCAGGCTCCTTTCTAATTATGGTGAGGGACACTTTAGTTGCAGTATCTGAGAGGGGTCCTCTCTCATTGCAATCTGCAAGGGCCTCCTTTCTTGTGGTGGGAAGCTCTTCTATATTTGTCACAGAGTGACTCCTCTCTAGGTGTGATATCTGGGGGGCATCCTCTCTCATTGTGGCCACTGGCTTCTCTCGAGTAGTGGCAGACTCCTCCTCTTGAGTTGTGGCATGGACTCGGAGCTCCTCTCGAGTTGTAGTGGTCCCTCCTCTTAGGTTGTGATGGGGACCTCTGCAGGGGCCTCTGCTCTTCTTTGGCAGTAGGTGTTCCTCGCAAATTTTAGCGTGGTTGCTCCTCTCTACTTGTGAGGACCTCCTCTTGAGTTGCTTCACAGAGGTCTTCTCTGTTTGCGGCCGAGGTTTCCTCTCTATGTTTGATGTTTTGGTGGTCTCCTGTCTATTGGTGGTGGGGGAAGCTTCTCCAGTTTTGGTGGGTTCTCCTCTGTCATTGTGGCCAGTGGCTCCTGTTGTGTTCCAGTAAAGGACTCGGTGGTTCCTCTCTAGTTGCGTTTGGCATTGGTGTTCCTCAGTCATTGCAGTATGCAGAGGACTCTTCTCCAGATGCTGTGTGCAGGCTCGTCTCTCACTGCGGCTCATTGTCAACACACTATTCAAGACCAGGGCCTCTCCCTACTTGCACTGCACTTGGGTTTCTCTCTAGTTGTGGTGTGGTAGCTCCTTCGAGTTGTTGTAGTTGTTACTGTAGTTTCAGTGTGCAAGGGGCTACTCTCTTGTGGTGGTGGGCTTTCCAATCGAGTTTAATCGAGAAGGCTCCTGTCTAGTTGCACTGTGGGTCACTTCTCTAGTTGTGGTGGGGGTCTCCTCTCTAGTTGCATTGGTCAGGGGTTTTTCTCCATAGTTGGGATGTGCTGGGGCGGGGAGTGGATCTTCTCCAGATGTGGTGTGTGGGTTCCTCTCTAGTTGTGGCAAGCTGTACTTCCCTAATTGTGCTGTGGGTGTCTCCTCTCTTGTAGAGATGTGTGCCTGGGCTCCTCTCTTGTGGTGGTGGAGTAGTGCTCCTGTCTAATTGTGTTGAGATCTTATCTCAATTTGCTGTGATAGCTTCTCTTGAGATGAGGCAGGGGACTCAGGGCTCCTCTTGATTTCTGGTGTTTCCTCCTTTCGAGTTGCAGCTAGGGGCTCAGGGTCCTTTGAGTTGTTCCAGAGCATTCAGGGCTTCTCATGAGTTACTTCAGTGGACTCATTTCTATTTGTGGTAGAGTGACTCCTTGTTAGGTGCAATGTCCTGGGGGCTCCTCTCTAGATGTGATGATGGGATTCTCTCCAGCTGTGCCAGGGGAGTGCCTTTTTTGTTGCCAGGTGCTCTCCTCATGATGCAGAATAGGGTTCCTCTTCAATTGAGGCAGATTCTCATGGTTCCTCTTTAGTTGTGTTGACGGTCTCGGGAATCCTCTCAAGTTACATCACAGGGCTTGGGTTTCATCTCGAGTTGCAACAGGGAACTCAGGGTTCCTCTCGAGTTGCATCAGGGGAATTGGGCCTCCTCTCAGGCTGAGGCAGGGAACCTGGGGTTCCTCTCGAGTTGCAGTGGGAATTCAGTGTTCCTCTCGAGTACATTGTGAAACTTGGAGATCTTCTGGAGTTGCCATAGAATGCTCCTCTTGAGTTGAGCTAGGGGACTCAGAGACTCTCTCAAGTTGTGGCAGGAATGTGGATTTTCTCTCAAGTTTCAGTGCTGGACCCAGGGTCACACTAGAGCCATGGTTGGGAAAACAGTGTGCCTATAGAATTGCAGTGCAGCTTCCTATGGAGTTGTCTAGGGGTGACTTGTCTCTGTCAGAGATGTGCAGGATGGCCCCTGTCTTGTGTCAATGTGTGGGTGGCTACTTACTAGTTCTAGCATGGATTTTTTTCTCTAGTTGTGATTGGGGTCAACTCTGTACTTGTGGTGGGATCAATTTTCTCTAGTTGTGGTGTACAAGAGTCTCTATAGTTGTGGTGTGACATTCATCTCTATTAGCAGTAGAGGGGCTCCTCTCTATGTGTGATATCCAGCGGGCTCCTCTCAAGTTGTGGTGGAGGGCTCCTCTCGAGGTGTAGGGCTGTGTCCTCTCTGCTTGGGGTGTGGGTGGCTCCACAGGGAAGGTCGTCTCTACTTTTGGCGTTAGGCGTTCCTCACTAATATTAATGGGGTTGCTTCTCTATATTTTTGAGGGATTCCAATAGACTTACTTCAGGGAGCTTGTCCCTATTTGCAGCAGAGGGTCTTCTCTCTAGGTGTTATGTCTTGGGTGACTCCACTATTTGTGCCAGGGTAATCTGCTTCAGTTTTGGCAGAGGGGCTCCTCTGTCACTGTGGCCAGGAGCTCCTTTCCTGTTTCAGCATAGGGCTTTTTTGAATTGCAGTGGGAACTCGGGGTTCCCCTTGAGTTGCAGCAGGTTATTCAGGGTTTCTTTAGAGTTGCTGTGGAGCCTCCTCTCATACTGCAGTGTGGGTAGATCCTCTCTAGAAGAGAAGTGCAGGCTGGCTTCACTCTAGTTGCTACATGGGAGTCCACACTAGTTGCAGTGTGGGTCCATTCTTTATTTGTGGTGGGGTGGCTCCTCTCTAAATCTTGATTGCAGACTCCTCTCTAGTTGTGGTGGGGGGAATTCTCTTTAGTTGTGGTGGCTGGGCTCCTCTCTAATTGCAGTAGAGTGCTCTTCTCAAAGTTGTGCTGGGGGTGGCTCCTCTCTGGTTGTGAAGTGAAGGGATGCTTTTTCTAGTTACAATAGCAGGAGGCTACTGTCTAGTTGTGGCCATGGGAGCCTTCTTTAGTTGTGGCATGGTTGGCTCCAGTCTACTCATCGAAGGGCCTTCTGTCTAATTGTGATGTGTGGATGTGCTACTCTCTAATGATGATGTTCAAGGGGGTTTATCTCTAGTTGTGGAAGAGGTCTCCTTTCTAGTTCCAGTGTTGCCCTCCTCTATTGTAATGATTCGTGTGGGAGTTGCACTCTAGTTGTGATGTGCATGGGCACTTTTCTCTAATTGTGATGTGTGGGGAGGGCTTGTATCTACCTGTGGCAGGGGTGTCCATTTAGTTGTGGCGGTGGTGCTCCACTCTAATTGTGATATATGGGGGAAGATGGAACCTCTCTATTTTTTTGCAGTTTGCTCCTCACTAGTTGTGCCTGAGGGTCAACTACCTAGTTGTGGTGTGTATTCAACTCTCTAGTTTTGATGGTTGGACTTCTCTCTAGTTGTGATGTGCCAGGATGGTCCTCCCTAGGTTTGCTGTGCCTGGGGAAGTCCTCTTTAGTTGTGGAGTGGGAACTCCTGTCTTGTTGCATTGTGCTGTGCAGCCCTTCTCCAGGTTCAATTTTCTGGCTCATTTCTATTTGTAGTTTGAAGCGCTACTCTGTAGTTGTGGTGTAGAACTGTGGTATGCAAGATTGCTCCTCTCTAGTTACATGGTGTGGGGCCTCCTTTCTACATGCAGTGTTTGGGTGGGCCCCTCTCTAGTTTTAGTGGTAGACTTGTGTTCCTCTTGAGTTGTGGTGGAGCCTCCATTCGAGCTGTGGTGGGGTGGAGCCTCTCTAGTAGCATTGTGCCGGGTTGCTTCTGTTTAGTTTCGGTGTGTGGGTGGCTACACAACATGTGGCATAGGGCTCCTCTCTAGTTGGTGTGGGGGTCAGCTCTTAGTTGTGTCAGGTGGGCTCCTCTCCAGTTACGGTGTGCAGGCTCCTCTTGTGGTGTGTGGTGGGCACCTCTAGAGTTGCAGTGGATTTTTCCTTTCTGATTATGGTGGGGGTTTCCTCTCTGGTAGTGATATGTACAGGTACTCTTTTGAGATATGCGCGAGCCTACTCTCTAATTTTGGCATGGCCCCTCCTCTTTAGTTATGGTGTGGGGGCCTCCTCTCTAGTTGAGGAAGGAGCCTTCTGTCTAATTGTGATGTGCGGGAATGCTCCTCTCAAGTGTCAATGTTCAGGGGGCTGCTCTCTAGTTGCAGCATGGAGTCTACTGTCTAGCTGTGGCAAGGATGTGCCTCTCTGATGGTGATAGGGGAATCTACTCAACTTGCAGGAGCCGTTCGTCTCTATTTGAGGTGGAGGGGACCCTTTCTAGGTGTAATGCCCAGGATCACCTCTCTAGTTGTGGTTTGGGGACATTCCAGTTTTGCTGGATGAGCTCCTCTGTTGTATGGCCATGGGCTTCTCTTGAGTTGTGGCATAGGCCTCCTCTCAAGTTCAGAAGGGGCATCTCTCTAGTTGTGGTGGTGCCACCTCTGGGGGTTTTCTGTGGGGAGGGTGGTCTCTCTACTTGTGGCACTGGGGGCTCCTCACTAGTGTTCAGGTTATTGCTGCACTGTAGTTGTGAGGGGCTCATCTTGATTTACATCTGGGGCCTCGTCTCTATTTGCGGCAGAGGGGCTCCTTTCTAGGTGCAATGTGCCAGAGGGCTCCTCTCTAGTTCTGACCAGGGAATCCTCTCCAGTTTTGATGGGAACTCCTCTGTCTTTGTCACAGAGGGCTCCTTCCTTGTGACAGCATTGTGCTCCTGTCAAGATGCATTGGGTGACCTGGGGATCAAGTTGAGTTTCCACAGGTGTCTTGGTGTTCCTTTATAGTTGTGGTGGGGCCTCCTCTTGAGCTGAATGGTGCAGCTCCTCTCTAGGAGTGATTAGCAGGCTGGCTCCTGTGTACTTGTGATGTGCAGTGGGCTGCTGTATTGTTAAGGTGTGATCCACTCTAATTGCAGTGGGGTTAGATGGCTATTTTTCTTTTTCCTGCTCCTCTGTTGTTGTGGTTTTCAGACTCCTCTCTAGTTGTGGGGGGCACTCTTTTTTAGTTGTGGTATGGGGGTTCCTCTCTAGTTGTTGTAGAATACTCCTCTCGAACTGTGGTTGGGGTGGTTTCTCTCTGCTTGTCATGTAAAAGGGTGCATTTTCCAGTAATGAAGTGAAGGAGAACACTCTCTAGCTGTGGCAGGGAGCATCCTCATTAGTTGTGGCATGTTGGGCTCCTCTCTACTCATTGCAGGGGGTTTATATTTAATTGTGATATATGGGTGTGCTCAGCTCTAGTGGTGATGTTCAGCGAGGTTAATGTCTATTCGTAGTAGAGTTCTCCCCTCAAGTTGCGGTGTTTGGCTCTGCTCTTATTCCAATCCAATTGGGAGCTCCTCTGTATTTTGGGGGACCTGTTCCCTAGTTGTTGTTTGCAGGTTCATCTTTAGTTATGAACGGGTGCTCCTTTCCAGTTGTGGCAGGGGGCTCTAAGCTTGTTACAGGGCTCATGGTGCTCTTAATTCATGGCTGGGGCTCTTCTCTAGTTGTAGTAGGAGGCACCTCTTGAGTTGCTGCATGGGGCATCTCTCGAGTTTCATTGTGGGGCTCTTCTAGAGTTGCTGCAAGTACTCAGGCCTCCTCTTGAGTTGCTGTTGTGCCTGCTATTGCGTTTGTCATGGGGGGGCTCCATGGCGATGGGTCTTCTCTACTTGTAGCACTAGAGTTTCCTTACTAATTTTGGGGTTGAACTTCTCTCTTTGTGATGGGTGGTCATCTCTAGTTGTGGTGAGGAAGTTCCTCTCTAGTTGCATTGGCAGGGCTTTTCCTCAATAGTTGCAGTTTGTATGGGGCTCTCCTACACATGAGGAATGCAGGCTCCTCTGGAGTTGTGGTGGGAGGCTTTGTGTATTGTTGTGCCAGCAGGCTCCTCTCTAAGTCAAATTCCAGGGGCTCCTGTCTAGTTGTGGGGGGCTTCTCTCTAGTTGTGATGTGCAGGCTCCACTCTAGTTGTGGCAGAGTGCAAGTTTCTTGTGGTGACAGGGACCCCATGCTAGTTTCTGTCTTCATGGGAATCTCCAGTTTTGTTGTGGGTATCTCTGTATTTGAGGTGGTGGCCTCCTCTCTATTTATGTCAGGAGGCACATATCAATTTACTGTGGGGATTTGGGTTCCTATAAAAAGAGACAACAGATCCTGTTGAGATGAAACAGGGGGCTCCTCTTGAATTTCATTGGGGGTCTCTAGTTGTGGTTGAGGACTCCTCTCTACATGTGGCATGGGTGTTTCTTTCTAGTTGCAGTGTGCTGGTGAGCTCCTCTTCAGTATCAGTGGGGGCTCCTCTCTAGCTGTCATGGGAAATTATCTCTGACTGTTGTGTGGCTGCTCCTTTCCAGTTGTGGTTTGCTAGTGGGTTACTCTTTAGTTACAGTGTGTGGTCTCTTTTCTAGTTATGGTGAGGGGCTCTTTAGTTGCAATATCTATGGGGAGTTATCTCTCATTGCAATGTGCAGGGGCCTCCTTTCTTGTTGTGGTGGTGGGGCTCATCTTAATTTCCCACAGAGTGACTTCTCTCTATGCATAATGTCTGGGGGCCTCCTCTCACACTGTGGCTGGTGGCTTCTCTTAAGAAGCGGTGGTGTCCTCTGCTTGACTTGGGCACTAGCTTCAGGGCTCCTCTTGAGTTGCAGTGGATCCTCCTCTAAGGTTGTGATGAGGGGATCTGAAGGGGGTCCTCTCTTCTTTTGGCACTGGATGTTCCTACAGGTTTTAGCATGGTTGTTCCTCTCTACTTG
This sequence comes from Bos indicus x Bos taurus, assembly GCF_003369695.1. Classification (NCBI taxonomy): domain Eukaryota; kingdom Metazoa; phylum Chordata; class Mammalia; order Artiodactyla; family Bovidae; genus Bos; species Bos indicus x Bos taurus. The sequence continues at coordinate 448,476 of NC_040102.1, read as the reverse complement.
TGAGGGCCTCCTCTCAATTTACTTCAGGAGGCATGTCTCCGTGTGCAGCAGAAGTGCTCCTTTCTGTGTGTGATATCTTGTGGACTCCTCTCTGCTTGTGATGGGGGACACCTCTCCAGTTTTGGTGGGGGGCTCCTCAGTCATTCAGGCCATTGGCTTCTCTCGTGTTGCAGCAGAGGACTTGGTGGTTCCTCTCTAGTTGCATTAGGCAATGGTGTTCCTTAGTCATTGTGGTTTGTGGGGAACTCTTTTCCAGATGCAGCCTGAAAGCTCCTCCCATGCTGTGGCATGTGGTCAACACACTGGTTGTGGCCAGGGGCTCTCATCAGTTGCACTGTACTAGGGATTTCTAGTACTAGTTGTACTAGTTGTGGTGTGGTAGTTCCTTCGAGTTGTTGCAGTTGTTACCCTATATGCCGAGGGCAAGGGCCTACTCTGTAGTTGTGGTGGGGTTTACCATCTTGTTTTATCCAGAAGGCTCTACTCTATTTCCAGGGTGGGGCGGGGGTCAACACTCTTGTTGTGGTGGGTGGTCAAGTCTCTAGTGATGGTGATGGTCTCCTTTCTAGTTCCATTGTGCAGGGGATTTCCTCAATAGTTGCAATGTGCAGTGAGGCTCTTCTCCATGTGTGGTGTGTGGGATCCGCTCTAGTTGTGGCAAGGTGAACTTCTCTAATTGTGCTGTGAGTGCTCCTCTCTTGTATTGATGTGTGCCTGAGCTCCTCTCTTGTTGTGGCATGGTGCTACTCTTTAGTTGTGCTGAGGTCTTATTCTCAATTTACTGTGAGAGAGCCTCTTGAGTTGAGGAAGGGCACTCAGAACTCCACTTGAGTTCTAGTGGTGCCACCTCTTGAGTTGCAACAGGGTGCATGGGTATCTTTTGAGTTGTGGCAGGGAACTCGGGCTTTTTGTCGAGTTCCAGCAGTGGACTCGGGGCTTCTCTCGATTTGCGGTGGGTACTCAGTGTTCCTTTCATGTACAGTGCAGAACTAGGAGTTCCTCTTGAATTGCCACGGAAGGCTCCTTTTCAGGTGAGACAGGAGACACAAAGGTTCTCTTGAGTTGCAGTGATAACGCCTCTTGTGTTGGTGGGTGGTCTCTGTGAGGTGGGGCATCATCTCTAATTTTGGCACTGGGCAATCCTCACTAGTTTTTCTTGGGACTGCTCCTTTATAATTTTGAGGGTATTCTCTCAAGCTACTTCAGTGGGTTCATCTCTATTTGTGGCAGAGTGGCTCCTTTTAAGGTGTGATGTCCTGGGGGCACCTCTCTAGTTGTGGTGAGGGCATCATCTCCAGCTCTGGCAGGGGAGTGCCTCTATCTTTGTTGCTGGGGGTTCTCAATGTGATGTGGAATAGGGCTCCTCTTGAATTTAGGGGGATTCTCATGGTTCCTCTCAAGTTGCAACAGGGAGTTCAGCCTCCTCTGGAGTTGCAGCAGGGAACTCGGGGTTCCTCTGGAGTTGCAGCTGGAGACTCAGATCTCCTCCCGAGTCACAGCGTGAACTCAGTGTTCTTCTTGTGTTGCACTGCAAGATTCAGGGTTCCACACAAGCCGTAATGGGGAACTTGGTGTTCCTCTTGAGTTGGGGGCATACTAAGAGTTTCTCTTGACTTGCAGTGGGGCCTCCTCTCAGGTTGCCTTGGGCCGACTCATCTCTAGCAGGGATGTTCAGGGGGGTCTCATGACTTGTTGCAATGTTGGTTCACTGCTCACTAGTTTTGGCCTGGGTCTTCTCTGTCGTTGTGGTCGGGGTCAACTCTGTAGTTGCAGTGGTTTCAATTTCTTCTAGTTGTGGTGTGCAAGCTCCTCTCTCTTTGTAGTATGAGGTTCATCTCTATTAGCAGCAGAGGGGCTTGTCTCTCTCTGTGATGTCCAGTGGGCTCCTATTGAGTTGCAGAACTGTGTCCTCTCTGGTTGGGGTGTGGGTGCCTCCACGGGGGAGGTCCTTTCTACTTTTGGTGCTAGGGGTTCCTCACTAACATTAGTGGGATTGCTGCTCTCTAGTCGTGAGGGATTCCACTTGACTTACTTCATGGAGCTCGTCTCTATTTGGGGCAGAAGGGTCTTCTCTCTAAGTTCTGTGGGACTCCACTCTAGTTTTACTGAGGGAATCCATTTCGGTTTTGGCAGGGGATCCCCTATGTAATTTTGACCAGTGGCTCATTTTCTTGTTACAGCTGAGTGCTTCTGTCAAATTGCAGCAGAGAACTGGTGCCTCTTGAGTTACCACAGGTGAGTCAGGCTTCCTTGAGAGTTGTGGTGGATCCTCCAGTAGAGCTTCAGTGGGCCAGATCCTCTCTAGCCACAATGTGCAGGCTGGTCCCTATCCAGTTGCAATGTTCAGGAGGCTACTGTCTAGTTGTGGCATGGGGCTTTAGTTGCAGTGGGGGTGCACTCTTTATTTGTGGTGGGTTGGCTCCTCTCTAGTTGTCGTTTGCAGACTCCTCTCTAGTTGTGGCAGGGGAGGCTTCTGTTTAGTTGTGGTAGCTGGGCTCCTCTCTAGTTGCAGTAGAGTGCTCTTCTCAATTGTGATGGGGGTGGCTCCTCTCTGATTGTGATGTGAAGAGGCCCTTTTTCTTATTGTGATTTGCAGGAGGCTACCTATAATTGTGGCAGAAGGAGTCATTTTTAGTTGCAGCATGGTGGGCTTCTCTCTACTCATGGCAGGGGGCTTCTGTCTAATTGTGATGTGTGGGTATGCTCCTCTCTAATGCCAATGTTCATGGGGGCTTATCTCTAATGATGGCATGGGTCTCCTCTCTAATTGCAGTTCTGGCCTCCTCTTTTGTTATGATCCATGTGGGAGTTCTGCTCTAGTTTTGATGTGCATGGGCACTTTTCTCTAATTGTGATGTGTGAGGCTGGCTCCTATCTACCTGTGGCAGGGGTGTCCAGTTGTGGCAGTGGTTCTACACTCTAGATGTGATATATAGGATGGGGGCTCTTCTCTACTTGCAGCGTTGTGCTCTTCACTAATTGCACCTGGGGATCAACTATCTAGCTGGCATGTATTCAGCTCTCTGGTTTTGGTGGTTGGGCTCAAAGTAGTGATGTGTCGGGGTGCACCTCCCTAGTTGTGCTGTGCCTGGGGAAGTCCTCTCTAGTTGTGGAGTGGGAACTCCTGTCTTGTTGTGTAATGCTGTGAGGCTCCTTGGTGCAGTTTGCTTGCTCATTTCTATTGCGGCTTGAGGGGCAATTCTTTAGTAGTATTTGAAGCCTCCTCTCTAGATGTGATATATGAGACTGCTCCTCTCCAGGGGCAGGGTGCAGGGCCTCCTTTCTTCATGCAGTGTCTGGGTGGGCTCCTCTCTAGTTGCAGTGTGTGGGCTCCTCTCTAGTTGTGGTGAGGGACTCCTTTTGAATTGTGTCATGGGACTTGGTGTGCCCCTCAAGTTGAGGTGGTGCCTCCACTCGAGTTGTGGTGGGGTGGCTCCTCTCTAGTAGCAATGTGCAGGGTGGCTTCCGTTTAGCAGTGTGTTGGTGGCTAAACTACCTGTGGCGTGGGGTTCCTCTCTAGTTGGTGTGAGGGGTTAATTCTTAGTTGTGTCAGTGGTCTCCTCTCTAGTTGTGTTGTGCAGTCTCTTCTCGAGTTGTGTTAGTGAGGCTCTTCTCTAGTTATGGTGTGCAGAAGTCACCTCTAGAGTTGGAGTTGAATGTTCCTTTAAATATGGAGAGGATTTACTCTCTGGTAGCAATGTGCACAGGCACTCTTTCCAGGTGTGATATCCATGAGCCTACTCTCTAATTATCACATGGCCCCTCCTCTTTAGTTTTGGCATGGGAGCCTCCTCTCTAGTTTTGAAAGGAGGCTTCTGTCTAATTGTGATGTGCCAGAATGCTCCTCTCAATTGTCGATGTTCAGGGGGCTCCTCTCTAGTTGCGTGTGACTTCTACTCTCTAGTTGTGTTGAGGTCATTCCTCTCTGTCAGTGGTAGGGGACTCTATTCGACTTGCAGCAGAGGCTCATCTCTATTTGCAGTGGAGGGGGCCCTCTCTAGGGTGATGCCCTGGGTCTTCTCTCCAGTTGTGGTGGTGGGACAATCTCCAGTTTTGGCGGGTGGGCTCCTCTCTCATTGTGGCTATAGGTTTCTCTTGAGTTTTGGCATAGGTCTTCCCTCAAGTTCAGGTAGGGATTTGGGGCTCCTCTCTAATTGCAACCTCTGGGGGTTCTCTGTGGGGAGAGTGTTCTCTCTACTTGTGGCATTGGGGGCTCCTTTCTAGTTTTCACAGGGTTGCTCCACTCTAATGGTGATAGGCTCATCTCGAGTTATGTCAGAGTCCACGTCTCTATTTGTGGCAGAGGGCCACCTCTCTAGGCGCAATGAGCCAGAGGGCTCCTCTCTAATTTTGGCAGGGGAATAATTTCCAGTTTTGGTGGGGGGCGCCTCTGTTTGTCGCCAGGGGCTCCTGTAGACTTATGGTAGGGGACTCAGGGTTCCTCTCAAGTTGGTACAGGTGACTTGGGGTTCCTGTATAGTTGTGATTGGGCCTCCTCTTGAGCTTCATGGGGCAACTCCTTTCTAGTAGCGATTAACAGCTGGCTCCTGTCTCATTGTTATGTGTGGTATGCTACTGTATAGTTATGCATTGGGCTCCACTCTAGTTACAGTGGGCTCAACTGACGTTTTTGTTTCAGCTCCTCTTTAGTTGTGGTTTGCAGACTGCTCCCTAGTTGTGGCAGGGGCAGGGGTCTACTCTTTACAAGTGGTATGGGGCTTCCTCTCCTATTGTGGTAGAGTGCTCCTCTCAAATTGTGGTGGGTTTGGCTCCGCTTGGAAAGCCTCTTGAGTTGCATCAGGGGGCTCGGGGCTCTTCTTGAGTTGCTCTGGGTAACTCGGGATTTCTCTTGATTTGCAGCAGACGAGAAGGGCCTCCTCTCGAGTTGTAGTGGAGATCTTGGGGTTTATCATGAGTTGCAGAGGGAAACTTGGGGTTCCTCTCAAGTTGCAGCAGGGGACTCAGAGCTCCTCTCAAGATGCAATGGGAACTCAGTGCTCCTCTTGAGTTGCAGCATGGGTCTCAGGGTTCCACTTGAGCTGTGGTGGGGAACCTGGGGTTTCTCCCGGGTTTGGGAGGGGTACTCAGGGTCCCTCTCGACTTGTGGTGGGACCTCCTCTTGCATTGTCTTGGGGTGACCCGTCTCCAGCAGGGATTTGCAGGGGGGCTCCTGTCTTGCTGCAATGTCGGGTGGCTGCTCACTAGTTTTGGTCTGGAACTTCTCTATCATTGTGGTTGGGGTCAACTCTGTAGTTGTGGTGGTAGGTTCATCTTTATTAGCAGCAGAGTGACTCCTCTCTATGTGTGATGTCCAGTGGGCTCTTCTTGAACTGTGGTGGAGGCCTCCTGCTGAGTTGCGGAGATGTGTCCTCTTTGGTTGGGTGGCTCCACAGGGGAGGTCTTCTCCACCTTTGGCGCTAGGGGTTCCTCAGTAATTTTGTTGGGGTTGACCCTCTCTCGTGATGGGTAGTCAACTCTGTAGTTGTGTTGAGGGCACTTCTCTCCTGGTGTCTTGGAAGGGGCTTTTCCTCAATAGGCGGAATGTCTATATGGCTCTTCTCCACATGAGGAATGTAGGCTCGTCTGGAGTTGTGGTGAGGTGCTTGTCTATTGTTGTGCTGGCGGGCTCCTCTCTAAGTCGATTTCCAGGGACTCCTGGCTAGTTGTGGGTAACTTCTCTCTAGTTGTGATATGAGCGCTCATCTCTAATTGTGGCAGGGTGCAACTTATTGTTGTGGCAGGGGACTCCAAGCTAATTGTGGTGTTCATGGGGCTCTCAACTTGTGGTGAGGGCATCTCTGTACTTGAAGTTGTGGGCTCCTCTTTATTTGTCTCAGGAAGCACATATCAATATGCTGCGGGAGCTCAGGACTCCTCTAAAAGGGGGCAATGGTTCCTGTGGAGATGAATCAGGGGGCTCCTCTCGAGTTTTGGTGAGGGGCTCCTCTCTAGTTGTGGTGGGTTTTCCAATCTAGTTTTATCCAGAAGACTCCTCTTCTGGATAAAAGGGGTGGGGTTCAACTGTCTAGTTGTGGTGGGGATCTCCTCTCTATTAGCAATGGGCAGGGGTTTTCCTCAATATTTGCAGTGTGCAGTGGGGTTCTTCTCCAGATGTGGTGTGTGGGCTCCTCACTAGATGTGGTGAGCTGCACTTCTCTAATTGTGCTGTGGGCGCTCCTCTCTTGTAGTGATATGACCTGGGCCCCTCTCTCATGATGGCGTGGTGCTCCTCTCTAGTTGTGCTGAGGTCTTATCTCAATTTTCCATGAGACCTCCTCTTGAGTTGAGAAAGGGAACTCAGAGCTCCTCTCGAGTTCTGGTGCTGCCTCCTCTCAAGTTGCAGCAGCTGGCTCGGGGTCCTTTTGAATTGTGGCAGGCAACTCAGGGTTCTTCAAGAGTTGCAGCAGTGGACTCGGGGTTCTGCTTGAGTTGTGGAGGGTACTCGGTGTTCTGCTCGAGTACAGAGGAACTAGGAGTCCCTCTCCAGTTGCCATGGAGGGTACTCGGTGTTCTGCTCGAGTACAGAGGAACTAGGAGTCCCTCTCCAGTTGCCATGGAAAGCCCCTTTTTAGTTGAGTACTGGGACTCAGAGCTCCTCTAGAGTTGCGGTGATGCTTCCTCCCGAGTTGTGGTGGGTTGTCTCCATGGGGTGGGGCGTCCTCTCTACTTCTGGCACTGAGTCTCCTCACTAGTTTTTCACGGGGTTGCTCCTCTTTAATTTTGCAGAGCTCCTCTTGAGATACTTCAGTGGGCTCATCTCTATTTGTGGCCGGGTGACTCCTTTTTAGGTACAATGTCTTGGGGACCCCACTCTTATTATGGTGAGGAGATCCCCTCCTTCTGGTGGGGGAGTTTCTCTGTCTTTGTTTCCGGGGGCTGTCCTCATGATAGAGAATAGGGCTCCTCATCAGTTGAGCTGGATTCTCATGGTTGCTCTTGAGTTGCAGTGGTGGTCTTGGGAATCTTTTCAAGGTGCCTCAGGGGGCTTGGTGCTCATCTTGAGTTCCAACAGGGAGCATGGGGTTCCTCTCGAGTAGCAGCAGGGGAGTCGGGCCTCCTCTCGAGTTAAGGTGGGGAACTCGGGATTCCTCTCAGGTTGCACAGAAGAACTTGGGGTTCCTCTCAAGGTGCAGCACGGGACCCAGGGTGCCCCTTCCACTGTGTCAAGGAACTTGTGTTTCCTCTTGAGTTGGAGGTTACTCATCTATATTTACTGCATAGTGACTCCTCTCTAGGTATGATGTCTGTGTGCATACTCTCACATTGTTGCCAATGGCTTCTCTTAAGTGGTGGAGTCCTCCTCCTGAGTTGTGGTTGTTGACTCAGGGCTCCTCTCGGTTTTCAGTGGTCCCTCCTCTTAGGTTGTGATGGGGGCTCTGCAGATGGTTCCTCTCTTCTTTTGGCATAGGTATTCCTCACAATTTTTATCATGGTTGCTCCTCTCAAATTATGAGGGCCCCCTCTCAAGTTAATTCAGGATGCTCCTCTCTATTTGCTACAGAGAGGATTCTCTCTATGTGTGATGTCTTGGTGGACACCTCTCTACTTGTGGCGGGGGAAACCTCACTAGTTTGGGTGGGCGTCTCCTCTGTCATTGTGGCCAGTGGTTCCTCTTGTGTTGCAACAGAGGACTCAGTTGATCCTCTCTAGTTGCATTGGGGAGTGGTATTCTTCAATCTTTGTGGTATGTGGGGGACTCTTGTCCAGATTTGGGGTGCCAGCTCCTCTCTCATTGTGGAGCATGTTCAACACACTAGTTGTGGCCTGGGGCTCTCTCTAGTTGCATTGTACTAGGGGTTTCTCTCTGTTTGTGGTGTGGTGGCTCCTTTGAGCTGTAGTTGTTACTCTCTTTGCTGTTGGCAAGGGGATACTCTCTAGTTGTGGTGGGGTTTCCAATCTAGTTATATCCAGAAGGTTCCTCTCTAGTTGAAGTGGGGGTCCACTGTCTGGTTGTGGTGGTGAGTCTCCTCTCTAGTTGCATTGGGCAGGGGTTTTCCTCAATAGTTGCAATGTGAGGTGGGGCTGTTGTCCAAGTGTGGTATGTGGGCTCCTCTCAAGTTGTGGTGAGCTGCACTTCTCTAATTGTGCCGTGGGTGCTCCTCTCTTGTAGTAATGTGTGCCTGAGTCCCTCTCTTGTAGTGGCATGCTGCTCCTCTAGTTTTGCTGATGTCTTGCTTCAGTTTGCCTTGAAAACTCCTCAAGTTGAGGCAAGGGACTCAGAGCTCTTCTCATGTTGTGGTGGTGCCTCCTGTTGAAATGCAGCAGGGTGCTTTTGAGTTGTGGGCTAGCTTGGGGTTCCTCTCCAGTTGCACCTGGAGAGTTGGGCCTCCTCTTTAGTTGAGGCAGGCAACTCGGGGTTCCTCTCAAGTTGCAGTGGGGAACTTGGGATTCCTCTCAAGTGGCAACAGGGTACCTGGGGCTCCAGTTGAGTTGCAGCTGGGAACACGGGTTTCTTCTAGAGTTGCAGAGAGAAACTTGAGGTCCTTCTCGAGTTGCAGCAGAGTACTCACAACCCCTCTTTAGTTGCAGTGAAAACTCAGGGCTCCTCTTGAGTTGCAGTACAGGTCTCAGGGTTCCACTAGAGCCATGGCGGGGAACTCAAGGTTCCTTTCTAGATGGAGGTTACTCAGGGTTCCTCTTGAGTTGCAGGGCAGCCTCCTCACGAGTTGTCTTGGGTCGACTCTTCTCTAGCACGGATGTGCAGTATGGCTCCTCTCTTGTTGCAATTTCCCAGTGGCTACTCACTTGTTTAGGCATGGGTCTTTAGTTGTGGTTGGGGTCAACTCTGTAGTTGTGGTGGGTTTGATTCTCTCTAATTGTGATGTGCAAGCTCCTCTCTAGTTGTGGTTAGGGATTATCTCTAGCTGTGGTGTGGCTGCTCTTTTCTAGTTGTGGTGTGCTAGTGGCCTACTCTCTAGTTGTGGTGTGCAGGCTCCTTTCTAGTTATGGTGAGGGGCTCTTCAGCTGCAATATCTGAGCATAGTCCACTCTCTTTGCAATGTGCAGGGCCTCCTTATTGTGTTTGGGGGAATCATCTATATTTCCAGCAGAGTGACTCCTCTCTAGGTATGGTGTCTGGGGGCATGGTCTCACCTTGTGGCCGGTGGCTTCTCTCAAATAGCAGTGGAGTCCTCTTCAGTTGCAGTTGTGGACTCAGGGCTCCTCTAGAGTTGCAGTGGTCCCTCCTCTTAGGTGGTGATGGATGGCTGTGAAGGGGGTTCCTCTCTTCTTTTGGCACTCGGTATTCCTCACAAATTTTTGCATGGATGCTCCTCTCTGCTTGTGAGGGCCTCCTCTCGAGTTACTTCGTGGGGCTCATCTCTATGTGCAGCAGAAGGGCTCCACTCTATGTGTGATGTCTTGCTGGTCACCTCTATATGTGTGGCAAGGGAAACCTCTCGTTTTGGTGGGGGTTCCTCTATCACTGGGGCCAGTGGCTCCTCTTGTGTTGCAGCAAAGGACTCAGTGGTTCCTCTCTAGTTGCATTGTAGTTTGCATGTTCCTCTCTCATTGTGATGCATGGTCAACACACAAGTTGTGGCCAGAGGCTCTCTGTAGTTGCACTGTACTGGGGGTTTCTCTTTAGTTGTGATGTGATGGCTCCTTCAAGTTGTTGCAGTCATTACTCTATTTGCTGTGTGCAAGGGGCTGATCTCTAGTTGTGGTGGGGTTTCCAATTGAGTTTTATCCAAAAGGCTCCTCTCTAATTGCAGTGGGGTTCAACTCTCAAGTTGTGGTAGGTGGTCAAATTTCTAATTGTGGTGGGGATCTCCTCTCTAGGTACATTGGGTAGGGCTTTTCCTCAATAGCTGAAATGTGGGGTGGAGCTCTTCTCCAGATGTGGTGTGTGGGCACCTTTCTAGTTGTGGCATGCTGCACTGCATATAATAGTGCCTTGGGTGCTCCTCTCTCATAGAGATTTGTACCTGGGCTCCTCTCTTGTGGTGGCATGGTGCTCCTCTCTATTTGTCCTGAGGTCTTATCTTGATTTGCCAAGAAAGCTCCTCTTGGGTTGAGGCAGGGGACTCAGAGCTCCTCTCGAGTTCTGGTGGTGCCTCCTCTCAAGTTGCAGCAGGTGTCTTGGGATCCTTTCGAGTTGTGACGGGGAACTCAGGGTCCCTCTTGAGTTGCAACAGAGGACTCAGGGCTCGTCTCAATTTGCAGCAGGTACTCAGTGTTCCTCTCAAGTACAGCACACAACTCTGAGTTCCTCTCAAGTCACTGTAGAAGGCTCCTCTTGAGTTGAGGCAGTGAACTCAGAGCTCCTCTCGAATTGCGGTGATGCCTCCTTTTCAATACTGGTGGGTAGTCTTAGTGAAGTGGGGCATCCTCTTTACTTTTGGGACTAGGATCTCCTCACTAGTTTTTCATGGGATTCAGTTCAGTTGCTCAGTCGTGTCCGACTCTTTATGACCACATGAACTGCAGCACACCAGGCCTCCCTGTCCATCACCAACTCACAGCATCCAACAAAGCCATGTCCATTGAGTTGGTGATGCCATCCAACCATCTCATCCCATGCTGTCCCCTTCTTCTCCTGCCCTCAATATTTCCCAGCATCAGGGTCCTTTCAAATGAGTCAGCTCTTTGTATCAGGTGGCCAAAGATCGTGGGATTGCTCTGCTCTAATTTTGAGGCCCGCCACTCAAGTTCACCTCATCTCGAGTTGAGGTAGGAAACTCGGGGTTCCTCTCGAGTTGTGACGGGGATCTCAGGGAATGCTTAGGTTGCCTCAGGGGAGTCAGGCCTCCTTTCGAGTTGCGAGGGGCACTTCGTAATTCCTCTCGAGTTGCTGCATGGGAATAGGGGATCATCTCAAGTTGATGAAACAGGAAGTCGGTGTTCCTCTCCAGTTGCAACAGGGATCTCGGCGTTCCTCTAGAGTTGCAAGAGGGGAGTCAGGCCTTGTCTCATGTTGAGGCGTGGACTTTCACTTTCCTCTCGAGTGGTAAAAGGGGTGTCAGTCCTCCTGTTGAGTTGAGGTGGGGAATTCGGGATTTTTTAGAGTTGCAATAGGGGAGTTGGACCTCCTGTCATGTTGTGAGGGGAAACTTGGGGTTCTATTCGAGTCCCTGCAGGGGAATCAGGCCTTATCTCGGGTCGAGGGGGAACTCACTGTCCTTTCCACTTGCAGCAGGTAACTCGTGGTTCCTCTCGAGTTGTGATGGGAATCTGGGGATACGTCTTGCATGGCAACAGGAGAGTCAGGACTCTCTTGAGTTGAGGTGGGGAAGCCGTGTTTCCTCTCAATTTGCAGCAGGGGAGTCGGGCCTCCTCTGGAGTTGTAGCAGAAACCCGGGGTTCTTCTCTAGTTGTTGCTGGAAACTCAGGGTTCCTCGAGAGTTACCACAGGGGACTGAGAGCTCCTCTCGAACTGCAGCAAAAAATCAGTGTTCCTCAGAATTTGCAGCACAGGATGCAGGATTCCACTGGATTCCACTGGATTCGTGGAATGGAAGTTGGGGTTCTCCTTGAGCTTGATTGGTACTCAGCGTTCCTGGCAACTTGCGGTGGGGCATCCTGTCGAGTTTTCTTGGGGTGATTCATCTCTAGCAGGGATGTTCAGAGTGGCTTGTGTCTTGTTGCAGTGACAGGTGGCTGCTCACTAGTTTTGAAAATGGACTTCTCTATCATTGTGGTCAGGGTCAACTCTGTAATTGCGGGGGCTATGAATCTCTCTAGTGGTGGTGTGCCAGCTCCTCTTTCCTTGTGGTGTGAGGTTCATCTGTCTTAGCAGAAGAGGGGCTCCCCTCTGCCTGTAATGGCCAGGGGCTCCTCTCAAGTTGTGCTTGATGGCTCCTCTTGAGGGTCGAGCCTGAGTCCTCTCCAGTTGGGATGTGCCTGTCTCCACGGGGGATGTCCCCTCTGCTTTTGGCACTGTGGGTTCCTCACTTCTATTGGTGGGATTCCTGCTCTCTAGTTGTGAGGGTCTGCACTCGACTTCCTTCAGGGAGCTTATCTCCATTGGAGGCACAAGGTCTTATCTCTAGGTCTGATATCCTGGGGGACACTTCAATAGTTTTGCCTGGGGAATCTGCTTCAGTTTTGGCCGGGAGCCACTCTGTCATTTCGTTGAGTGGCCCCTTTTCTTGTTCCAGCCTCAGGATCCTGTGAAATTGCAGTGGGGAATTCAGGGTACCTCTCGAGTTGCAGCATATGACTTGGGGTTCATTTAGAGTTGAGGTGGTGACTCCTTGTGAACTAGATTCATGAATCTTGGGCAGATCCTCTGTAGCAGCAATGTGCAAACTGGTCCCTGTCTAACTGCAATGTGCAGGAGGCTACTCTCTAGATGCAGCATGGGCTCCACTCTAATTGCAGTAGGGGTGCACTCTTTATTTGCTGTGGGTCTGCTCATCTCTAGTTGTTGTTTGCAGCCACCATTCTCATTGTGGCAGGGGAACTCCTCTTTAACTGTGGTAGTTTGGCTCCCCTATAGAGCTCTTCTCAAATTGGAAAGTGGGTGACTCCTCTACGGTTGTAACGAGAAGGCGCACTTTTTTCTAGTTGTGAAGTGCAGCAAGCTACAGGCTATTTGTGGCAGGGTGGGCCTCTGGGTTAGTTGTGGTATGAGGCTTCCTCTCTGGTTGCCATAGAGGGCTCTTCTCCAATTGTGGTCAGTTAAGCTCCTCTTGGGAATCCTCTGCAGTTGCATCAGGGTCTTGGGGCTAGTGTCGAGTGGGACAGGGAACTCGGGGTTCCTCTCCAGTCACTGAAGGGGAATTGGACCACATCCCGATTTGAGGTTGTGACCCGGGGTTCATTTTGTGTTGTGGCGGGAAACTCAGGGTTTCTCTTGAGTTGTGATGGGGAACTCGGGGATCCCCTCGAGTTGCCATAGGTGAGACAGGCCTCCTCTTGAGGAACCGGGGGAAGTCGGCATACTTCTCAAGTTGGAGCAGGAGAATCGGCCCTCAGCAATAAATGAGATGGGGAATATGGGGTTCTTTTCAAGTTATGGTGGGAAGCTCAGGGTTTGTCTTGATTTGCGATGCAGAATTCAGAGATCCTCTTGAGTTGCCATAGGTGAGACAGGCCTCCTCTTGAGGAACCGGGGGAAGTCGGTATACTTCTCAAGTTGGAGCAGGAGAATTGGCCCTCAGCAATAAATGAGATGGGGAACATGGGGTTCTTCTCAAGTTATGGCGGGAAGCTCAGGGTTTGTCTTGATTTGCGATGCAGAATTCAGAGATCCTCTTGAGCTGCAATAGATGAGACAGGCCTCCTCTTGAGGTGAGAGGGGGAAGTCGGGATTCCTCTAGACTTGAAGCAGGGGAATCTGTCCTCATCTCGAGATGAGGTTGGGAAAACAGGGTTCCTCTCGAGTTGTGATGGGTGTCTTGGGGAACATCTCGAGTTGTAGAAAGGGAGTTAAGCCTCCTTTTGAGTTGCGAGGGGGAACCTGGGATTGCTCTCAAGTCACTGCAGGAGAATCTGGCATTATCTCACGTTGAGGGATGAATATGGTGGTTTTTCTCAAGTTGGGAGGGGAAGTTCGGGGTTCCTTTTGGGTTGCAATGGGAACCTCAGGGAACCTCTTGTGTTGCCTCAGGGGAGTCCAGCACCCTTTTGAGTTTAGAGGGGTAATTCGGGGTTGCTCTCAAATCGCTGCAGGGGAATTGGGCCTCATCTCGAGTTGAGGCGGGAAACTCGGTGTTCCTCTCGAGTTGTGATGGATATCTCAGAGTTCCTCTTGAGTTGCAACAGGGGAGTGAGTCCTCGTCTCATGTTGAGGCATGGAACTCTGCTTTCCACTCGAGTGGTCAAAGGGGTCTCAGGCCTCCTGTCGAGTTGAGGTGGAGAATTCGGGATTTTTCTCGAGTTGCAACAAGGGAATCAAACCTCCCTTTGTGTTGTGAGGGAAATTCGGGGTTCCATTTGAGTAGCTGTAGGGGAATCAGACGTTATCTCAACTTGATTGGGAACTCGGTGTCCTTTTGACTTGCAGCAGGAAACTCAGGTTTCTTCTAGAGTTGTGACGGGTTTCTTGGGGAACCTCTTGAGTTGCAAAAAGGGAGTCAAGCCCCCTTTTGGGTCATGAGGGGGAACTCGGGATTGCTCTCGAGTTGCTGCAGGGGAATTGGGCCTCATCTTGCCTTGAGGGATGAATTTGGTGGTTTTTCTTGATTTGGGATGGGAAGCTCGTGGTTCCTCTCGAGTTGCAATGGGGACCTCAAGGAACCTCTCGTGTTGCCTCTGGGGAGTCAGCCATCCTTTCAAGTTGTGAGGGGGAACTTGGGATTCCTCTCGAGTCGCTGCAGGGGAATCGGGCTTCAAATCGAGTTGAGGCAGAAAACATGGGATTCCTCTCAAGTTGCGACGGGTATCTCGTGATTCCTCTCGAGGTGAGATGGGAATCTCAGGGATCCGCTCAGGTTGGCTCAGGGGAGTCAGGCCTCCTTTTGAATTGTGAGGGGCATCTCGGGATTCCTCTCGAGTGGCTGCAGGGATATAAGGCCTCATGTTGAGTAGAGGCAAGAAACTCAGGTTCCTCCAGTTGCAACAGGGATCTCGGGGTTCCTCTCAAGTTGCAAAAGTGGAGTCAGGCCTCATCTTGTGTTGAGGCATGGAACTCTGCTTTCCTCTGGAGTTTTAAAAGGGGTGTCAGGCCTCCTGTTGAGTTGAGGCGGGGAACTCAGGATTTTTCTTGAGTTGAAACAGAGGAGTCAGACCTCCATTTATGTTGTGAGGGGAAACTTGGGGTTCCATTAGAGTTGCTGCAGGGAAATCAGGCCTTATCTTGAGTTGAGGGGGAACTCAGTACTTTTTGACTTGTGGCACAAAACTCGGGGTCCTCTCAAGTTGCACTGGGGATCTGGGGATACATCTCGAATGTCAACAGGGGAGTCAGGGCTACTCTAGAGTTGAGGTGGGGTAGTCGTGTTTCCTCTCAAGTTGCAGCAGGGGAGTTGGGCCTCCTTTCAAATTGCAGGAGAAACATGGGGTTTTTCTGTAGTTGTTGCTGGAAACTCAGGGTTTCCTTGATAGTTGCCACAGGCGACTTAGAGCTCCTCTGGAAGTGCAACAAGAAATCAGTGTTCCTTTGGATTTGAAGCAAGGGATGCAGGATTCCATCGGAGTCGTGTCACAGAAGTCGGGTAATCTGCTTCAGTTTTGGCTGGAGA
This sequence comes from Bos indicus x Bos taurus, assembly GCF_003369695.1. Taxonomy (NCBI): domain Eukaryota; kingdom Metazoa; phylum Chordata; class Mammalia; order Artiodactyla; family Bovidae; genus Bos; species Bos indicus x Bos taurus. Next base: position 433,351 of record NC_040102.1, on the reverse strand, counting down.
GCTCCTCTGTCCTTTGGTCCAGTGGCCCATTTTCTTGTTACAGCCTAGGGATCCTGTGAAATTGCAGTGGGGAACTCAGGGTGCCTCTTGAGATGCAGCATATGTCTTGGGTTTCCTTTAGAGTTTTGATGGAGACTCCTCTTGAACTAGATTCATGAATCTGGGGCTGATTGTCTAGTACTGATGTGCAAGCTGGTCCCAGTCTAAGTGCAATGTGCGGAAGGCTACTCTCTAGATGCAGCATTGGCTCCACTCTGATTGCTCTCTTTATTTGCTGTGGGTCGGCTTGTCTCTAGTTGTCATTTTCAGCCACCTCTCTAGCGTGGCAGGCAAACTTCTCTTTAATTGTGGTAGTTGGGCTCCTCTCTAGATGCAGGAGAGTGCTCTCTCAAATTGGGAGGTGGGTGACTCCTCTATGGTTGTAATGAGAAGGGATGCTTTTTCTAGTTGTGAAGTGCAGAGCTACTGGGTTTCTGTGGCAGGGCTGTCCTCCTGCTTAGTTGTGGTATGAGGCTTCCTCTCTAGTTGCAGCAGAGGGTTCTTCTTGAATTGGGGTGAGAGTCCCTTGGACTGCAAGATCCAGTGAGTCCATCCTAAAGGAGATCAATCCTGGGTGTTCAGTGGAAGGACTGATGCTGAAGCTGAAACTCCAATACTTTGGCCACCTCATGCGAAGAGTTGACTCATTGGAAAAGACCCTGATGCTGGGAGGGATTGGGGGCAGGAGGAGAAGGGGACAACAGAAGATGAGATGGCTGGATGGCATCACCGACTCGATGGACATGAGTTTGGGTGAACTCTGGGAGTTGGTGATGGACAGGGAGGCCTGGTGTGCTGTGATTCATGGGGTTGCAAAGAGTCAGACATGACTGAGTGACTGAACTGAACTGAGGGTCCTCTTGGGAATCCTCTGCAGTTGCATCAGGGTCTTGGGGCTCATGTTGAGCTGGGATGGGGAATGTGGGGTTTCTTTCCAGTCAGTGTAGGGGAATAGGGCCACATCTCGATTGAGATGGGGAACTTGAGGTACTTCTCGAGTTGTGGCGGGAACCTCGGGGTTTCTCTCGAGTTGCAACAGGAAACTCAGGGATCCTCTAGAGTTGCAATAGGTGAGACAGGCCTCATCTTGAGGTGTGAGGGGGAAGTCGGGATTCCTCTCGAGTTGAGGTAGGAGAATCGGCCCTCATCTTGAGATGATGTGGGGAACATGGGGTCCTTCTTGACTTGCTGCGTGAAATTCAGGGTTCCTCTCTAGTTGTTGTGACTTGTATCTGCAGGAACCTTTCGAGTTGCAAAAAGAAGTCAATTGTCCTTTCGAGATGAGAGAGGGAACACGGGATTGCTCTTGAGTCTCTGCAAGGGAATCCACCCTCATCTCGAGATGAGGTGTGGAACATGGGGTTCTTCTCAAGTTGCTGCGACAATCTCGGAGTTCCTCTCAAGTTGTGATGGGTATCTCGGGGAACCTCCTGCGTTGAAAAAATGGACTCAAGCCTCCTTTCGACTTGTGAGGGCGATCTCAGGATTACTCTCGAGTTGCTGCAGGGGAGTCAGGCCTCATCTGGTGGTGAGGGATGAATCTGGTGGTTTTTCCTGAGTTGTAGTGTGAAGCTAGGGGTTCCTCCTGAGTTGCAACAGATACCTTAGGAAAGCTCTTGTGTTACCTCAGGGTAGTCACGCATCCTTACGAGTTTCTCCCTTTGTTTCTTGATGAGTCTGGCTAATGGTTTGTCAATTTTATTTAACTTCTCAAAGAACCAGCTTTTGGCTTTGTTGATTTTTGCTATGGTCTCTTTTGTTTCTTTCACATTTATTTCTGCCCTAATTTTTAATATTTCTTTCCTTCTACTAACCCTGGGGTTCTTTGTTTCTTCCCTTTCTAGTTGCTTTAGGTGTTCAGTTCAGCTTAGTTCAGTCGCTCAGTCATGTCCAACTCTTTGCGACCCCATGAATCGCAGCACACCAGGCCTCCCTGTCCATCACCAACTCCTGGAGTTCACTCAGACTCACGTCCATTGAGTCAGTGATGCCATCCAGCCATCTCATCCTCTGTTGTCCCCTTCTCCTCCTGCCCCCAATCCCTCCCAGCATCAGAGTCTTTTCCAATGAGTCAATCTTCACATGAGGTGGCCAAAGTACTGGAGTTTCAGCTTTAGCATCATTCCTTCCAAAGAACACCCAGGACCGATCTCCTTTAGAATGGACTGGTTGGATCTCCTTGCAGTCCAAGGGACTCCCAAGAGTCTTCTCCAACACCACAGTTCAAAAGCATCAATTGTCGGGAGCTGCGTTACGCATTACTGACAAAATGGAGGCACGGTCCCCAGCCCCCTCTCCTCATTCTGTAGGCACAGATCCCAGGATGAAGGAGTTAGGCTTTGTAATTCTGACTTGTCTTTTCCTCTCCTCTGCTGAGTTGACTGAAAAGGAATATTAAGGTGCTTATTGTTCTTAAGAGGAGCATGAGAAGGCACAAAGCCTTCTGCAGTTGTGCTCAGAAAATAACTCATAAGGTTAATTATTGACATTTGTTCAAGGACTTTTACAAAAGAGTGTTCCAGGATGAGCACATAGGCCGAAGCTTGAGGCCATGGGAGGGATTGTATCTGAAGCCTATTTGTGAGGAGAATGTTTATGGCAAAGGAGTTTACTGAATTTAGGGCTTAGAAATAATTAAAATAGTTAGAAGTTAAAGATTTAAGGAACGTTGTAAAGTTAGCATATTTTACTATAGCTTATAGAAGTTAGGAGTTTTTAGAGACACTATAGCTAGAAGCCTTTTTTAAGAGATAGTGAGCTCAGGATGTTAGGGGCAAACAGGACTTAGGAAGATAAGTAGTAAACTGAGGAATGTAGCCTGAGTTACAATGTAATCACAAGTAAACTATAGGACACATTAGAAGAGGTAGATAATAGATGATAAGAATCTCTGAAGCAGGAACTCTGTTTGAAGAGCAACAATGATTTATGGAGATAATAAATCTGGGAGAGGGGGAGCTGAAAATGTCACACCTCTGGCCTAATGTTTTTGTAAAAGTGTAAAAGAGAATCTTAAACTTGAAATAAACAGGCAGTCCATAGAAAACTAAGAGGCTGTCTCATTGGCCGACACCGTTCATCTTTTCAGGTTGAATCCGTGGTTTCTAGAGTTGGACTCCAGCAATCAATTCTTCGGCTCTCAGCTTTCTTCACAGTCCAACTCTAACATCCTTACATGACTACTGGAAAAATCATAGCCTTGACTAGATGGACCTTTGTTGGCAAAGTAATGTCTCTGCTTTTGAATATGCTATCTAGGTTGGTCATAATTTTCCTTCCAAGGAGTAAGCATCTTATAATTTCATGGCTGCAATCACCATCTGCAGTGATTTTGGAGCCCCCAAAAATTAAGTCTGACACTGTTTCCACTGTTTCCCCATCTATTTCCCATGAAGTGATGGGACCAGATGCCATGATCTTAGTTTTCTGAATGTTGAGCTTTAAGCCAACTTTTTCACTCTCCTCTTTCACTTTCATCAAGAGGCTTTTTAGTTCCTCTTCACTTTCTGCCATAAGGGTGGTGTCATCTGCATATCTGAGGTTATTGATATTTCTCCCGGCAATCTTGATTCCAGTTTGTGCTTCTTCCAGCCCAGCGTTTCTCATGATGTACTCTGCATAGAAGTTAAACAAGCAGGGTAACAACATACAGCCTTAACGTACTCCTTTTCCTATTTGGAACCAGTCTGTTGTTCCATGTCCAGTTCTAACTGTTGCTTTAGGTGTAGAGTTAGGTTATTTAGTTGACCTTTTTCTTGTATCTTGAGGTAAGCTTGTATTGCTATGAACCTTCCCCTTAGCATTGCTTTACAGTGTCCCATAGGTTTTGGGTTGTTGTGTTTTCATTTTCATTCGTTTCTATGCATATTTTAATTTCTTTTTTTATTTCTTCTGTGCTTTGTTTGTTATTCAGCAGCATGTTGTTCAGCCTCCATATGTTGGAATTTTTAATAGTTTTTCTCCTGTAATTGACATCTAATCTTACTGCATTGTGGTCAGAAAAGATGCTTGGAATGATTTCAATTTTTTTTTTTTTGAACTTACCAAGGCTAGATTTATGGCCCAGGATGTGATCTATCCTGGAGAATGTTCCATGTGCACTTGAGAAAAAGGCGAAATTCATTGTTTTGGGGTGAAATGTCCTATAGATATCAATTAGGTTGAACTGGTCTATTGTATCATTTAAAGTCTGTGTTTCCTTGTTAATTTTCTGTTTAGTTGATCTGTCCATAGGTGTGAGTGGGGTATTAAAGTCTCCCACTATTATTGTGCTATTATTAATTTCCCCTTTCATACTTGTTAGCATTTGTCTTACATATTGTGGTGCTCCCATGTTGGGTGCATATATATTTATAATTGTTATTGTCATGCAAGTGTATGTTCCTCGGGTCTTTGTCTCATCACAACAAAGATTTGGAGCAACAGACATTAAAGCCCTCGGTGCGCCACAGCTCTCGGGTCTTGGACAAACTGTGTTATAGCTCTTAAGCAAATCAGTGTTACAGCTCTATTTTATTTAGAAGATAGCAGGAGAATCCATCCTCGAAGCGTGAGGGCATGCCAACCCAAAGACTCGAAGAGAACAGAGTGGAGGAGTGCACGGGGAGGGGGAGAGAGAGAGAGAGAGAGCGAGTGAGCACGTGCACACAGGAGAGAGTCCATGAGAAAGCACTTTGGCTCCTCCTTTTATATGTTTTTTTCCTCCACCTGGGCCTGCCCTATGCAAATTGGGCTTAGCCAGGAGTGCTGTTTGTTCTGCCTGAAGTCTTCACTCTGGTCCTCGGACCTTCCTTTGACCTTCCTTGTCTTTTAGCCACTGCCATTTTGGACTCCTTTTCCCTATTCTACCTACCTAACATTCCCCCCTCAAGAGATGGGAGGCCCAATTCTTTGGGAATAGGGGCATCGAGGTCTTTCTGGCTACTTCCTGCTGAATTGGGTCAGCGATGGGTATTGGGCCTCCCCCTCTTGCTAGTCTCAATCCTCAGAGTCCTTATAGAGGTGTCCAAGGGTGTGTGATGTTTTCCGTGGTCGGCTGTAGTTTTATATCTTTGTTGAACTGGCACTGCATATTGTAGCTGGTTGACCTGGGCAGAGACAAAACAGGTTAGACAATTGACAGTACGTGGAATAATCATAAGCATCATCAATATAGCATAACAAGGACTAGTAGGGACATTGGTCAATTTTAAATTCACATGGCCAGGATGGCTCAAGTCCTTCCTTGTTCAGGGATCAGAAGATCTATCTCCTGTCTATTTTGGAATACAGTCTCTGTCAAGCTGTGTTGGCTCTTTAGAGTTATCCTGAGAAATTTTATCCCCAGAAACCAGGTTTTGGGAGTGTTCATTAGAATGACACTCATTGGTAGTTCTGAATAGGTATCTGAGATCTCCCAGGGGCTCACAGTTGTATCGTGTGCCCTCTTATGTTTTCTTCCACATTTTGACTCGTGAGTAGTGAATCCAGGAGTCATGTCCTGGTACCTTGACTGCTGTGGGGGTAGAAAGTATTACAGGGTAGGGGCCCTTCCATGTGTGCTGGAGTTGAGCCTTTGGGGACCCATCTTTCTAGACTTTAATTAGGACTTGAGTTCCTGGAGCATATAGTGGTGACTCTTTAGAATCTTTTGGGTCCTGGTTCATACCCCACAAGCGTATATCCTGTTGGAATTGCCCAATGGCCAAGGTATAAGACTGGAGGGTCTGAACCTCTGGATCTAGGAAGAGGGACAATGTGGGTGCAGAGGAGAGCTATTGGTAAAGCCTCCTTCCTTCCCAGGGAGGTCTCTTGGGTTATCTTTTTTACCGCTGATTTTAAGAATTGATTGGCTCTTTCTATTTTTCCTGAAGATTGAAGCTTCCAGGCACAATGGAGATAATAAGTAATGCCCAATGCTTTCGAGACTCCTTGGGTGACCTTAGAAGTAAATGATGTCCCATTGTCACTTTGTAATGACCTGGGCAGACCAAATCTTGGAATGATTTCATGGAGCAGTTTTTTTACCACCTCCTCAGCCTTCTCAGTCCGGGTGGGAAAGCCTTCAATCCATCCTGTGAATGTATCTATCATAACTAATAGGTATTTATACCCTTGAGAAACTGGCATTTGGGTGAAGTCCATCTGCCAGTCCTCTCCTGGGTAGGCCCCACATCGTTGGATGGGCTGGGCCAGCTGGGGTCTTCAAGCTCCTTGGAGGTTGTTTAATTGGCAAGTGGGACAAGAGGAGATCAGCTGTTTTATAGTTGTTTGGAAGCCTGTTCCTCTGAAGGGCCTTTCTAGTAATCTTTGGAGGGCCTTTTCTCCTAAATGAGTAGTGACATGTAAGGAGTTAACCAACTTCCATTGGAGGTTCCCAGGCAGAAAAAGGAGTCCCTCCTTTTGGAACCACCCCATATGATCTTCTTGAAAGCCCTCGCTTTTAGCTTCAAGAGTCTCACCTTCAGTATATGAAGGAGTTTCTGGCATATTAGTCTGTGGAACTAAGGTGGCAATCCCTATTAGGTCATGGTTCTGTAATGCTGCTCTCCTAGCTGCCTGATCAGCTGCTTGGTTCCCTCGTGCCACTTCCGTGTTCCCTTTTTGGTGTCCTTTACAGTGGGAGACTGAAACCTCAGTGGGCAGAGGGACTGCCTCCAAGAGTCGAAGAATCTGATCACCATATTTGATTGGGGACCCTCGAGTGGTCAAGTGGCCCCTTTCTTTCCAAATAGCTGCATGTGCATGTAGCACCAGAAAGGCATGGAGTCAGTGTAAATGGCTATTCTTTTTCCTTTTCTCAGCTCTTAAGCTCGAGTCAGGGCAATGAACTCAGCTAATTGGGCTGAAGTACCTGGTGGCAGAGGCTTAGCCTCTATGGTCTCAAAATTGGAGACTACTACATACCCGGCTCTTCTTTTTCCATCCAAGACAAAGCTGCTTCCATCAGTGTACCAGATTTCCTCAGGATTGGTCAGAGGATCTTCTGACAATCCCTCTCAGGGTTTTGTCCAGTGGTCCAAGGTTTCTAGACAAGAGTGAAAGGGGAGAGAGCCCTCAGGGGTAGGTAGGAGGGTGACTGGGTCAAGAACCTCACAAGGGGATATAGTGAGGCCTGGATTTTCCATCAGCATTACTTGATATCTGAGGATTCTTTGATCAGACATCCATAAATGGCCTCTCCCATTTATGAGTTGTTTTACTTGGTGGCTGGTAAAAATAGTTAGTTTGCCCCCAAAGGAGAGTTTTAAAGCATCTTCTATCATGATTGCAATAGCTGCAAGATTTCAAAGGCAGGGAGGCTAGCCTCGGGTAGTTGGATCGAGCCTCTTGGATATGTAAGCTACAGGCTGGGGCTCAGATCCCAACCTTTGAGTTAACACTCCCAAGGCTATTCCCTCTCTTTCATGGACATAAAGTTGGAATGCTTTTTCTGAGTCTGGCAACCTCAAGGCAGGTGCCTGAGTTAAGGCCTGTTTTAGTGTAGCTTCTGCCTTCTTTTGAGGAGTTCCCCACATCAGTGGGATTGAATCATCTCTCCCTTTAAGCTTTCATATAAGGGATTGGCAATTAAACCATAGTTGGGTATCCAGATTCTACAATACCCAGTTAGCCCCAGGAAAGCTCGCAATTGTTTTTGAGTCGTGGGGGAGGGCAACTGGAGAATTCCTCGTACCCAATCAGAGGACAGCCTCCTGGACCCGTATGTAATCTGAACTCCCAGGTAAGTGACCTTTGTCTCGACCATCTGTGCCTTAGCACGGGAGACTTTATATCCCCTTTCTGCCAAGAAGTTTAGAACCTGGATTGCATGTTGTTGGGCACTTTTATCATCTGGAGAGCAGATTGGTAGGTCATCTATGTATTGTAATATTTTCCCACTAGGTCCCAGGTCCAGATCTAGGAGATCCCGGCTAAGGGCTTGTCCAAACAGGTGGGGGCTATCTCTGAACCCCTGAGGTAATACTATCCAAGTCATTTGTTAGTGTTTTCTCCTGAGGCTTCCTACTCAAAGGCAAAAAGCTATTGGGATTCTTTAGCCAGTGGTATGCAAAAAAAAAAAAAAAAATGCATCTTTGAGATCCAAGACTGTAAACCACTTGGCACTGGGTGGGATTTCTCCCAAGATTACATAGGGGATTGGGTACTGTGGGATGGAGGGGGACTACCACTTCATTTATAATCCGGAGATCTTGAACCATTCGCCAGGTTCCGTCTTTTTTCTTTACTGAGAGGATTGGGGTATTACATGGTGAACTGGTGGGGAACAATAGCCCACAAGCAAGGAATTTATTTATTAAAGGCTGTAGTCCCTCCTGAGTCTCTCTTTAGAGAGGATATTGTTTCCAGTTAGGAAACCGAGTGGGATCTCGGAGGACAATGATGACCGGTTCAGCTTGGTGGGCTCGTCCAGGAATCCCCTGGTCCCACACCTGGGGGTTAATTTTGTCTTCCCATAGTTTTTGGTCCCTCTCTATTGAAGGTGTAATGGGTTCTTCAGTAGTAACCAGAAGCTATAGAGATGTAGGGGCTGAAAAACTTCCCATCACAAGGGTGGTCCCCAGTTTAGTGAGTATATCTTTTCCCAATAAGGGGGTAGGACACTCAGGGACTACCAGAAACTGGTGGGAAAATATTTGTCCATCCCAGCAACAAAGAAGTGCTTGGGTGAATCTTTTAGTAGTTGCTTTTCCTGTAGCACCCAAAATGGTACAGGTTTGGGAGGAGAAGGCTCCGGAGTAGGAGATCAAGACAGAGTAGGTAGCCCTTATGTCAACTAAGAAATTTTCAGACCTACCTGCCACATCCAGTTGTACCATTGGCTCCAACCCCATGATGGTTATCTGTGACAGGCGGGCTGGCTGGAGCGGGCCGCTTCAGTCCTCTTGAACCATCGTGAGGGTAGGCTTGGCGCTTGACCTTGAGGTTCTTGGGTCCCGAGGGCAGAGTGCCACTCAATGTCCCAGTTGATGGCATTTGTGGCAAGCCGTTCTAGGAGACTTGTCACGGTTTGGACACTCTTTGGCCCAATGCCCTGCCTGTCTACAGATCAGGCATTTGTCTCGTGCCTTGTCCTTCAAGGACTCAGGGTTTGCCATAGGGCTTCTCTGGAGGGCGGCCAGCATCTGGGCATGCCTTGTCTCTTTCTTTTTCTCCTTCTCCTGGGCCTTGGCCTCCTTCTCCTGTTCTCTGTTATAAAAGGTATTGGTGGCTGTCTGGACCATTTCATCTAAAGAGGCAGCAGGGTCCTGCTGTTGTAGCTGCTGTAACTTAATTCTGATATCTGATGCACATTGGGACAGGAATTTGTCCTTTAAAATCACCCGTCCCTCGTAAGAGTCTAAGTCCAGGTTGGTAAACTTTTGGAGTGCCTCTTTTAGCCTCTCCAGAAAGGCAATGGGGTTCTCATTGGGCTCCTGAGTTATTGCTGAGACCCGGGCATAGCTAATTACTTTTTGTTGGGCTGCTTTCAGTCCTGCCTTCACACAGATTAGAAAATGATCTCTTTCCCGGATGTCCTCAGGGTCATTATAATTCCAATTAAGATAGGAGGAAGGGACAGCAGTTCCCCCTACTGGGTATCTATCACTGGACATGTGAAGCCCTGTTGCATACCTCTGGGCTTCCTTTAAGACCCTGGTATGTTCAGGATAAGATAAAGTTTGACTAAATATGACCATGATGTCTTTCCACATCAAGTCAAAGGCCAAGGTAATATGTTGGAATGTATCTATATATTTACCTGGGTCATCTGTATAGCTTCCCAGGTCTTGTTTGATCTGCCTTAGTTCTAAGAGGGAGAAGGGCTTATGGACTAGGGTTGGTCTGAATTCTCCTCCAGTTTCAACTAAGGAACATACTCGAGCTGGCTTTTGTGGAGGGGGTGCTTCCAGATATGGGGTCAAGTTTGGGTATGAGGAAGGAGCACCAGGCAACTCGGGAGCTGTGGGAGGTAAGCCTTCACGAAGGGGTTCCTTTTCTTGGTTGCCTGTGCCTAACACCATTTGCCTAGTGGGCTCACTTTTAGGGTGTATTACAATCCCATACTTAAGAGACAGTTCCTTCATATCTCTTAGTCAGAAGAAAATTTGGACATAGGGGATCTCTGTCCATTTCCCTTGTCTTTTGCAGAATAATTCTAATTGCAGGATGGTATTGTAATTTAAAGTTCCATCCTCAGGCCAGTGTTCCTCGTCCCCCAGTGGATACTGTGGCCACACAGTGGCACAAAAGAATTTCAAATGACTTTTTAGAGCTAGATGGTTGAACAGCTTCCAGTTATCAAGGATGCATCTCAAGGGCGTCTGCTGGGAAGTGGATTGGTTATTTCCCATCTGAAAGACAGTCATGACAGGGAGAAAAGAAAAGACCTCTTTCGATTTTTATGGGTGGACTTCCTTAGGGGTGAGTCTTTCTGAAGCTTATCCTACCCAGAACTGTTGCAACCTGAGAGCCAGGCGTCCCCAGGTCAGGGTGCAGATTCCCCAGGCAGGCTGAGGTGCGACAGCCTCCTAGAGATCGAATCCCCAGGCAGGTCGAGGCATGATGGCCTCCTGAGAATTGGGTCCCTGGGCAGGTCAAGGCATGATGACCTCCTGGGACCCCTGGGACTGGCAGATCCCCGAGCAGGTTGAGGCGTGACAACCTTTCAAACACCGATCCCTAGGCAGGTCAAGGTGTGATGACCTCCTGGGATCCCCCAGACTGGAGTTTGGGCATCCCCAAGATCTCCAGTGTGACCAGTGCCAGGTAGAATTAAGGGGTTTGTAACTCATTGCTAGTTTGCCCACCGTGGACGGGAATAGATATGATGTAAGTTCATCCTACCTAGTACGGTTGCAACCTGAGAGCCAGGCGTCCCTGGGTCAGGGTGCAGATCCCCAGGCAGGCTGAGGCGTGACAGCCTCCTAGAGATCAAATCCCCGGGCAGGTCGAGGCATGATGGCCTCCCGAGAATTGGGTCCCTGGGCAGGTCAAGGCGTGATGACCTCCTGGGACCCCTGGGACTAGTGGATCCCCAAGCAGGTTGAGGCGTGACAACCTTTTGAGGACCAGATCCCTAGGCAGGTCAAGGCGTGATGACCTCCTGGGACCCCCCAGACTGGAGTTGGGCATCCCCAAGATCTCCAGTGTGACCAGTATTGGGTAGGATTAGGGGGTTGGATATTATAGAGTATTTCCCTCCCAAGGCCAGCTATTTTCTGGTTGTCTCTCCAGAAGATTGTAGAGGCAACCTTGTGGGTCTGGATGGGGCTCAAGAAAAGAGCATGAAACAGGAGGGAAGGGGGCAGAGTACAACCTTTGAAAGAATGACATAACACAAGGGCATAATGTAAACCAATTAAAATCAATTGGGTCCAAGATGACAAGTCAAATTCAAGTAAACCTTAATCCCCAATCTATAAGCCAACAGACACACCCAGAGGTGTCAGGACAGCTCCAAGGCATGGTCAAAAGAGGGAGGAGTGGGTGATTCCCCAATGGCTGGGATGATCCTCTCACTCATTAGCATATGAATTCCATCCCCTCACAAAACCTAGCCAGGCCTAATAGCATGGCCCCAGCCCTTGTCTTTGGCAATGGTTCACACCCTGAAGAATGGCTTCTCTCTGGATCCTAACAAATCTACCTCTTATCACTTTGTCTCTCAATGAATTTTTGCAATGAGACATCAGAGCCTGAGTTTCATTAGTTTTGGCCGAGCTTGAGTCCCAGGAGAGAGCTGAAGGACAGGAGGGAAAAGCAGTGGGAAAAACGTACCAAGGAATCCCCTTCATAGCCCACCGGAAAATTTGCTAAATATCTGACCAGTGCTCACAGTTTCATTGGTCTGATCCTTAGCACAGAGAAGAGAAAGGACAGAAGAACCCCCACCGGCTTGGGTAACAGCTACTGGGGCTCAGCAGATAGCGCCTTTGGGACATGCTGAGGAGTAGCCTCTCCAGAGTCCCTCAATTGTGCCCCCTGCTGCCCACCTGTTCACGGGAGGTTCGAGGAAACAAGAAATGAGAGATTGTAAAGGTCCCTCCAGCCATAGGAGTGAGGACCTCTTACCTTAACCAAAGGTCTTCTGGAATCGGAGACTGAGCCGCGTGAGCTTTCTGCTGAGTTCGTTTTTCGCTGTCCCGGTTTCCAGCACGATAGGCCTTCCCCTGCGCTGGGTTTCTTCACCTTCTGCTTCTAGTGCGGGAGCTTTGCTGAGTTGGGCTCCTGCTGTGCTTGGCCTCTTCGACACAGAGGTTGTTTCAGTCAGGTTAAATCTGAGTCATGGCACCATAGATGTCACGCAAGTGTGTGTTCCTCAGTTCTTTGTCTCATCACAACAAAAATTTGGAGTGATGGACATTAAAGCCCTCGGCGCATCACAGCTTTCAGGTCTTGGACAAACCGTGTTATAGCTCTTAAGCAAATCAGTGTTACAACTCTATTTTATTTAGAAGATAGCAGTAGAGAGAGAGAGAGAGAAGAGAGAGAGAGAATGCACGCGGGAGAGAGAGAGTTTGTGAGAAAGCGCTTTGGCTCCTCCTTTTATATGCTTTTTTTCTCCACCTGGGCCTGCCCTATGCAAATTGGGCTTAGCCAGGAGTGCTGTTTGTTCTGCCTGAAGTCTTCACTCTGGTCCTCGGACCTTCCTTTGACCTTCTTTGTCTTTTAGCCACCGCCGTTTTGGACTCCTTTTCCCTATTCTACCTGCTGCTACTGCTAAGTCACTTCAGTCGTGTCCGACTCTGTGCGATCCCATAGACAGCAGCCCACCAGGCTCCCCCGTCCCTGGGATTCTCCAGGCAAGAACACTGGAGTGGGTTGCCATTTCCTTCTCCAATGCATGAAAGTGAAAAGTGAAAGTGAAGTCCCTCAGTCGTGTCTGACCCTCAGCGACCCCATGGACTGCAGCCGACCAGGCTCCTCCATCCATGGGATTTTCCAGGCAAGAGTACTGGAGTGGGGTGCCATTGCCTACCTAACATTATATTTTCTTCTTGGATTGATCTTTGATCATTATGTAGTGTCCTTCTTTGTCTCTTTTCACAGCCTTTATTTTGAAGTCTATTTTATTTGATATGAGTATTGCTATTCCTGCTTTCTTTTGGTCTCTATTTGGAATATCTTTTAATAGCCCTTCACTTTCAGTCTGTATGTGTCCCTTGTTTCGAGGTGGGTCTCTTGTAGACAACATATATAGGGGTCTTGTTTTTGTATCCATTCAGCCAGTCTTTGTCTTTTTGTTGGGGCATTCAACCCATTTACATTTAAGGTAATTATTGATAAGTATGATCCCATTGCCATTTACTTTATTGTTTCGGGTTCGAGTTTATGCACCCTTTCTGTGTTTCCTGTCTAGAGAAGATTCTTTAGCATTTGTTGGAGAACTGGTTTGCCAGTGCTGAGTTCTCTCAGCTTTTGCTTGTCTATAAAGCTTTTGATTTCTCCTTCATATTTGAATGAGATCCTTGCTGGGTACAGTAATCTGGGGTGTAGGTTATTTTCTTTCATCATTTTAAGTATGTCTTGCCATTCCCTTCTGGCCTGAAGAGTTTCTATTGAAAGATCAGCTGTTATCCTTACGGGAATCCCCTTGTGTGTTATTTGTTGATTTTCCCTTGCTGCTTTTAATATTTGTTCTTTGTGTTTGGTTTTTGTTAATTTGATTAATATGTGTCTTGAGGTGTTTCGCCTTGGGTTTATCCTGTTTGGGACTCTCTGGGTTTATTGGACTTGGGTGACTATTTCCTTCCCCATTTTAGGGAATATTTCAACTATTATCTCCTCAAGTATTTTCTCATGGTCTTTCTTTTTGTCTTCTTCTTCTGGGACTCCTATGATTCGAATGTTGGGGTGTTTAACATTGTCCCAGAGGTCTCTGAGATTGTGCTCATTTCTTTAAATTTTTTTTTCTTTCTTTCCTCTCTGTTTCATTTATTTCTACCATTCTATCTTCTACCTCACTAATCCTATCTTCTGCCTCCGTTATTCTACTGTTGGTTCCCTCCAGAGTGTTTTGGATCTCATTCATTGCATTATTCATTATATATTGACTCTTTTTTATTTCTTCTAGGTCCTTGTTAAACATTTCTTGCATCTTCTCAATCTTTGTCTCCAGGCTATTTATCTATAACTCAATTTTGTTTTCAAGATTTTGGATCATTTCACTATCATTATTCAGAATTCTTTATCAGGTAGATTCCCTATCTCTTCCTCTTTTGCTTGGTTTGGTGGGTATTTATCCTGTTCCTTTACCTTCTGGGTATTTCTATGCCTTTTCGTCTTGTTTATATTGCTGTGTTTGGGGTGGCCTTTCCATATTCTGGCAGTTTGTGGTTCCTCTTTATTGTGGAGGTTCCTCACTGTGGGTGGGGTTGAACAGGTGGCTTGTCAAGGTTTCCTGGTTAGGGAAGCTTGTGTCGGTGTTCTGGTGGATGGAGCTGGATTTCTTCTCTCTGGAGTGCACTGAAGTGTCCAGTAATGAGTTTTGAGATGTCAATGGGATTGATGTGACTTTAGGTAGCCTGTATATTGAAGCTCAGGACTATGTTCCTGTGTTGTTGGAAAATTTGCACGGTATGTCTTTCTCTGGAACTTGTTGGCCCTTGGATAGTGCTTGGTTTCAGTGTAGGTATGGAGCTGTTTGATGAGTTCCTATCGATTAATGTTCCCTGGAGTCAGGAGTTCTCTGGTGTTCTCAGGATTTGGACTTAAGCCTCCTGCCTCTGGTTTAAAGTCGTATTCTTACAGTAGCTTCAAGACTTCTCTATATACAGCACCAATGATAAAACATCTAGGTTAATGTTGTAAGGTTTTTCCACAGTGAGGGACACCTGGAGAGATACACAGTTACATGGAGAAGAGAAGAAGGAGGGAGATAGAGGTGACCAGGAGGAGAAGAGGGGGAATCAAAAGAGGAGAGAGCAAGCTAGCCAGTAATCATTTCCTTATGTGCTCTCCACAGTCTGGACCCCTCAAAGATGTTCACAGAGTTACACAGAGAAGAGAAGAGGGAGGAAAGAGAGAGAGGTGGCCAGGAGGATAAAAGGAGGAATCAAAAGGAGAGAGACAGATCTGTACAGTAATCAGTTCCCTAAGTGTTCTCCACAGCTCAGAACACACAAAGAGATTCACAGAGTTGGGTAGAGAAGAGAAGGGGGAGGGAGGAGATACAGGCGACTTGGTGGAGAAAAAGGAGGGTCCAAAGGGGGAGAGAGCAATCCAGCCAGTAATCTCGTTCCCAAGTAAAAAAGGGTACTGAAGATTGGGTTCTTAAAGGTACAAACTTGATAACAAATACCAAAAAGCAAAGATTAAAAGTCTAAAGTAGAGGTAAGATTCTCAAAAGTACAATATTAAAGAAAAAAAAGTCACAAAAATTATAAAATATATATGTGAAGTTTGTTTTAGAAATAGGGTCTTTTTTTTTTTGCAAAATAATAGTAGGTTATAAAAATGAAAATTAAAGGAGTAATAGAGGACTTAAAATTTAAAAAATTAAAAAATGTTAATGGTAAAAATATATCTATGATTTTCTCTGGTGTTGTTATAGACAGTGTGGGGTCAGTTCATTTTCAGATAGTTCCTTGATCTGGCTTACACTTCTCAAGATCTATAGGCCCATTCCTATGTAGTCGGTGCTAACTGCAGGGTTTTAATCTATTGCAACGGTCACTTCCAAAGTGGTTCCCTCTGTTTTAGCTTGTTTGCTGGCCTCTTCAGTGTCTAATTTCCACCCTGACACAAGAGGGCGGTGGTGGTCACTTTTTTAAGGCTCACTTGTTCAGTTGTGCAGTGGGGAGGGAGGAACACTGCAAACAAATATCACTGGCATCTGTGAGGAGTGCTCGCAGTGTCTCAGGCACATTGGGTTTGCCCCTCCTCTCACGGCGTGTGTGCTTTCCCAGTCTACACTGCTCAGGCTTTAGGTTACTCTGCAAGTAACTGTCTGAGGCTGGTCCTGTGTTGAGTGCACTTCCCAGGTCAAAACCGCTCAGGTTCAGATTCTCGGGTACTTCACAAAGGCACAGACTTGATTGGGTCTGCATTTTGTGCCCTTCCTTGGTCCGAGCAGCTCAGGTGACCAGGTGCTTGGCCAGCTGAGACTTATCACCTCCCCCATCCCAGCCGCTCGGTTTTCTGGGTGTACAATGGCACACCTTCTCAGGTGTGCCTTGTGTCTCCTCTGGGGAGCTGATCTCTGGCTGCGATCCTCCCAGCAGATGTAGACCGTCCAGAATCCCAAGGAGTCTTGGTTAGCAATGAAGCCTGCTTGCAGTTTGGTGGATGATGCCTCTCAGGGGCCATGATTGCCCCCTTCTGGCTCTGGCTGCCCTCGCCTGCCTGTCTCCAGCAGGGGATGGGCCGGTCTGCAGCCGGCTAGCTCTGCTCAGTCCTTGTTCTGTGAGCGGGCCTGGCAGTGTTTTAGGTTAGGGCTTTTTGGGGGATAACTATCCCACAGTCTGGTTTGCTATCTCAAGTTAGTTCCCTCAGATTGCCCTCAGGGTATTCAGGCCTGGGCCTTACTCTAAGCGATGCAGCCTGCACCTCCCTGCCCAGCTCCCGCTTGCTAGTGGTGGATGCAAGCCTCTGCACTGCTTCTCCACTGGTAGTTGCCTTAGGGATGTAATTTGTGGGTTTTAATGATTTATTTATTTTTCCTCCCAGTTATGTTGCCCTCTGAGGTTCCAAGGCTTGTCACAGATTTGCAACTGAGAGTATTTCCTGGTGTTTGGAAACGTCATTCTTTTAAAAAACTCCCTTCCTGAGATGGATCTCCATCCCTCCTTCTTTTGTCTCTCTTTTTATCTTTCATATTTTTTTTCTACCTCCTTTCAAAGACAATGGGCTGCCTTTCTGGGTGCCTGATGTCCTCTGTCAACATTCAGAAGTTGTTTTGTGGAATTTGCTCAGCGTTCAAATGTTCCTTTGATGAATTTGTGTGGGAGAAAGTGGTCTCCCTGTCCTATTCCTCCTCCATCTTAGGACCGCCCCCACTTCTTTAATTTTGATTTAGTAAACATTTGGGAAGTTTTAGCCCTGATCTGATTACTTGCTTCCCCTCTTCTTTGCTCTGCTGTTCCTAATATATATTTTCATTTTTATTTAATTTGTTTCTTTAATTCTTTATTATACAGTAAATGTTGTATCATTTTTTCTTCTACTTTTTAATGCACACTCTATGTGTGTACTTGTTTTTATGTTGTCTCTAGTCTACACTTTTATTTTTTATTATGAACATTCTATGGCATTTAGCTTCATTGCTGTTCCTTTTCTTATTTGTGTGCATAATTATTTTTCTCAACTTTTAGATAGAAGGCATAAGACTCTTTTTTCTAATTTCATAATTTTAGAGCTTCCTCTCCTAAAAAGTTTTAAATGTATGTGGCTAGGTTTCTTGGGTCTTCCTTGCCCTGTTCCGTCCCCCACTTTATCTGGATCTTCCCTTTGTTTCTATTGTCCCATTGTGTTACATTTGGAACCTATGTTTAACAATATTTTCCTCAAAGATGCTTTCTCCTGAAAGCCAGGAGAAATCTTGTTCTCTAACTTACAGCCTAGTTAGTTCTGAGAATTCATAAGGCACAAACTACTTTTTTCTCCTTCAAATCTCATCACAGCCCTTTATTCCTACTTGCTTTTGGAATGTTAACCCCTTACAGTTTTCAAGTCAGCTCACTGAGATTTTTGAGGGAATGGTGATTATCCTGAAAATTTTAGGTCTCTTGGATAATACAGTAGTTCCTGCTACTTCCTCATGTACACTAATTTCATGTAGATTCTGTAGTTGGTGGTGACTTATCTCCTTCCACTCATGCTTTTTGTGTTATATGAGAATGTTTCTACCTAATTTTATTACATGCATTTTCCATGAGTTTTCAGTTTTCTTGTTTGATTTTATTGGAGGATTTAAACAATTTCAGAAATTATGCTGCCACTCCCACTTTCTAGCTTGAATTCTATTTCCAAGGTTTTGTTAAAGGACCTCCATGTTTGCCCTTGATGTTCCTATAGTCCAAATAAGTTCTTGCATCAAGGTCACTATGTTATCTTTTTTTGTGTATGTTCATTACTTGTGTTTGTTTTTAATCATTCAGTTGTGTCTAACTCTTTGCGACCCCAATGGACTATAGCTCTCGAGGCTCCTCTATCCATGGGATTCTCCAGGCAAGAATACTGGAGTGGGTTGTTGTGCCATTCTCCAGGGTATATTCCCAACCCAGGGATCAAACTCAGGTCTCCCTCATTGCAGGCGGATTCCTTACCATCTGAGCTACCAGGGAAGCCCTTACTTGGTAATAATTTTTTGAATGACATCTGAAACTCAGGTTCTTTTCTAAGTGCTAGTGGAATAAAGAAATAATTTATCATACCTATCCTTGCTCTCAAGTTTAGGGTATGGTATATGGATTAGAAGTATTAACAAAGACTTTTATTTCAACATGTTACATACACATAGGTTCTTTTCACCTTGCTTACCAAGTAACTCCTTTTCTTTTCTTCAGAACTTGTTGCAGACACCTTCTCCTCCCTGAAAAATTATTTGCAATCATTTCATCTTACACTTCATCACCACCAGCTCAAAAGGCACACTCTCCCATTGAGGTCTCTATTCACTATTTCTTTTTTTTTAGAGAGAGAAAACGACCTGTAAATGCAATATACCTGTCTTTCCTCCGTTTTAGATTCCCTAAAAACAGTGTTTATGAATATCTCCAACACAATAAAATGGGTAACACACAGCTGTTGACAATATCCACTGAATGAATGATTTTAATAGATAAGAGTATTTTAATGAAAAAAAAAAAGTTTTACAGAGAATGTACATTTGATCTGGGTCTTGAAATCTTGTATTAATCAATAAGTATTTGGCAAAGGGGGATTTTTCCCCTTATAACCATTATCTTTCTTCAGAGGTAGGTTGTTTTATTTATTAACTCAAGCTAAAATTCATTACAAATGAATCTTCTCTATGGACTGGTTCCCCAGGAAATTAAATAATGTTCTAAAGCAACTGATAAGTGATACACCCATGCTAACTTTTAAAGTTCAAAATTCAGTGAAGCTATGAATATAGTATTAACAGAAGTTTAACGTATTTGTGGGAATATGCAGTTGATTCCATTACTGAGATAATGTCACAATGGGCAGCTACAGTAACTTCACACTAACACAAAAAGTCCCTTATAAGCTCTCAATTTCCTGAGTCCTTTTTGGTTTTTAAAGACTAAGACTATTTTTTTCTACAAGTGGCTCAAATCCATTATGTTTTTTTCTTCACAAAATCTCTAAAGGGCTGCTCTTCTTCTCTTTAGATTTTCTCTTAATAGTGACCAGTAACTTCTCATTCTTTCTCTTTAAACATGAAAAATCATTTTTAAAATCTTGTACCTTAACGCCCAACTAGCTCAGTTAGTAGAGCATGAAACTCTTAAAATCTTGTGCCTTATACTTTTATATATTGAATATATTGAATCATTTTCTGCAAAGATCACTCTATATGAACATTTTCCTTTTTACTCAAAAGCTTACCTAAATAGCTATTTTTCTTTATAAACTTACTGATTCAATATGTCTACTGTGTTTTACACAAAGTTGAGTCATAACTTTTGAGTATTAAAAAGCCTATGATGATTAATTTAGAATGGATTTTTAAGTCCTTGGCTCTATAATTCTATAACCTTTTACTGAACTTGGAAAGCTTATCAGAATCAGATATAAAGTCTTTTAAAACTACACTCACGTCATTATCACTTAATCCTCCTTCACCAACCCACACATATTCAAAATTATGCTCTTCTGTTTAGAATCAAAAGCCAAAAACATTGCTAAAAGTTGTTTTTATCCCTCATCAAACTTGGACACAAAAATACTGGGCACTGTGGTATAGGGTAGACTTCCAAGAGTTAGAGGTTTCCACTCTGACTTACGCATAATCTTTGAATTATGTAAGCATTTTTTGTGTACATGTATTTTCTGGCATTTGCATAACAATCATGGGATCCCTTCTGTCTCCTAAAATTAAATTCACTACAAAGCATAACAAGAAAGAAAAGCCCATATCATTTTGGAAATACCTTTTTTATATATTTATCCAAATATGTTTAAATAAATGTTTTATATGTTTATCTAAAGAGTCATAAACATGAAAATAAGGTAAATAATAGCTATGATGAACTTTTCATGCATAATTTATTAAAATTATTCTTAGTCATTGAATGCATTATCTAACTTAAAGTTACATAAGCTATATCAGGTGAATTTTAAAAAGTTTTCTTTTTTCTTTTTTTTACCAAAGATATTACTAAAATTCATAAAATTTAATTAAGCAGTTAAAGGTCTTGAAACTAGTAAATGACAGTGAAATATTTGAACTCATTTCTAGTTTATTACACAGCTCTTTCCACAATAACACACTCTTTGCATAATACTATGAGCAATTCTATGTACAGAAGAACTATACAAAAAAGATCTTCATGACCCAGATAATCATGATGGTGTGATCACCGACCTAGAGCCAGACATCCTGGAATGTGAAGTCAAGTGGGCCTTAGAAAGCATTACTATGAACAAAGCTAGTGGAGGTGATGGAATTCCAGTTGAGCTATTCCAAATCCTAAAAGATGATGCTGTGAAAGTGCTGCACTCAATATGCCAGCAAATTTGGAAAACTCAGCAGTGGCCACAGGACTGGAAAAGATCAGTTTTCATTCCAATACCGAAGAAAGGCAATGCCAAAGAATGCTCAAACTACCGCACAATTTCAGTCATCTCACATGCTAGTAAAGTAATGCTCAAAATTCTCCAAGCCAGGCTTCAGCAATATGTGAACCGTGAACTTCCTGATCAAGCTGGTTTAAGGAAAGTCAGAGGAACCAGAGATCAAATTGCCAACATCCGCTGGATCATTGAAAAAGCAAGAGAGTTCCAGAAAAACATCTATTTCTGCTTTATTGACTATGCCAAAGCCTTTGACTGTGTGGATCACAATAAACTGTGGAAAATTCTGAAAGAGATGGGAATACCAGACCACCTGATCTGCCTTTTGAGAAATTTGTATGTAGGTCAGGAAGCAACAGTTAGAACTGGACATGGAACAACAGACTGGTTCCAGATAGGAAAAGGAGTTCGTCAAGGCTGTATATTGTCACCCTGTTTATTTAACTTATATGCAGAAACGCTGGACTGGAAGAAACACAAGCTGGAATCAATATTGCCGGGAGAAATATCAATAACCTCAGATACGCAGACGACACCACCCTTATGGCAGAAAGTGAAGAGGAACTCAAAAGCCTCTTGATGAAAGTGAAAGTGGAGAGTGAAAAAGTTGGCTTAAAGCTCAACATTCAGAAAACTAAGATCATGGCATCTGGTCCCATCACTTCTTGGGAAATAGATGGGGAAACAGTGGAAACAGTGTCAGACTTTCATGACTGCAGCCATGAAATTAAAAGATGCTTACTCCTTGGAAGGAAAGTTATGACCAACCTAGATAGCATATTCAAAAGCAGAGACATTACTTTGCCAACAAAGGTTCATCTAGTCAAGGCTATGGTTTTTCCTGTGGTCATGTATGGATGTGAGAGTTGGACTGTGAAGAAGGCTGAGTGCCGAAGAATTGATGCTTTTGAAGTGTGGTGTTGGAGAAGACTCTTGAGAGTCCCTTGGACTGCAAGGAGATCCAACCAGTCCGTTCTGAAGGAGATCAGCCCTGGGATTTCTTTGGAGGGAATGATGCTGAAGCTGAAACTCCAGTACTTTGGCCACCTCATGCGAAGAATTGACTCATTGGAAAAGACTCTGATGCTGGGAGGGATTGGGGGCAAGAGGAGAAGGGGACGACAGAGGATGAAATGGCTGGATGGCATCACTGACTCGATGGATGTGAGTCTGAGTGAACTCCGGGAGTTGGCGATGGACAGGGAGGCCTGACGTGCTCCGATTCATGGGGTCGCAAAGAGTCGGACACGACTGAGCGACTGATCTGATCTGATCTGATGCAGTACAAACTGATCACCCCACAAGTCGAGTTACTATCCATTATCGTGCAGTTGGCTCTCTTTACTCATTTTTCTGGACCCCCAACTTTCTCTTCCTCTGATAAACACTAATCTGATATCTGTTTCCATGCATCTGTTTTTGTTTTACCTTTTTTTTAAAGATTTTATATATGAATAAAATCAGGCATATTTATTTTTCTCTGACATATCACATAGAATAATATTGGATTGGCAAAAAAGTTCATTTGGATTTTTCTCTAAGATACTACAGAAATCCAAATGAACTGTGGCAAATCCAATACTTTCAAGAGATATCCATGTTCCAAATGGAAGAATCTCATGGTTTTTTTCTAATGACTGAGTAGTATCCCATTGTGTATATACACCTGATCTTATTTATTCATTCGTCTGTCAGTGTACAGGCAGTTTACTTCCATATCTTGGCAATTGTAAATAACGCAGCAATGAATACAAGGGTGCATATATATTTTCAAATTGGTGTTTTCATATTCTTCAGATAAATACCTAGGATACAATAACTAGGTCATATGATAGTTCTTAATTTTTTTTTTATGACTCTCCATACTGTTTTCCATAGTGACATCATCAGCTTTTAGTAGCAACTGGATAAGGGTGCCCTTTTCTCCACATTTTATCCAACATTTGCTATTTATTGTCTTTTTAATAATAATCATTCTGAGCTACTGAACTGATTCTACCACATGTGAGGTGATAGTTCATGGTGCTTTTGACTTGCATTTTCCTAGTAATTAGGGATGTTGAGCATCCTTTCATGTGCCTCTTGGCTACCCATATGTCCTTTCTTGGAAAAATAACTCTTTAGGACCTCAGCCCATTTTTAAGTGGCTGTGTCTTTTTTCTTTAGTCATATGAGTTCTTTTTATATTTTAGATATTAACCCTGTATTTGAATATATGATCTGTAAATATCTTCTCATATTCTGTAAAATACCTTTTGTTTTGAGATGTTTTCTTCACTATTCAGAATTTTTTAGCTTAATGTAGTCCCATTTGTTTATTATTGCTTTGTTTCCATTGCCTTTGGAGTCAGATCCGCATAAGCATCACTAAAGATGGATATCAGTGAAATCAAAACTTATGTTTTCTTTTAGGAATTTAATGGCTTCAGGTCTTACATGCAAGTCTTTTTGTTTGTTTGTTTGTTTTTAATTTTTTTGGAAGCACCACATGCCATGTGGGATCTTAGTTCACTGACCAGGGATCAAACAAGTCCCCTGAAGTGGAAGCATGGAGTCCTAACCACTGGACTGCCAGGGAAAATCCCCACACTCAAGTCTTTAACTTCTTTTGAGTTAATTTTGGCGTATGGCATAAGAGAGTTGTCTAGGTTCATTATTTTGCATGCGACTGTCCAGTTTTTCCAACATCATTTGCTGAAAAGACTCTTGTTTTTCCACTGTATGAGCTTTGCTTATTTGTCATAAGTTCAGTTCAGTTGCTCACTTGTGTCCGACTCTTTGAGACCCCATGGACTGCAGTACACCAGGCTTCCCTGTCCATCACCAACTTCCTAAGCTTGCTCAAACTCATGTCCATAGAATCAGTGATGCCATCCATCTCATCCTCTGTCATTCTTTTCTCCTCCTGCCTTCAATCTTTCCCTGCTTCAGGGTCTTTTCCAATCAGTTGACTCTTCCCATCATGTGGCCAAAGTATTGGAGTTTCAGCTTCAATATCAGTCCTTCCAGTAAACATTCAGGACTGATTTCCTTTAGGATCGACTGGTTTGTCATAAATTAACTGACCAAATACATATGGACTTATTTCTGAACTCTCTATTTTGTCCCATTCATCCGTGTATCTGTATATGTCAATTTTTGATTGCTATAGATTTGTAGTATAGTTGAAAATCAGGGAGCTTAATGCCCCCAGCTTTGTACTTCTTTCTAAAAAATGTTTTGACTATTTGTGGTCTTTTGTGATTCCATAAACAATTTAGAATCACCTGTTTCAATTTTTGTGAAATATGTCATTGAAATATTTATAGTGACTGCAATGAATCTTCAAATTGCTTGGAAGATATGGGCATTTTAACAATAATGAATTATTTCAATTCATGGACACAGAATATCTTTTAATTTATTTCTGTCTTCTTCAATTTCTTTCACTAGTGTTTTAAAATTTTTGGTATCAGATCTTTCACTACCTTGATTACATTTGATACAATTGTAAATGGATTATTTTTAAATTTCTCTTTATGATAGTTTGTTGTAGGTACAGAGAAAAACAAAACAGATATCTGTATATTTAATTTTGTGAGTTTTAAATAATCTTTTCTTATTTTAATGCTTTTTAATTCCCTTTTCTTCTCCAATTGATGTGGATAGGACTTCCAATCCAATTAGTAAACTGAGTCCAACAATTGCATATGGAATGAAATACATTTCATTGTATTGCATATGGAATGAAAATGATCACAGTGGGCATCCTTATCTTGTTCCTGATTTTAGAGAAAAATCTTTTAGCTTTTAACTGTTGAGGATGGTGGTAGCTATGGAATTGCCATATACAGCCTTTATTTTATTGAAGCACGTTCCTTTGATAACTGGTTTTTGAAGTTTTTATCATAAATGGTTGTTTGATCTTGTCAAATGCTTTTCCCACACCTATCGAGATGACCATATGATTTTTATCTATTATTTTGTTAATATGTTGTTTCACTTTGATTGATTTGCAGATGTTGAGCCATCTTTGCATCCCAAAACAAATTGCACTTTAAAATGGTGCATGATTCATTTATGCATTGTTGGATTCAGTTTGCTAATAGTTCATTGAATATTTTTGCAAATGCTTATCAAGTTTCTTTTCTTGAGATATCCTTGTCTGGTTTTGAAACCAGCATACTGCTTTCTTCATAAATTGAGTTTGGAAGATTTTCTTCCTCTTCAGTTTTTTTTGGAAAAGCTCAAGAAAATACATATAAGACTATATATATATATATATATATATACACATATATACATATATACATATATTATAGAATTTGCCAGTGAGGTTTTCTGGTCCTCAAGTTTTTCTTGTTGGGAAATTTTAGATTACTCTTTCAATCTCTTTTTGAGTAAGTGGTCTATTTAGATTTTCCTTTTCTTCATGAGTTAGTTTTGAAAGCGTGTATATTTTTAGGAATTTAGAATTCCATTTCTTCTAGGTTGTACAATTTCCATAGTGCATAATTATTTTTGTAATTTCTCATGATTCTTTGCATTTCTATGGTATCAGTTGTAACTTCTTTTTTATTTCTGATTTTATTTATTTGAATTTCCTTTTTCTTTGGTTAGTCTGGCTAAAGGTTTGTTGATTTTTGCTTATATTTTTAAAGAATCAAATCTCAATTACATCAAAACTCTCTGTTTTCTTTTTTCAGTCTTTATTTAAACTCTTATTTTCACTCTCATATTATTCCTCTTTCCTACTTGATTTTTTTTCACTAATTCTGAACTTTGTTTGTTCTCTTTCTAGTTTCTTTAGCTGTAAAATTACTTTATTTACTTGGAATCTTTTTATTTCATTCTTGAGACAGGCCTGCATTACTAACAACTTCCCTCTTGGAACTACTTTGGCTGTGTTACATAGAATTTGGTATGCTACATTTCTGTTTTAATTTATCCCTAAGAATGTTTTGATTTCTCCTTTGATTTCTTTGATGACCCCTTTGTTGTTCAGTCACATCTTGTTTAATCTCCACATATTTGTGAATTTTCCTATTTTTTTCCTTTGATTGATTTCTAGTTTCATGATATTTTGGTCAGAGAAGACACTAGATATTATTTTTAAATTCTTGATTTTTTCTGAGATTTGTTTTGTGAACTAATAGGTATTCATCTTCGAGAATTTTCTATATGCCCTTGAAAAGAATGTGTATTCTGCTACTCTTAAATAAAATGTTCTGTAGTTTCCTGGTGGCTCATATGGTAAAGAATCTGCCCACAATGTGGGAGGCACAGGTTTGATCCCTGGGTCAGGAAGATACCCCTGGAGAAGGGAACAGCAACCCATTCCAGTATTCTTACCTGGAGAATTCCATGGACAGAGAAGCCTGGCAGACTACAGTCCATTGGGTTGCAAAAAGTTGGACATGGATGAGTGACTAACACTTTGCTACATCTATTAGTCAGTGTGATTTAGCATATTATTTAACCTAATGACTGCTTATTCATTATCTGTCTGGATGATACATCCAGTGATGTAGGTGCAATATTAATGCTCTTTACTATTATTGTATTGCTTTCAATTTCTTGCATTGAATCCATTAATATTTGTTTTATATATCTTGGCATTCCTCTGTTGGATGCATAAATGTTATAAAAGTTATATCTTCTTGCTGGATTGAGCCCTTTATCATATTTTTAATATCTTTTTTTTTCCTTTTGTTATAGCTTTTGTTTTAAAGTCTATTTTGTCTGACTACTCCAGCTTTCTTTTCATTTCCATTTACTTATTTTTTTTCCCATTGTTTCACCTTTAGTTTGTGTGTATCCTTTCTTCTGAAGTGAGTTCTTGTGGGCAATATATCGACAGAATTGTCTATCCATTCAACTACTCTATGCTTTTTGGTTGGCAAATTTTGTACATCTATATTTATAGTAATTATTACTAGGTATAGATATAAATGTACAAAATTTGCCAACACCTATCACCATTTTTAAATTGTCTTCTGTCTCTTTTTGTTATTCCTCTCTGTTGCTTTCCTCTCTTTCTTCTTTTGTGTGTTTTTTAATGCCAAGTTTAGATTCCTTTCACTTTTCTTTTATTTTTTTTGATATTTACTATAAGACTTTCAAAATTGTGGTTTCTCTGAGGTTCACATTTAATATTCTGTATTAGTAGTAGTTTAAGTTGGTAGCACATTCCAAAGCTATCTTTTTTTATTCATCCTCCATCATGTTTTATGCTTGCAATAGCATAATTTACATCTTTTTATTTTACACATCCTTGTAATTTAACTTTACTACTGTTTTCTTATAATCTTCATGCTTACTTTATAAGTGAGCTAATCCACTACCTTTATTATATATTTGCCTTTTCCAGTGAGATTTTTACTTTTGTATATTTTTTTTTATTAGCAACTAGTTCAGCTTAAAGAACTCCCTTTAACATATCTTGTAGGGTTAGTTTAGTGATTACACACTCCTTTAGGTTTTGTACATCTGGGAACCTCTTTACAGCTCCTTTAATTCTGAATGATAACTTTGTTAGGTAAAGAATTCTTGGTTGATTCTTTTTTCTTTCAGCTTTTTAAATAAATCATGTTGCTCCCTTCTGGCCTGTAAATTTTCAGGTGAAAAGTCTTCTGAAAACTTTATGGGGTTTTCCTTATACGTAACAAGTTATTCTTCACTTACTGCTGTTCAGAGTCCCTCTTAATTACTACTCTCTGGGTTTCCTCAACCTGGATTCCTATATCCTTCTCAAGATTAGAAAAGGTTTCCATCATGAATTCTTGAAATACTTTTTTTTTAGTTCTTTATTTCTCTCTTATTCTCTGGGACCCCTAGAATATGAATGTTATTAGTATTTTGGTTGATCTCCCAAAGGTCTCTAAATTTGTTTTGCTTTTTAAATAAAATGAAATGTTACTCTGTCTGAGTGATTTCCATTGTTTCATCTTCCAGATCATGATTTGTTTTTCTCCTTCATCCAGTCTGATGTTGAACCCATGTAGTATATTTCTTAGTTGAGTTAAAACTTCGTTTGGTTATTTCTTTAAAAAAATAATTGAATTATTTTGATTGTAGGCTAATTACTTTATAATATTGTGCTGGATTTTGCCATACATTGACATAAATCAGCCACAGGTGTACATGTGTCCCCTCCCCTCCCCCATCCTCAACACCCCTCCCACCTCCCTTCCCATCCCATCCCTCTGAGTTGTCCCAGTGCACTGGCTTTGAGTGCTCTGTTCCATGCATCAAACATGGACTGGTCATCTATTTCACATATGGTATATATACCTTTCCATGTTATGCTTCCAAATCATCCCACACTTGCCTTCTCCCACAGAGTCCAAAAGTCTGTTCTTTAGCTCTGTGTCTCTTTTGCAGTCTTGCATATAGGATCATTGTTACCATCTTTCTAAACTCCATATATATGTGTTAATATACTGTATTGGTTGTTTTTCTTTCTGACTAACTTCACTCTGTATAATAGGCTCCAATTTCGTCCACCTCATTAGAATGGATTCAAACGCATTCTTTTTTATAGCTGAGTAATATTCCATTGTGTATATGTACCACAGCTTTCTTATCCATTCATCTGCCAATGGACATCTAGGTTGCTTCCATGTACTAGCTATTGTAAACAGTGCTATAATGAACAATGTGGTACACGTATCTCTTTCAAATTCTGGTTTCCTTGGCGTGTATGCCCAGCAGTGGGATTACTGGGTCGTATGGCAGTTCTATTTCCAGTTTTTTAGGAAATCTTCACACTGTTCTCCATAGTTGCTGTACTAGTTTGCATTCCCACC
This sequence comes from Bos indicus x Bos taurus, assembly GCF_003369695.1. Taxonomy (NCBI): domain Eukaryota; kingdom Metazoa; phylum Chordata; class Mammalia; order Artiodactyla; family Bovidae; genus Bos; species Bos indicus x Bos taurus. Next base: position 404,843 of record NC_040102.1, on the reverse strand, counting down.
AACAGTGTAAGTGGGTTTCTTTTTCTCCACACCTTTTCCAGCATTTATTGTTTGTAGATTTTTGATGGCAGTCATTCTGACAAGCGTGAGATGGTATCTCATTGTGGTTTCCATTTGTATTTCTCTGGTAATGAGTGAGGTTGAGCATGTTTTCATGTGTTTGTTAGTCATCTGTATGTCTGGAGAAATGTCTGTTTAGTTCTTTGGCCAATTTTTTGATTGGGTTGCTTATTTTTCTGGTATTGAGTTGCATGAGCTACTTGTAGCTGGAGATTAATTCTTTGTGTGTGTGTGTGTGTGTGTGTGTGTGAGAGAGAGAGAGAGAGAGAGAGAGAGAGAGCGCGCGCGCGCGCCAATTAGATTTTTTATTTTATTTTTTAAAATGTAAATTTATTTATTTCAATTGGAGGTTAATTACTTTACAATATTGTATTGGTTTTGCCATACATCAACATGAATCCGCCACAGGTATACATGTGTTTCCCATCCTTAACACCCCTCCTTCCTCCCTCCCTGTACCATCCCTCTGGGTCATCCCAGTGCACCAGCCCCAAGCATCCAGTATCATGCATCAAACCTAGACTGGAGATTCATTTCATATATGATATACATGTTTCAATGCCATTCTCCCAAATCATCACACCCTCTCCCTCTCCCACAGAGTCCAAAAGACTGTTCTGTATATCTGTGTCTCTTTTGCTGTCTCGTTTACAGGGTTATCATTACCATCTTTCTAAATTCCATATATATGCGTTAGTATGCTGCATTGGTGTTTTTCTTTCTGGCTTACTTCACTCTGTATAATAGGCTCCAGTTTCATCCACCTCATTAGAACTGATTCAAATGTATTCTTTTTAATGGCCGAGTAATACTCCATTGTGTATATGTACCACAGCTTTCTTATCCATTTATCTGTTGATGGACATCTAGGTTGCTTCCATGTCCTGGCTATTATAAACAGTGCTGCAACGAACATTGGGGTACACGTGTCTCTTTCAATTCTGGTTTCCTCGGTGTGTATGCCCAGCAGTGGGATTTCTGGGTCATAAGGCAGTTCTATTTCCAGTTTTTTAAGGAATCTCCACTCTGTTCTCCAACGTGGCTGTACTATTTTGCATTCCCACCAACAGTGTAAGAGGGTTCCCTTTTCTCCACACCCTCTCCAGCATTTATTGTTTGTAGACTTTTGGATCGCGGCCATTCTGACTGGTGTGAAATGGTACCTCATTGTGGTTTTGATTTGCATTTCTCTGATAATGAGTGATGTTGAGCATCTTTTCATGTGTTTGTTAGCCATCTGTTTAGTTCTTTGGCCCATTTTTTGATTGGGTCGTTAATTTTTCTGGAATTGAGCTGCAGGAGTTGCTTGTATATTTTTGAGATTAGTTGTTTGTCAGTTGCTTCATTTGCAATTATTTTCTCCCATTCTGAAGGCTGTCTTTTCACCTTGCTTATAGTTTCCTTTGTTGTGCAGAAACTTTTAAGTTTAATTAGGTCCCATTTGTTTATTTTTGCTTTTATTTCCAATATTTTGGGAGGTGGGTCATAGAGGATCATGCTGTGATTTATGTCGGAGAGTGTTTTGCCTATGTTCTCCTCTAGGAATTTTATAGTTTTTGGTCTTATGTTAAGATCTTTAATCCATTTTGAGTTTATTTTTGTGTATGGTGTCAGAAAGTGTTCTAGTTTCATTCTTTTACAAGTGGTTGACCAGTTTTCCCAGCACCACTTGTTAAAGAGATTGTCTTTAATTCATTGTATATTCTTGCCTCCTTTGTCAAAGATAAGGTGTCCATATGTGCGTGGATTTATCTCTGGGCTTTCTATTTTGTTCCATTGATCTATATTTCTGTCTTTGGCCAGTACCATACTGTCTTGATGACTGTGGCTTTGTAGTAGAGCCTGAAGTCAGGCAGGTTGATTCCTCCAGTTCCATTCTTTTTTCTCAAGATTGCAAAATCCATATGATTATCTCAAGAGATACAGAGAAAGCCTTTGACAAAATTCAACATCCATTTATGATTAAAAACCCTCCAGAAAGCAGGAATAGAAGGAACATACCTCAACATAATAAAAGCTATATATGACAGACTCACAGCAAACATTAGCCTCAATGGTGAAAAATTGAAAGCATCTTCCCTAAAGTCAGGAACAAGACAAGGGTGCCCACTTTCACCACTACTATTCAACATAGTTTTGGAAGTTTTGGCCACATCAATCAAAGCAGAAAAAGAAATAAAAGAAATCCAGATTTGAAAAGAAGAAGTAAAACTTTCACTGTTTGCAGATGACATGATCCTCTACATAGAAAACCCTAAAGACTCTACCGGAAAATTACTAGAACTAATCAATGAATATAGTAAAGTTGCAGGATATAAAATCAACACTCAGAAATCCCTTGCATTCCTATACATTAACAATGAGAAAACAGAGAAATTAAGGAAACAATCCCATTCACCATTGCAATGAAAAAATAAAATACTTAGGGATATATCTACCTAAAGAAACTAAAGACCTATATATAGAAAACTATAAAACACTGGTGAAGGAAATCAAAGAAGACACTAATAGATGGAGAAATATACCATATTTATGGATCAGAAGAATCAACATAGTGAAAAAGAGTATACTACCCAAAGCAATGTATAGATTCAATGCAATCCCTATCAAGCTACCAACGGTATTCTTCACAGAGCTAGAACAAATAATTTCACAATCCATATAGAGATTAATTCTTTGTAAGTTGTTTCATTTGCTATTATTTTATCCTATTATGAAGGCTGCCTTCTCACCTTGCTTACAGTTTCCTTCATTGTGCAAAAGCTTTTAAGTTTATTTAGATCCGATATGTTTATTTTTGCTTTTATTTAAATTATTCTGGGAGATGAGTCATAGAGGATCTTTCAGTGATTTATGGCAAAGAGTGTTTTGCCTGTGTTTTCCTCTAGGAGATTTATAGTTTCTGGTCTTACATTTAGATCTTTAATCCATTTTAAGTTTATTTTTGTGTATGGTGTTAGAAAGTGTTCTAGTTTCATTCTTTTACAGGTGGTTGACCAGTTTTCCCATCACCACTTGTTAAAGAGATTGTTTTTTCTCCATTGTATATTTTTGTCTGTTTTGTCAAAGATAAGGTGTCTATTGGTGCGTGGATTTATCTCTGGGCTTTCTATTTTGTTCCATTTATCTATATTTCTGTCTTTGTGCCAGTACCATACTGTCTTGATGGCTGTAGCTTTGTAGTATAACCTGAAGTCAGGCAGGTTGATTCCTCCAGTTCCATTCTTCTTTCTCAAGATTGCTTTGGCTATTCGAGGTTTTTTATGTTTCCATACAAATTGTGAAATTATTTGATCTAGTTCTGTGAAAAATACTGTTGGTAGCTTGATAGGGATTGCATTGACTATAGATTGCTTGGGGAGTATACTCATTTTCACTATATTGATTCTTCCAATCCATGAACATAGCATATTTCTCCATCTATTTGTGTCATCATTGATTTGTTTCATCAGTGTTTTATAGTTTTCTATATATAGGTCTTTTGCTTCTTTATGTAAATTTATTCCTAAGTATTTTATTATTTTCATTGCAATGGTGAATAGAATTGTTCCTTAATTTCTCTTTATGTTTTCTCATTGCTAGTGTATAGAAATGCAGGGGATTTCTGTGTGTTAATTTCATATCCTGAAACTTTACCATATTCATTGATTAGCTCTAGTAATTTTCTGGTGGTGTGTTTAAGGTTTTCTATACAGAGGATCATGTCATCTGCAAACAGTGAGAGTTGTACTTCTTCTTTTCCAATCTGGATTCCTTTCATTTCTTCTTCTTCTTTGATTGTTGTGGCTAAAAATTCCAAAACTATGCTGAATAGTAGTGGCAAGAGTGGGCACCTTGTCTTGTTCCTGACTTTAGAGGAAATGTTTTCAATTTTTCGCCAATGAGGACACTATTTGCTGTGGGTTTATCATATATGACTTTTATTATGTCAAGGTATGTTCCTTCTTTGCCTGCTTTCTGGAGAGTTTTTATCATAAATCGTTGTTCATTTTTTTCAAAGGCTTTCTCTGCATCTACTGAGATAATCATATGGTTTTTATCTTTCAATTTGTTAATGTGGTGTATAACATTGATTGATTTGTGAAAATCGAAGAATTCTTGCATCCCTGGCACAAAGCCCACTTGGCCATGATGTAAGATCTTTTAAATATGTTGTTGAATTCTGTTTGCTGGAATTTTGTTGAGGATTTCTGCATCTATGTTCATCAGTGATATTGGCCTGTAGTTTTCTTTTATTGTGTCATCTTTGTCTGGTTTTGGTATTAGGGTGATGGTGGCCTCATAGAAGGGGTTTGGGAGTTTACTTTCCTCTGAAATTTTATGGCAGAGTTTGAGTAGGATAGGGGTTAGCTGTTCTTTAAATTTTTGGTAGATTTCACCTATGAAGCCATCTGGTCCTTGACTTTTGTTTGCTGGAAGATTTTTTATTACAATTTCTATCTCCATCCTTGTGATGGGTCTGTTAAGATTTTCTACTTTTTCTTGGTTCAGTTTTGGAAGGTTATACTTTTCTAAGAATTCATTCATTTCTTCCAAGTTGCCCATTTATTAGCATATAGTTGCTGATACTACTCTCTTATGATCCTTTGTATTTCTGTGCTGTCTGCTGTAATTTCTCCGTTTTCATTTCTAATTTTGCTGGTTGGATTCTTCTCCCTCTTTTTCTTGAGGAGTCTGGCTAATGGTTTGTCAATTTTATTTATCTTCTCAAAGAACCAGCTTTTAGTTTTGCTGATATTTGCTATAGTCCCCTTTGTTTCTTTTTCACTTATTTCACTCTGATTTTCATGATGTTTTTCCTTCTACTAACTTTGGGGTTCTTCATTTCTCCTTTTTCTAGTTGACCTAGATGTAAAGTTAAGCTACTTATTTGATTTATCTCTTGGGTCTTGAGATAAGCTTGTATTCCTATGAACCATCCTCTTAGCACTGCTTTTACTGAATCCCATACATTTGGGTTGTCATGTTTATATTTGCATTTGATTCTATGCATATTTTGATTTCCTTTTTAAATTCTTCCATGATCTGTTGGTTATTCAGAAGCGTGTTGTTTAGGCCCCTTCAGTTCAGTTCAGTCATTCAGTCATGTCCGATTTCTTATGACTCCATGTACTGCAGCATGGCAGGTTTCCCTGTCCAGCACCAACCCCCAGAGGTTACTCAAACTCATGTCCATAGACTCGGTGGTGCCAGACAATCATCTCACCCTCTGTCGTCCCTTCTCCTCCTGCCTTCAGCCTTTCCAAGCATCAGGGTCTTTTCAATGGGTCAGCTCTTCGCGTCAGGTGGCCAAAGTTTTGGAGCCTCAGATTCACAATCAGTCCTTACAAAAAATATTCAGGACTCATATCCTTTAGGATGGACTGGATTGATCTTGCAGTCCAAGGGACTCTCAAAAGTCTTCTCCAACACCACAGTTCAAAAGCATCAATTCTTCTGTGCACAGTTATCATTATAGTCCAACTCTCACATCCATACATGACTACTGGAAAAACCATGGCTTTGACTAGACAGACTTTGTAGGCAAAGAAATTTCTCTGCTTTTTAATATGATGTCTAGGTTAGTCAAAACTTTTCTTCCAAGGAGGAAGCGTCTTTTAATTTCATGACTACAGTCAATATCTGCAGTGATTTTGGAGCCCCCAAAATAAAGTCTGTCACTCTTTCCATTGTTTCCTACATCTATTTGCCATGAAGTGAGGGGACCAGATATCATGATCTTACTTTTCTTAATGTTGAGTTTTAAGCCAATTTTTTCACTCTCCACTTTTATTTTCATGAAGATGCTCTATAGTTCTTATTCACTTTCTGACATAAGGGTGGTGTCATCTTCATATGTGAGGTTATTGATATTTCTCCCAGCTATCTTGATTCCAGCTTGTGCTTCATCCAGCCCAATATTTTGAATGATGTACTCTGCATGTAAGTTAAATAAGCAGGGTGACAATATACAGCCTTGAAGTACTCCTTTCCTGATTTGGAACAGTCTGTTGTTCCATGTCCACTTCTAACTGTTGCTTCTTGACCTGTACACAGATTTCTCAGGAGGTAGGTCAGGTAGTATGGTATTCCCGTCAATTTAAAATTTTTATTTTCTTTTTTAAAAAATTTTATTTATTTTATTTTTTAACTTTACAATACTGTATTGGTTTTTGCCATATATCAACATGAATCCGCCACAGGTATACACGTGTTCCCCATCCTGAACCCTCCTCCCTCCTCCCTCCCCGTACCCACAGTTTGCTGTGATCCACTGAGTCAAAGGCTTTGGCATAGTCACTAAAGCAGAAGTAGATGTTTTTTCTGGAACTCTCTTGCTTTTTTGATGATCCAACGGATATCGGCAATTTGATCTCTGGTTTCTCTGCCTTTTCTACACCAGCTTGAACATTTGGAAGCTCAAGATTCTGTTAAAGCTTGGCTTGGAGAATTTTGAGAATTACTTTGCTAGCATGAGAGATGAATGCAATTGTGTGGTAGTTTGAGCATTATCTGGCATTCCCTTTCTTTGCGATTGTAATGAAAACTGACCTTTGCCAGTCCTGTGGCCACTGCTGAGTTTTCCATATTTGCTGGCATCTTGAGTGCAGCACTTAACAGCACCATCTTTTCGGATTTGAAATAGCTCAGCTGGAACTCCATCACCTCCACTGCCTTTGTTCGTAGTGATGCTTTCTTAGGTTCATTTGACTTCAGATTCCAGAACATCTGGCTCGAGGTGAGTGATCACAGCATCGTGGGTATCTGAATCACTAAGCTTTTTTTTTTTTTTTAATAGTTCTGTGTATTCTTGCCCCCTCTTGTTACTATCTTCTCATTCTGTTAGGTCCATACAATTTCTGTCCTTTTTTGTGCCCATCTTTTCATGAAATGTTCCCTTCGTATCTCTAGTTTTCTTGAAGAGGTCTCTAGTCTTTCAAATAATATTGTTTTCCTCTATTTCTTTGCACTGATCACTGAGGATGGCTTTCTTATCTTTCCTTGCTATTCTTTGGAACTCTGCATTCAGATGGATATACTTTTCTTTTTCTCCCTTGCCTCTCACTTCTCTTCTTCTCTCAGCTATTTGTAAGCCCTCCTCAGACAACTATTTTGCCCTTTTGCATTTCTTTTTCTTGGACTGGTCTTGATCACTGCCTCCTCCTATACAATGAAATTGAGTTCTGTGCATAGTTCTTCAGGCACTCTGTCTATCAGATCTGATCCCTTGAATCTATTTGTCATTCCACTGTATAAACATAAGGGATTTGATTTAGGTCATACCTGAAGAGTTTAGTGGTTTTTCCTTACTTTCTTCAATTTAAGTCTGAATTTTGCAATAAGGAGTTCATGATATGAGTCATAGTCAGCTCCTAGTCTTGATTTTGCTGACCATATAGAGCTCCATCTTCAGCTGCAAAAAAATATAATCAGTTGATTTTGGTATTGACCATCTAGTGATGTCCATGTGTAGAGTCATCTCTTGTGTTGTTGGAAGAGGGTGTTTGTTATGACTGGTGCATTTTCACAGCAGAACTCTGTTAGCCCTTGCCCTGCTTCATTTTTAACTCCAAGGCCAATCATGCCTATTACTCCAGGTATCTCTTGACTTCCTACTTTTGCATTCCAGTCCCCTATCATGAAAAGGACATCTTCTTTTGGTGTTAGTTCTAGGAGGTCTTGTAGGTCATCATAGAACCATCCAACTTCAGTTCTTCAGGATTAATGTTTGGGGCATAGACTTGGATTACTGTGATATTGAATGATTTGCCTTGGAAATGAACAGTAATCATTTGCTCATTTTTGAGATTGCACCCAAGTACTGCATTTCAGACTCTTTTGTTGACTGTGTGGGTTACTCCATTTATTCTAAGGGATTCTTGCTCACAGTACTAGATATAATGGTCATCTGAATTATATGCAGAGTACATAATAAGAAATGCTGGATTGGATGAAGCACAAGCTGGAACCAAGATTGCCCAGAAAAATTAATAACCTCAAATTTGCAGACAACACCACAATCATGGCAGAAAGAGAAGAACTAAAGAGCCTCTTGATGAAAATGAAAGAAGATAATGGAAAAGTTGGCTTAAAACTTGACATTCAGAAAACTATGATCATGGCATCTGGTCCCATCACTTCATGGCAAATAGATGGGGAAACAGTGGAAATAGTGACAGACTATATTTTTGGGAGATCCAAAATCACTGCAGATGGTTAGCGCTGCCATGAAATTAAAAGACGCTTGCTCCTTGGAAGAAAAGTTATGACCAACCTAGACAGCATATTAAAAAGCACACACATTACTTTGCCAACAAAAGTCCTTCTAGTCAAGGCTATGATTTTTCCAGTAGTCATGTATGGATGTGAGAGTTGGACTATAAAGAATGCTGAGTGCCAAAGAATTGATGCTTTTGAACTGTGGTGTTGGAGAGCACTCTTGAGAGTCCCTTGGACTGCAAAGAGATCCAATCAGTTCATACTAAAGGAAATCAGTCCTGAATATTCATTGGAAGGACTGATGTTGAAGCTGAAATTCCAATATGTTGGCCACTTAATGCAAAGAGTTGACTCATTTGAAAAGACCCTGATGCTGGGAAAGACTGAAGGCAGGAAAAGGGGGAGACAGAGGATGAGATGGATGGATGGGATCACCAACACAATGGACATGAGTTTGAGTAGACTCCTGGAGGTGGTGATGGACAGGGAGGTCTTGCATGCTGCAGTCCATGGATCACAAAGAGTTTGACACACCTGAGAAACTGAACTGAACTGAAAACCAGTCCATTTTAGTTCACTGATTCCTAAAATGTTGATGTTCGCTCTTGCCATCTCCTGTTTGACCACTTCCAATTTACCTTGATTCGTGGACTAGGTTCCTATGCGATTCATTCCAGGTTCCTATGCAATTTGTTCTTTTCAACATCGGGCTTTATTTTCATCACCAGTCACATACACAGCTGGGTGTTGTTTTCACTTTGGCTTTGTCTGTTCATTGTTTCTAGAATTATTTCTCCACTCTTCTCCAGTAGCATATTGGGCACCTACCGACCTGGTGAGTTCATTTTTCAGTGTCATATCTTTTTGCCTTTTTATGTGGTTCATGGGGTTCTCAAGGGAAGAATATTGAAGCAGCATGCCATTCCTTTCTCCAGTGGACCACATTTTGTCAGAACTCTCCAGTATGACCTGTCCATCTTGGATGGCCCTACATGGCATGGCTCATAGTTCCATTGAGTTAGACAAGACTGTGGTCCATGTGATCAGATTGGTTGTTTTCTGTGATTGTGGTTTTCATTATGTCTGCCCTCTGAGGAATAAGGATAAGAGTCTTCTGGAAACTTCCTGATGGGAGACACTGACTGGGGGAAACTGGGTCTTATTCTGATGGGGGGAGCCATGCTCAGTAAATCTTTAATCCAATTATTTGTTGATGGGTGGGGCTGTGTTCCCTCCCTCTTGTTTGGCCTGAGGCTGAACTGTTGATCCATGCTTTCATAGGAGACTCATGGACACTCACAGGCAAGTCTGACTTAGTCTCTTGTGGGGACACTGCCCCTTTCTCCTGGTTCCTGGTACATGAAAGGTTTTGTTTGTGCTCACCAGGAGTCTGTTTCCCCAGTCCTGTGAAAGTTCTGCAGTCAAATCCCACTGGCGCCCTAAGTCAAATTTCCTGAGGGTTCTCAGTCCCTTTACCGGATCCCCAGGTTGGGAAATCTGTTGTGGGTCCTAGAGCTTTATTAACAGTGTGAGATTTATTTCGTGTAATTGTTCTGCAGTTTGTGGGTCCTCTGTGTTGTGGCTCCGTGTGGGGTAATGCTACATGACTCAGGTCTGCTGCAACCAGAGCCCCTGTCCCCGCGGCAAGCCACTGCTAACCCATGCCTCTGCAGGAGACAAACACTCAAAGGCAGTTCTGGTTCAGGTGTTTTGCGGGCTGGTCCTTCCCATACAGGATTAGGGGTTGGGATTCCTCATGTGGAGCCTGAATCCTTTGCTGGTTAGGAGAAAGATCTAACCCTTTGTGATCCCACTCAATTGTGGTTCACTGATTGGACTGTTGCATTTTTCTTGGCAAGACTGTCTCTCTGCCTCTTCCACCCATCTTAATGTTATACTTTCCCCTTTTTGTTGTGGACACTTTGTTCATTCAGTTTTCAGGTCCTTTTCTGTGTGAATTATTCCATATGTTCTTGTAGATTTGTTGCATCCATGAGAGGAGGTGAGTTTAGCTTCAGCACTGCCATCTTGAACTCTCAAGACTGGGATTTTTTAATGTGAATTGTGCTTTGCTTTCAGAAGTATCTGTAATATCAGATGCTCTCAAAACTTTAATATAATTTTCTTATTTTATTTTTTAAGCATTATAACTTCTTTCATAAGTCAACTAATCATATTGTCACCATTTTTAAAATTTAGTTTTTAATGAAAATAGGAAACAGTTTTACTTGGAGAGAGTGATGAAATGCTACAGAAAGGCATTTGAAGATAAATATTGCTTCTGAAAATAAAACTGGAGATCACTTTTATGCTACTTTTGACTGCCAACCTAAATTTCAAATAGCTTCACAATGTGGAATAGATTACTTAAGGACAGCAAACACGCTAACTTCAGAATTAATAAGAAGATATCAGTATATATCTCCATTCAACTGTTGCAAAAGAATGCTTTTTAAAAATTCATATTAGATGTTAGTGAGGCTCTGTGCTATTTGCAGTAAAATGAGGAACCTTCTAGGATTAATGAGGCAATTAGTTTATCAGATTGTTATATTGCTTTCTTAAAATTCTTTGAGTTCCCCAAAGCATTTACATCACAAACCAGGAACGAATACCTTTTTTTTTTGGAATTATTTGTCTTCCTAGAGGTTTAATTGAGCATCAGCTTGAGACCAAATGAGTTACTCAGCAACATGTAATTGTCAAGCAGTTAATATATGCCACGACTTTGTCAAACCTCATGGAAGAAGATAATAAATGACATCATAATTTCTTAGGAGGCTGAAGAATGCATTTGGAATTAAATATGATCCTTTTAACACCATGAAATTTATCAAAGGCTCATTCCATATGATATATAAGATAGCATGTGAAACAGAGCTTTTAGAAATTTAGAATATATTTTTAAAACACCCTTAGGATTTATAGCATAATTTCTGTAAGATTTCATATCATAGGATGTATGCATGATTTGTGTGGGACCTTTAATTTCACAAGGTCTCTTTTCCATACACAGATTTTTGCCACCATATTCCAAAACTGTCATCTACCTCGTGCCTAAAGAAAAAAAAAAAAGCAACAAGTAGTGATGCTTCCATCATATGGGCAAGTTCGTCTAAAAGTTCTTTCTCTTCCTTTCTTTGGTATCACTTTCCAAAATTATACATATACTTTTTTTTTGGTAAAATTGCCTTATTAAAATATTTACCCTTAAGTAGACGGAAAATTTCAGGGAGGCTGGGCCATGTTAAGATCAGCTCAAACTGCACACTTGTCTTAGCACACTGTCTGGTACTTAGTAGAAATTCGGTAAGCAATCTGTGAATTGGAATCTGTTTGTTTTGTGAATTCACCAAGTAGTCCTAGTTTTACTTTTGAAAACTTTCAAAACAAGTCTCTTTATTGTGGCAGCAATTTGAATTGCAGGTATTGTGAAAGAAACAGGTGACTTTTTCTCTATATCATGTAGGACTAGGTTTGCCTTTGTCAGAAAAAATAACAATAGCATACAAGAGACAGAAGGTAATTTCTGTCTCAAGAAGCACCCTGGAAGAGCTCAATCATGGACTGACAACTGATATCTCATTGTTGCATCCTGTGACTCACAAAAACCATTGTGGGAGGTTCTCTTCCTAAATTCTCTTTATGGACAAATTTATTGATACACTTGAGTTAGCTTATTTATATTGTATACATCAAAAAAGAAGAAAATTGTTCTTTCCCCTAAGCAGTGCTATACTCACCAAACTTTAAGCAGGCATATGGATGACAAGAGTACAGTAATATCCCCAGGTACCTTGGAGCTGAGTGTGTCCACATAGCTAGGTTTTGGCCTCTGAGATATCCATGAAGATGACATGTGCAGATTCTGGTGATTTTCCTAAAAAATAACTTTCTTCTAATTTTCTTTCCTTCTTCTTGCTAGCTAGAATGACAACATGAAGGTTGGAGTTGAAGCAGCTTTTGGGGCATCTATGGTCACTTAAAAAAAGAGGCCTGAATGTCTGATTAGTAAGAAAGAAGGTGCTTGGTTATACAGAGCACACCAGCCCTGGGACCAACATCTCCAGGATCTTCCATGAGAAAAATTAATAATAATAATGTGTGTTTGATTTACAGAATTATTCTCTTGCAACCAAAATATAATCCAAATCAATAAATTACCTTGTTTCTTCATATGTCATCAGAGGATGGTTAAGCCTTTACCATTTCTCTAAGCATCTCATTTCCTTTGAAAAGATATGTTCATACCAAAACCTGAAGACAGATGCTAATTCTAGCATTCTTTGTAGCCATTAAAATGTACTCATAACTTTGGAAAAATGGTGCATTGATTGGAAACTGTCAGGCTAAAGACTAAAGGAACTGTACGTAAACACTGTACTCAAACCGAGAAATTTGTTTCTCATGGTAGTACAGGTTAACAATTCAATAACTGTTTTACATGTAAATGGGAATTGAACAAGTAAGTAAATTGATATGGATGGTGGGAGTCAGAGAGGAAAATTATAGATGAGAAAATTTCTCTAAGATTAGAGTAAACCCTGTTTTTACATGGTACATGATCAACCCCTAATGTGGTTTATATAATGATGTGTTTGAATCTCATATTGTTCTCATTGAGATTTTAACCCCTTCGCCATGTTTTTTACAGCAAGCTGTGAGTATTTTATCAGAAGCACTAGTTTAAACATCTTGCAGTTTCTAATTCCTTTTCTGCTTTAAAAAGAAAACTTCTCCAAAGAAAAACTCTCATTAAGAAATCTCTAATGACATCCCTTCTCTGTTCAAATGGTCTTTTGTTGTTGTTTAGTCACTAAGTTGTGTCTGACTCTTTTGAGACACCATGGACTGTAGCCTGCCAGATTCCTCTGTCCATGGGATTTCCCAGGCAAGAATACAGTAGTGGGTTGCCATTTCCTTCTCTAGGGAATCTTCCTTGCCCAGTTGTCAACCTTGTGTCTCTTGCTTTGGCAGGCAGATTCTTTGCCATCGAACCACTAGGGAAGCCTTCAAATAGTCTAATGGGATGCAAAATCCTTACTCTTCAGAACTGTCCCTGTTTCAAATCAAACTTGTATTTATGGTTTATCTTTCCTATTTCTGCATGACACCTACACCTTTCAAAATTCCCAAATACATCTTTAACCTTCCCTCTTTCCCCACCATCATAATCTCTATTTTAGCTACATTTTTCACAGAGTAGTCATGTACTGTTCTGCCATCACTCCTATTTAAGGCTAAAATTATATGCTACACATTCCATGAAGATGCATCTATTCTGTCCTTTCCAGCAAGAACTGATCATCCTATTCTCTGAATTCATAAAGCCATTTAGCTCTTTCTTAAGAAATGTATTTCATTCTACTTGGCAACATAAATGTGTGTATACAAATGTGTCTGGACATGTATTTGCTGTATTCCGTTGCTATTTATCCTGATAACTCATTTCAAGTTTCATCACTTTTGTTACATAAGCAAGAACTGTGCTTCCCCTACCAATTAATAAGAGGTACTTGTGAAAAGAAGAAAGATTATGCTTTCATGATGATATAATTGTACTGGAAACACCAGTTGTATATATTACCCTAAGAAAAACTTCCTGAAACTTGATGAAAATTCAAGCTGAAATGATAAAAACTTTTTACCACATTATGAAAAACATTTTTCCAAATTTGTAAACAAATGTGTGTACATATTAGAATTTGTCACCCTATAAACTTATGTGTCTATTTCCCTTTTGTCCCCAGTTCAAGGCTTTCCAGGTGGCACTGGTGATAAAGAGTCTTGCTGCCAGTGCAGGAGACACAAGAGATGCAAGTTCAATCCCTGGGTTGGGAAGATCCAGTACAGTAGGAAATGGCAACCCACTCCAGTACTCTTGCCTGGAAAATTCCATGGGCAGAGGAGCCTGGTATGCTACAGTCACGGCTACAAAGAGTCAGACATGACTGAGTGACTGAGCACACACATACCCAAGTTCATAATATATTTGTTGAGCCAGATACAGGTGTTTTATCTGTGAATAGCACAGCTATGGTCCTTGGCCTTCAAGAGTTTGTTGTCTTTAAGGGTGTAAAGATTGTACTAAATAAGCAATTACAATATTGTAAATTGTTGGTTAAGGAAGTCCTGAATGTTGGTTCTATGAGAATGGTTATGGAAGGCAAATAACCCAAGCTTCTGAGGTCAAGAAAAGCTTCCTGGAGAATGTGGTTAAGATATGATCCCAGAACATTCCCATACACTAATGCAAGTGAGAATGATCTATCAAGAGGATAGAAAAAAGTTCAAAGTAATAATTTAATTTGTAATGAGGGGAAATAGAAACAAAACTAGTGGGAAATGTAACCAGGGGTCAATGAACAATTTCAAGAAGACTAACACAAAATTCCAACAAATTAAAACCCTATTATGTGCTTTTTGTTGTTTGCTGTTATAAAAACATTGTTTGTTAATATATTTTTCTACAAATTTGCGTAGGTTAACTGTTTACATAATTACTAAACCTTTAGGAGAATAACATTTTCCTCCTTTAAAAATGTTACAGAGGGGGAGGAGCTAAGATGGCAGAGGAGTGGAATGGGGAGAACACTTTCTTACCCACAAATTCATCAAAAGAACATTTAAACGCTGAGTAAATTCCACAAAACAACTTCTGAATGCTGGCAGAGGACATCAGGCACCCAGAAAAGCAACCCATGTCTTCGAAAGGAGGTAGGAAAAAATATATAAGACAAAAAAAGAGACAAAAGAGGGAGGGACAGAGCTCCGTGCTGGGAAGGGAGTCTTAAAAAGAGAGAAGTTTCCAAACACCAGGAAACCTTCTCACTGCCAAATCTGTGCCGAGCCTTGGAAGCACAGAGGACAACATAACAGGGAGGAAAAATAAATAAACAATTAAAACCCGCAGATTACGAGCCCTACGGTAACTCCCACAGCAGAGAAGCAGCGCAGATGCCTGCATCCGCCATTAGCAAGTGGGGGCTGGGCAGGGAGGCGCGGCACGAGCTGCATCACTTAGAATAAGGATCTGGCCTGAATACCCCGAGCGCTATCTGAGCGAATAATTTGGGCTAACAAACCAGACTGTGGGATATCTACCATGCGAAAAGCCAGCCCTAACCTAAGACACCACCAGGCCCGCGCACGGAACAAAGGACTGTACAGAGATAGCTGGCTGCAGACTGTCCCCCTCTGGTGACAGGCAGCCAGAGCCGGAAGGGGGCAATCGCAGCCCCAGAGAGACGTTATCTACAAAACTGCAAGCAGGCTTCTTTGCTAACTAAAACTTCTTGGGGGTCTGTACGGTCAACATCCACCTGAGAAGGTGCGCCAGTTGTACACCTAGATAACCCAGCGGTGGGGAGGCGATAAGTCACAGCAATTGCGCTCGCCAAACACCTCATCACCTGAGCTGCTTGGACCTGGGAAGGGCACAAAATGCTGGCGTAACCGAGTCTGTGCCTCTGAGGACTACCTGAGTGCCTAAACCTGAGCGGCTTGGACCTGGGAGGTGCAGGAAGCCCAGGGCCGGCCACGGATGGTACCTGGCAGAGCAACCTAGAGCCTGAGCAGGGTCTAGGGCAGGGCAGGGAGGCTACATGCGCCCTGAGCAGAGGCAGGCCCAGTGTGGCTGAGGCACTGAGAGCACGTGCCAGTGTTATTTGTTTGCAGCGTCCCTCCCTCCCCACAGCACGACTGAACAAGTGAGCCTAAAAAAAAAAAAGAAAAGAAAAAAGTGTCCACCACCGTCCCCTTTGTGTCAGGACAGAAACCAGACACTGAAGAGACCAGCAAACAGAAGAAGCTATAACAGAGGGAACCGCCTTGGAGGCTACAGGCAATAGATTAAAACCCTGTGGTTAGAACTAAATACATAGGAAGGGGCCTATAGATCTTGAGAAATATAAGTCAGACCAAGGAACTAGCCAAAAATGAACTGACCCCACAATACCCAAAACAAAACCAGAGAAAGTCCTAGATATATTTTTATTATTTTTATGATCATTCTTCCTTTTTTTTTTAATTCTTAAAAATTTTTTAAGTCCTCTATTATTCCTTTAATTTTCACTTTTATAACCTACTATTACTTTGCAAAAAAAAGAGACCCTATTTTTTTTTAAAGCAAACTTCATATATATATTTTTTATAATTTTTGTGATCTTGTTTTTTTTTTCTTCTTCTTTTCTTTAACATTGTATTTTTGAAATTCCAAACTCTACTCTAGATTTTTAATTTTAGCTTTTTGTTATTTGTTATCAATTTTGTACATATATATATATATATTTATAATTTTTGTGACTTTTTTTCCTCTTTCTTTCTCTTCTTTTTTATATAACGTTGTATATCTGAAATTCCAAACTATACTCTAGATTTTTAATTTATGCTTTTTGGTATTATCCATTTTGTACCTATATTTTCTTTATAATTTTTGCGACTTGGTTTGTTTTTGTTTGTTTTTTCTCTCTTTCTTTTTTTTCTTCTTTTTTTTTAACTTTGTATCTTTGAAATTCCAGACTCTACTCTAGATTTTTAACTTTTGCTTTTTGGTATTTGTTATCAATTTTGTACCTATATTTTCTTTATAATTTTTGCGACTTTTTTTTCCCTCTTTCTTTTCCTTCTTCTTTTCTTTAACATTGTATTTTTGAAATTCCAAACTCTACTCTAGATTTTTAATTTTTGCTTTTATGTATTTGTTACCAATTCTGTACCTTTAAGAACCCAATCTTCAGTACCCATTTTTCACCAGGGAGCGAGATTACTGGCTTGACTGCTCTCTCCCTCTTTGGACTATCCTTTTTCTCCACCAGGTCACCTGTGTCTCCTCCCTAACCCCTCTCTACTCTATGCAACTCTGTGAATTTCTGTGTGTTCCAGACGGTGGAGAACACTTAGGGAACTGATTACTGGCTGGATCTGTCTCCCTTCTTTTCATTTCCCCTTTTATCCTCCTGGCCACCTCTGTCTCTTCCCTCCTTCTTCTCTTCTCTGTATAATTCCGTGAACATCCTGAGCGGTACAATTGTGGAGTGCACATAAGGAAGTGATTACTGGCTAGCCCACTCTCTCCTCTATTGATTCCACCTCATCTCATTTGGGTCAGCTCTAACTCCCTCCTCCCTCTTCTATTCTCCATGTAACGCTGTGAACCTCTCTGGGTGACCCTCACGGTCGAGAAACTTTTCATCTTTAATGTAGATGTTTTATCAATGGTGCTGTATAGAAGGAGAAGTTTTGAAACTACTGTAAAGATAAGACCAATAACTGGAAGCAGGAAGCTTAAGTCCAAACCCTAACTCCAGGGAACTCCTGACTCCAGGGAACATTAAATGACAGAAGCTCATCAAACGCCTCCATACCTACACTGAAACCAAGCACCACACAAGGGCCAACAAGCTCCAGGGCAAGACATACCAAGCAAATTCTCCAGCAACACAGGAGCACAGCCCTGAGCTCCAAGATACAGGCTGCCCAAAGTCACCCCAAAACCATAGACATGTCATAACACATTACTGGACACTTCATTGCACTCCAGAGGGAAGAAATACAGCTCCACTCACCAGAACACCGACACATGCTTCCCTAACCAAGAAACCCTGACAAGCCACCTGTACAAACCCACACACACTGAGGAAATGCCACAATAAAGAGAATTCCACAAACTGCCAGAATACAGAAAGGACACCCCAAACTCAGCAATTTAAACAAGATGAAGAGACAGAGGAATACCCAGCAGGTAAAGGAACAGGATAAATGCCCACAAACCAAACAAAAGAGGAAGAGATAGGGAATCTACTTGATAAAGAATTCCGAATAATGATAGTGAAATTGATCCAAAATCTTGAAATCAAAATGGAATCACAGATAAATAGCCTGGAGACAAGGATTGAGAAGATGCAAGAAAGGTTTAACAAGGACCTAGAAGAAACAAAAAAGAGTCAATATATAATGAATAATGCAATAAATAAAATAAAAAATACTCTGGAGGCAACAAGTAGTAGAATAACAGAGGCCAAAGATAGGATTGGTGAATTAGAAGATAAAATGGTAGAAATAAATGAATCAGAGAGGAAAAAAGAAAAACGAATTAAAAGAAATGAGGACAATTTCAGAGACCTCCAGGACAACATTAAATGCTACAACATTCGAATCATAGGGGTCCCAGAAGAAGACAAAAAGAAAGACCATGAGAAAATACTTGAGGAGTAATAGTTGAAAACTTCCCTAAAATGGGGAAGAAAATAATCACTCAAGTCCAAGAAACCCAGAGAGTCCCAAACAGGATAAACCCAAGGTGAAACACCCCAAGACACATATTAATCAAATTAACAAAGATCAAACACAAAGAACAAATATTAAAAGCAGCAAGGGAAAACAACAAATAACACACAAGGGAATTCCCATAAGGATAACAGCTGATCTTTCAATAGAAACTCTCCAAGCCAGGAGGGAATGGCAAGACATACTTAAAGCGATGAAAGAAAATAATCTAGAGCCCAGATTATTGTACCCAGCAAGGATCTCATTCAAATATGAAGGAGAAATCAAAAGCTTTACAGACAAGCAAAAGCTAAGAGAATTCAGCACCACCAAACCAGCTCTCCAACAAATACTAAAGGATATTCTCTAGACAGAAAACACAAAAACAATGTATAAATTCGAACCCAAAACAATAAAGTAAATGGTAACTGGATCATACTTATCAGTAATTACCTTAAATGTAAATGGGTTGAATGCCCCAACCAAAAGACAAAGACTGGCTGAATGGATACAAAAACAAGACCCCTTCATATGCTGTCTACAAGAGACCCACCTCAAAACAGGGGACACATACAGACTGAAAGTGAAGGGCTGGAAGAAGATTTTCCATGCAAATAGGGACCAAAAGAAAGCAGGAGTAGCAATAGTCATATCAGACAAAATAGACTTTAAAACAAAGGCTGTGAAAAGAGACAAAGACGGTCACTACATAATGATCAAAGGATCAATCCAAGAAGAAGATATAACAATTATAAATATATATGCACCCAACATGGGAGCACCACAATATGTAAGGCAAATGCTAACAAGTATGAAAGGAGAAATTATCAATAACACAATAATAGTGGGAGACTTTAATACCCCACTCACACCAATGGATAGATCAACTAAACAGAAAATTAACAAGGAAACACAAACTTTAAATGATACAATAGACCAGTTAGACCTAATTGATATCTATAGGACATTTCATCCCAAAACAATGAATTTCACCTTTTTCTCAAGTGCACATGGAACCTTCTCCAGGATAGATCACATCCTGGGCCATAAATCTAGCCTTGGTAAATTCAAAAAAATTTAAATCATTCCAAGCATCTTTTCTGACCACAATGCAGTAAGATTAGATCTGAGTAACAGGAGAAAAACTATTAAAAATTCCAACATATGGAGGCTGAACAACACGCTGCTGAATAACCAACAAATCACAGAAGAAATCAAAAAAGAAATCAAAATTTGCATAGAAATGAATGAAAATGAAAACACAACAACCCAAAACCTGTGGGACACTGTAAAAGCAGTCCTAGGGGGAAAGTTCATAGCAATCAGGCATACCTCAAGAAACAAGAAAAAAGTCAAATAAATAACCTAACTCTATACCTAAAGCAACTAGAAAAGGAAGAAATCAAGAACCCCAGGGTTAGTAAAAGGAAAGAAATCTTGAAAATTAGGGCAGAAATAAATGCAAAAGAAACAAAAGAGACCATAGCAAAAATCAACAAAGCCAAAAGCTGGTTCTTTGAAAGGATAAATAAAATTGACAAACCATTAGCCAGACTCATCAAGAAACAAAGGGAGAAAAATCAAATCAATAAAATTAGCAATGAAAATGGAGAGATCACAACAGACAACACAGAAATACAAAGGATCGTAACAGACTACTATCAGCAATTATATGCCAATAAAATGGACAACGTGGAAGAAATGGACAAATTCTTAGAAAAGTACAACTTTCCAAAACTGGACCAGGAAGAAATAGAAAATCTTAACAGGCCCATCACAAGCACGGAAATTGAAACTGTAATCAAAAATCTTCCAGCAAACAAAAGCCCAGGTCCAGACAGCTTCACAGCTGAATTCTACCAAAAATTTAGAGAAGAGCTAACACCTATCCTACTCAAACTCTTCCAGAAATTTGCAGAGGAAGGTAAACTTCCAAACTCATTCTATGAGGCCACCATCACCCTAATACCAAAACCTGACAAAGATCCCACAAAAAAAGAAAACTACAGGCCAATATCACTGATGAACATAGATGCAAAAATCCTTAACAAAATTCTAGCAATCAGAATCGAACAACACATTAAAAAGATCATACACCTGAGATAAAGTGGGCTTTATCCCAGGGATGAAGGATTCTTCAATATCCACAAATCAATCAATGTAATACACCACATTAACAAATTGAAAAATAAAAACCATATGATTATCTCAATAGATGCAGAGAAAGCCTTTGACAAAATTCAACATCCATTTATGATAAAAACTCTCCAGAAAGCAGGAATAGAAAGAACATACATCAACATAATAAAAGCTATATATGACAAACCCACAGCAAACATTATCCTCAATGGTGAAAAATTGAAAGCATTTCCTCTAAAGTCAGGAACAAGACAAGGGTGCCCACTTTCACCATTACTATTCAACATAGTTTTGGAAGTTTTGGCCAGAGCAATCAGAGCAGAAAAAGAAATGAAAGGAATCCAAATTGGAAAAGAAGAAGTAAAACTCTCATTGTTTGCAGATGACATGATCCTCTACATAGGAAAACCCTAAAGACTCCACCAGAAAATTACTAGAACTAATCAATGATTATAGTAAAGTTGCAGGATATAAAATCAACACACAGAAATCCCTTGCATTCCTATACACTAATAATGAGAAAATAGAAAGAGAAATTAAGGAAACAATTCCATTCACCATTGCAACGAAAAGAATAAAATACTTAGGAATATATCTACCTAAAGAAACTAAAGACCTATATATAGAAAACTATAAAACACTGGTGAAAGAAATCAAAGAGGACGCTAATAGATGGAGAAATATACCATGTTCGTGGATTGGAAGAATCAATATAGTGAAAATGAGTATACTACCCAAAGCAATTTATAGATTCAATGCAATCCCTATCAAGCTACCAATGGTATTCTTCACAGAGCTAGAACAAATCATTTCACAATTTGTATGGAAATACAAAAAACCTCGAATAGCCAAAGCTATCTTGAGAAAGAAGAATGGAACTGGAGGAATCAACCTGCCTGACTTCAGGCTCTACTACAAAGCCACAGTCATCAAGACAGTATGGTACTGGCACAAAGACAGAAATATTGATCGATGGAACAAAATAGAAAGCCCAGAGATAAATCCATACACATATGGACACCTTATCTTTGACTAAGGAGGCAAGAATATACAATGGATTAAAGACAATCTCTTTAACAAGTGGTGCTGGGAAAACTGGTCAACCACTTGTAAAAGAATGAAACTAGACCACTTTATAACACCATACACAAAAATAAACTCAAAATGGATTAAAGATCTAAATGTAAGACCAGAAACTATAAAACTCCTAGAGGAGAACATAGACAAAACAGTCTCCGACATACATCACAGCAGGATCCTCTATGACCCACCTCCCAGAATATTGGAAATAAAAGCAAAAATAAACAAATGGGACCTAATTAAACTTAAAAGCTTCTGCCCAAGAAAGGAAACTATAAGCAAGGTGAAAAGACAGCCTTCAGAATGGGAGAAAATAATTGCAAATGAAGCAACTGACAAACAACTCATCTCAAAAATATACAAGCAACTCCTACAGCTCAATTCCAGAAAAATAAATGACCCAATCAAAAAATGGGCCAAAGAAGTAAATAGACATTTCTCCATAGAAGACATACAGATGGCTAACAAACACATGAAAAGATGCTCCACATCACTCAGTATCAGAGAAATGCAAATCAAAACCACTATGAGGTACCATTTCACGCCAGTCAGAATGGCTGCGATCCAAAAGTCTACAAGCAATAAATGCTGGAGAGGGTGTGGAGAAAAGGGAACCCTCTTACACTGTTGGTGGGAATGCAAACTAGTACAGCCACTATGGAGAACAGTGTGGAGATTCCTTAAAAAACTGGAAATAGAACTGCCTTATGATCCAGCAATCCCACTGCTGGGCATACACACTGAGGAAACCAGAAGGGAAAGAGACACGTGTACCCCAATGTTCATCGCAGCACTGTTTATAATAGCCGGGACATGGAAGCAACCTAGATGCCCATCAGCAGATGAATGGATAAGAAAGCTGTGGTACATATACACAATGGAGTATTACTCAGCCATTAAAAAGAATACATTTGAGTCAGTTCTAACGAGGTGGATGAAACTGGAGCCTATTATACAGAGTGAAGTAAGCCAGAAAGAAAAACACCAATACAGTATACTAAGACATATATATGGAATTTAGAAAGATGGAAACAATAACCCTGTATACGAGACAGCAAAAGAGACACTGATGTATAGAACAGTCTTTTGGACTCTGTGGGAGAGGGAGAGGGTGAGATGATTTGGGAGAATGGCATTGCAATATGTATAATATCATATATGAAACGAGTCGCCAGTCCAGGTTCGATGCACGATACTGGATGCTTGGGGCTGGTGCACTGGGACGACCCAGAGGGATGGTATGGGGAGGGAGGAGGGAAGAGGGTTCAGGATGGGGAACACGTGTATGCCTGTGGCGGATTCATTTCTATATATGACAGAACCAATCAATATTGTAAAGTTTAAAAAAAAAAAAGGAAACAAACAAAAAAATATTACAGATACTTTAAGGGAGTCATTGTTTTCCCAGTATTATGATTATTCATATCATCTCAAGTATAGATTGATTCATAATAATAATTATAAAAGTAATTCACCATAATTTATTGTTGTTTTTGTTCAGTCATCCAGTCATGTCCAACTCTTTGCAACCCCATGGATTGCAGCACGCCAGGCCTTCCTGTCCCTCACCATCTCCCAGAGTTTGCCCAAGTTCATGTCCATTTCATCAGTGATGTCATCCAGCCATTTTATCCTCTGATGCCCTCTTCTCCTTCTGCCTTCAATATTTCCCAGCATCAGGGACTTTTCCATTAAGTTGGTTGTTCATATCATATGACCAAAATACTGTCACTTCAGCTTTAGCATCAGTCCTCCCAAATAGTATTCAGGTTTTATTTCCCTTAAGATTGACTGGTTTGATCTAGCTGTCCAAGGGACCCTCAGGAGTCTTCTCCAGCACCACAGTTCAAAGGCATCAGTTGTTTGGCATTCTGCCTTCTTTATGGCCCAGCTCTAACAACTGTACATGACCACTAGGAAGGCCATAGTCTTGACTACATAGACCTTTGTCAGCAGAGCAGTGTCTCTGAAAAGCAGAACTTTTCAACACACTGTCTAGGTTTGTCAGAGTTTTCCTGCCAAGAAGCAATCATCTGATTTCATGGCTGCATTCACCATCCACTGTGATTTTAGAGCCCAAAAAGAGGAAATCTGTCACTAGTTTCACTTTTTCCTCTTCTATTTTCCATGAAGTAATGGGGCCGGATATCATGTTCTTAGTTTATTTAATATTTAGTCTTAAGCCAACGTTTTCACTCTCCTCCTTCACCTCACCAAGAGGCTCTTTAGTTCATCTTCATTTTCTGCCATTAGAGTGGTATCATCCACATAGCTGAGGTTGATGTTTCTCTGTCTATCTTGATTCCGGCTTGTAACTCATCCAGCTCAGCATTTCTCATGATATACTCAGCATATAGGTTAAACAAACAGGGTGACAGGAGACAGCCCTGTCATACTCCTTTCTCAATCTTGAACCAAGATTATTGGTTGTTCCACACAGGATTCTAACTATTGCTTCTTGACCTGCATACAGATTTCTCAGGAGCCAGGTAAGACAGTCTGGTATTCCCATCTCTTAAGAGCTTTCCACAGTTTACTATGAGCCACACCGTCAAAGGCTTTAGCATAGCTGGTGAAACAGAGATAGATGCTTTTCTGGAATTCACTAACTTTCTCTATGATCCAGTGAATGTTGGCAATTTGATCTCTGGTTCCTTGTCCTTTTCTAAACCCAACTTGGACATCTGGAAGTTCTAGGTTTGCCTGATGCTGAAGCCTAGCATGCAAGATTTTAAGCATGACCTTACTAGCAAGGGAGATGAGTGCAATTGTCTGATGGTTTGCACATACTTTAGTACTACCCTTCCAGGGAATTGGGATAAAGATTGACCTTTTCCAGTACTGTGGCTACTACTGGGTCTTTCAGATTTGCTGACATATGGAATGCAACACCTTTAGGCATCATCCTTTAGAGTTTTGAATAGTTCTACTGGAATTCCATCATATCCACTAGCTTTATTAACAGCAGTGCTTTCTAAGGCCCGCTTGCCCTCACACTCCAGAACGTCTGGGTCTGAGTGACTGACAACACTATCGTAGTAATCCAGTTCATTAAGATCTTTTTGCACAGTTCTATGTATTCTTTCCCTCTCTTCTTGATCTCTTCAGCATCTCCTAGGTCTGCACAGTTTCTGTCCTTTATTGTGCCCATCTTTTGGCAAAATATTCCCTTGGTATCTCCAATTTTCCTGACAAGATCTCTAGTTTTTCTCCTTCAGTTGTTTTCTTCTAGTTTTATGCACTGTTCATTGAAGAAGCCCTGCTTGTCTCTCCATGCTGTTGTTTGGAACTCTGCATTTAGCTGAACATACCTTTTCCTTTCTCCTTTGCTTTTCACTTATTTTTTTAGTTATTTGTAAAGCCTCCTCAGCTAGCCCCTTTGCCTTTTTGCTTTTACTTCAGGATGGTTTTGTTTGCTGCCTCAGGTACAATAATATAGACCTCTGTCCATAGTTCAGGCACTCTGTTTACTAGATTTAATCCCTTGAATCTATGCATTACCTCCACTGCATAGTCATAGGGGATTTGATTTAAGCCATATCTACCTGGCCCAGTGGTTTCCCATGCTTTATTTAGTTTAAAACTGCATTTTGCTACAAGAAGGTGATGATCTGAGCCACAATCAGCTCCAGGTCTTGTTTTTGCTGACTGTATACAGCTTTTCCTTCTTCAACTACAAAGAATGTAATTAATTTGATTTCAGTGTTGACCATTTGGTGATGCTCATGTATAAAGTTGTCTCTTGTGTTGTTGAAAGGTATGTTCTATGACCAGTGCATTCTCTTGGAAAAATTCAGTTAGCCTTTGCTGTGCTTCATTTTATTGTCCAAGGCCAAACTTGACTGTTACCCAGGTATCTCCTGACTTCCTACTTTTGCATTCCAATCTCCAGTGATGAATAGAACATATTTTCTGGTGTTAGTTCTAGGAGGTCTTTGAGGTCTTCTAGGTCTTCATAGAATTCATCAACTTCAGCTTCTTTGGCACTGGTGATAAGGACATAGACTAGGAGAACCTCTTGGAGCAATAGGTGAGACATTCCTTCTCTTGAGGAGCTAGGGGGGAGTCAGGATTCCTCAGGGAACATCTCCAGTTGGAAAATGGGAGTCAAGCCTCCTTTCATGTTGCAATGGGGAATTCGGGATTCCTCTCGAGTCACTGCACGGGAATTGGACCTTATCTCGAATTGAGGCCGGAAACTCGGGGTTCCTCTTGAGTTGCAATGGATATCTCGGGATTCCCCTCAAGTTGCCACAGGGATCTCAGGGAACCGCTCTGGTTGCCTCAGGGGAGTCAGGCCTCCTTGCTAGTTGTGAGGGGCACCTCACTTGTCAGGGTCAGGAGAATTGGGCCTCATCTCGAGTTGAGATGGGATACTCGGGGTTCCTCTCCAGTTGCGACTAATATCTTGGGTAATCTCTTGAGTTGCAAAAAGGGAGTCAAGCCTCCTTTCGACTTGCCAGGGGGAAGTCGGGATTGCTCTCAAGTTGCCACAGGAGAATCGGGCCTCATCTTGCGTTGAGAGATGAATCTGGTTGTTTTCTTGAGTTGCAGAGGGAAGCTCGGGGTTCCACTTGAGTTTCCTTGATCTCAGGGAACCTGTCCTGTTGCCCCAGGGGAGTCAGGCATCCTTTTGTGTGTGTGTGTGTGTGTGTGTGTGTGTGTGTGTGTGTGTGTGTGTGTGTTTAATGCTTTTTTTTTTTTAATTTTATTTTATTTTTAAACTTTACATAATTGTATTAGTTTTGCCAAATATCAAAATGAATCCGTCACAGGTATACATGTGTTCCCCATCCTGAACCCTCCTCTCTCCTCCCTCCCCAGCATCCTTTTGAATTGTGATGGGGCACAACCAGTCCCCAGTTGCTGCAGGGGAATTGGGCCTCACCTCATTGCGAGTTGAAGCGAGAAACTCAGGGTTCCTCTTGAGTTGCAATGGGGACCTCAGGGAACCTCTTGTGTTGCCTCAGGGGAATCAGGCCTCCTTTCGAGTTGTAAGGGGGACCTAGGTATTTCTCTCAAGTCGCTGCAGGGGAATAGGGCCTCATCTCAAGTTGAGGCAGGAAACTCAGGGTTCTTCCTCAGTTGCGATGGGGATCTCGGGGTTCCTATCCAGTTTCAACAAGGTAGTCAGGGCTCATCTCGTGTTGAGGCATGGAACTCCACTTTTCTCTCGAGTTGTGAAAGGGGTGTCAGGCCCCCTCGAGTTGAGGCGGGGAACTCGGGATTTTTCTCGACTTGCAACAGGGGATTCAGACCTCCCTTCATGTTTTGAGGGGAAACTCGGGGTTCCATTTGAGTTGCTGCAGGGGAATCAGGACTTATTTTAAGGTGAGGGGGAACTCAGTGTCCTTTCCACCTGCAGTGGGAAACACGGGGTTCCTTTCTAGTTGTGATGGGAATCTGGGGATACCCCTCAAATAGCAACAGGGGAGTCAAGACTCCTCTTGAGTTGAGGTGGGAAAGCCGTGTTTCCTCTCAAGTTGCAGCAGAAACTCGGGGTTCTTCTCTGTGGTTGCTGGAAACTTGGGGTTGGATGGAGAGTTGCCACAGCACCTGAGAATTCCTTTTGAAGTGCAGCAAGAAATCAGTGTTCCTATGGATTTTCAGCATGGGATGCAGGATTCCACTGGAGTCCTGTCACGGAAGTTGGGGTTATACTTAAGCTTGGTTAGTACTCAGTGTTCCTGGTGACTTGCCGTGGGCATCCTGTCGAATTCTCTTGGAGTGGCTCATCATAGCAGGGATGTGCAGGGTGGTTCCTGTCTTGTTGCAATGATGGGTGGCTGCTCACTAGTTTTGAAAAGGGACTACTCTATCATTGTGGTCTTGGTCAACTCTGTATTTGCAGGGGCTTCGATTCTCTCTAGTGGTGGTGTGCCAGTTCCTCTCTCCTTGTGGTGTGAGGTTCGTCTGTCTTAGCAGAAGAGGGGCTCCTCTCTGTGTGTGATGTCCAGCAGGTGCCTCTCAAGTTGTGGAGGAGGGCTCCTCTTGAGGGGCGAGACTGCGTCCTCTCGGATTGGGGTGTTAGTGGCTCCAGTTGGGAGGTCCTCTCTGCTTTTGGCACTATAGGTCCCTCACTTCTATCTTGGGATTTCTTCTTTCTAGTTGTCAGGGCCTCCAGTTGACTTCCTTAAGGAAGCTCGTCTTCATTGGAGGCAGAAGATCTCTCTAGGTGTGTTATCCTTGGGGACAACTCTCCAGTTGTGCCTGGGGAATCCGCTTCAGTTTTAGCCGGAGAGTGCTTCCATCATTTGGTCCCGGGTCCCTTGTGCTAGCCTAGGGATCTTATAAAATAGCAGCAAGGATCTTGGGGTGCCTCTTGAGTTGCAGCATATGATGCAAGGTTCCTTAAGAGTTGTGGTGGAGACTCCTCTTGAATTAGATTCATGAATCTGGGGCAGATCCTCTGTATTAGCCATGTGCAAGCTGGTCCCCTTCTAAGTGCAACATGTGGGAGGCTACTCTCTAGATACGGCATGGGCTCCACTCTAATTGCAGTGGGGGTGCACTCTTTATTTGTTGTGGGTCTGCTCATCTCTAGTTTCGTTTGCAGCCACCTCTCTAGTTGTGGCAGGGGAACTCCTCTTTAATTGTGGTAGTTGAGCTCTGCTCTAGATGCGGTAGAGTGCTCTCTCAAATTGGGAGGTGGGTGATTCCTCTATGGTTGTAATGAAAAGGGGAGCTTTTTCTAGTTGTGAAGAGCAGGAAGCTACTGGCTATTTGTGGCAGGGCGGGCCTCCTGCTTAGGTGTGGTATGAGGCTTCCTCTCTGTTTGTGGTAGAAGGTTCTTTTCCAATTGTGGTTGGGTAATCACCTGGGCATCCTCTGCAGTTGCATGAGGGTCTTGGGGCTTCGGTCGAGTTGTGATGGGGGACTCGGGATTTCTCTCCAGTCAATTCAGGGGAATCAAGCCACATTTCGAATTGAGGTGGGAAACCTGGGGTTCTTCTTGAGTTGAGGCGGGAAACTCGGAGTTTCTCTCGAGTTGTGATGTGGAATTCAGGGATCATATGGAGTTGCAATAGGTGAGACAGGCCTCCTCTTGAGGTGTGAGGGAAAGTCGGGATTCCTCTCAACTCGAAGCAGAGGCTTCGGCTCTCATCTCAAGATGAAGTAGGCAACATAGGATTCATCTCGAGTTGCGGTGGGAAACTCAGGGTTCCTCTCGAGTTGCGACAGGTATTTCGGGGAACCTCTTGAGTTGCAAAAAGGAAGTCAAGCCTCCGTTCCAGCTGCAGGAGGCTACTCGGGATTGCTCTCGAGTCGCTGTGGGGTAAACAGGCCTTATCTCACATTGAGGAATGAATTTGATGGTTTTTCTCGCATTGTAGTGGAAAATCGGGGATCCTCTCGAGTTGCGACGGGGACCTCAGGGAACCTCTCATGTGTCCTCACGGGAGTCAGGCATCCTTTCGATTACCGTGGGAAAACTCTGGATTCCTTTCAAGTCAGTGCAGAGGAATCCAGCCTCAACTTGAGGCGGGAAACTCTTTTCTCTCCAGTTGTGACATGGATCTCGGGGTTCCTATCGAATTTCAATGGGGTAGTCAGGCTTCGTCTCGTGTTGAGGCATGGAACTTCACTTTGCTCTCGAGTTGTGAAAGGGATTTCAGGCCTCCTGTCGAGTTGAGGCAGGGAACTCGGGATTTTTCTTGAGTTGCAACAGGGGATTCAGGCCCCTGGGATTCCATTCAAGTCGCTGCATGGGAATCAGTCCTTATGTCAATTGAGGGGGAACTCGTTGTCCTTTCGACCTGCAGTGGGAAACACGGTGTTCCTTTCGAATTTAGATGGGGATCTGGGATACCTCTCGAGTGGCAACAGGGGAGTCAGGACTCCTCTCGAGTTGAGGTGGGGAAGTCGTGTTTCCTCTCAAGTTGCAGCAGAGGAGTCAGGCCTCCTTTCCAGTTGCAGCAGAAACAAGGGCTTCTTCTCTAGTGGTTACTGGGTATTCAAGGTTTGCTGGAGAGTTGCCACAGTGCCTGAGACCTCTGCTTGAAGTGCAGCAAGAAATCTGTTTCTCTGAATTTGCAGCACGGGATGCAGGATTGCACTGGAGTCGTGGCGGGGAAGCTGAGGTTCTCGTCAAGCTTGGTTGCTACTCAGGGTTCCTGGTGACTTGTGGTGGGGTGTCCTGCCAAGTTCTCTTGGGGCAACTCGTGTCTAACAAGGATAAGCAGAGTGACTCATGTTTTGTTGCAGTGTCGTGTGCCAGCTCACTAGTTTTTCAAGGGATTATCGTTGTGGTCGGGGTTTATTCTGTAGTTGTGGGGATTTTGAGTCTCTCTAGTGGTGGGGTGCAAGCTCCTCTCTCCTTGTCATGTGACGTTTGTCTGTATTAGCAGAAGAGGGGCACTTCTCTGCATGAGATGTCCAACGGGCTTCTCTCAAATTGTGGTGGAGGGCTCCTCTAGACGGGTGAGGCTGTTTACTCTCTGGTTGGGATGTGCTTGTCTCCAAGGGGGAGGTCCCCTGTGCTTTTGGTGCTATGGGTTCCTTACATCTATTCATAGGATTGCTGCTCTCTAGTTGTGAGTGCCTGCACTCGCCTTCCTTCAGGGAGCTCGTCTCCATTGGAGGCAGAAGGTCTTCTCTCTAGGTGTGGTATCCTGGGGGACACCTATCAAGTTGCACCTGGGAAATCAGCTTCAGTTTTGGCCAGAGAGCCCCTCCATCATTTGGTGCAGTGGCCCCTTTTCTTGTGTCAGCCTAGGGATCCTGTGAAATTGCATTGGGGAACTCGGGGTGCCTCTTGAGTTGCAGTATAGTATATGACTCAGGGTTCCTTTAAAGTTGTGGTGGAGACTCCTATCGAACTAGAGTGGGGCAGATCCTCTCTAGTAGCGATGTGCAAGCTGGTTCCTTTCTAAGTGCAATGTGTGGGAGGCTACTCTCTAGATACAGCTTGGGGTCCACTCTCATTGCAGTGAGTGTCCGCTCTTTATTTGCTATGGATCGGCTGGTCTCTAGTTGTCATTTGCAGCCACCTCTCTCATTGTTGCAGGGGACTCCTCTTTAGCTGTGCCAGTTGGGATCCTCTCTAGATGCAGTAGAGTGCTCTTCTCAAGTTGAGAGGTGGGTGACTCCTCTATGGTTGTAATGAAAAGGGGCCCTTTTTCTAGTTGTGAAGTGCAGGAAGCTACTGGCTATTTCTGCAGGGCAGGCCTCCTGCTTAGTTGCGGTATGAGACTTCCCCTCTGGTTGTGGCAGAGGGCTCTTCTCCAGTTGGGGTTGGGTAGGCTCCTCTTGGGAATCCTCTGCAGTTGCATCAGTTTCTTGGCCCTTGTGTAAAGTTGGGACAGGGAACTCAGCATTCCACACAAGTCACTGCAGGGTAACCAGGACTCATCTTACATTGAGAGGGGAATCTCATGGTTTTTCTCGAGTTGGGGTGGGAAGCTCAGGATTCCTCTCCAGTTGCGACTGGGACCTCAGGGTACCTCTTGTGGTGTCTCAGGGGAGTCAGGGCTCCTTTCAAGTTGCCAGGGAGAACTTGGGATTGCTCTCGAGTCACTGCAGGGGAATCAGGCCTCATCTCTAGTTGAGGTGGGAAACTCGGGGTTCCTCTAGAGTTGCGATGGGTATCTCGGGGTTCCACTTGAGTTACAACAGGGCCCTCAGGGATCCTATCGAGTTGCATCATGGGAGTCAGGCCTCGTTTTTGATGCGAGGGGTACCTTGGGATTCTCTCAAGTCGCGGGAGGGGAATCAGGCCTCATCTCGAGTTCAGGCAGGAAACTCGGGGTTCCTCTAGAGTTGCTATGGTGTCTCGGGGTTCCACTCGAGTTGCGATGGGGACCTCAGGTATCCTATCGATTTGCATCAGGGGAGTCTGGTCTCCTTTTATATGTGAGGGGAACGTTGGGATTCTCTCAAGTCACAGCAGGGGAATAGGGCCTCATTTCAAGTTGAGGTAGGGAACTCAGGGTTCCTTTCGAGTTGTGACAGGTATCTCAGGGATCCTCTCGAGTTGGGACAGGAATCTCACAGAACCGCTCAGGTTGCCTCAGGGGAGTCAGGCCTCCTTTCGAGTTGCGAGGGTAATCTCAGGATTCCTCTCAAGTCACTGCAGGGGAATAGGGCCTCATCTTGAGTTAAGGTGGGGAAACTCGGGGTTCCTCTTCAGTTGTACAGGAATCTTGGCGTTCCTCTGGAGTTTCAACAGGGGAGTCAGGACTTGTCTCGTGTTGAAGCATGGAACTCCAGTTTCCTCTTGAGTTGTGAAAGGGGTGTCAGGCCTCTTGTCGAGTTCAGACGGGTAACTTGGGATTTTTCTCGAATTGCAACAGGGGAGTCAGACGTCCCTTCATCTTGTGAGGGGAAACTCAGGGTTTCATTCGAGTCACTGGAGAGAAATCAGTTCTTATCTTTAGTTGAGGGGGAACTCGGTGTCCTTTCAACTTGTGGTGGGAATCATGGGGTTCCTCTTGAGTTTCGATGTGGATCTGGAGATACATCTTTAGTGGCAACAGTGGAGTCAGAACTCCTCTTGAGTTGAGGTGGGGAAGTCATGTTTCCTCTTGAGTTGCAGCAGGGGAGTAGGGCCTCCTCTCGAGTTGCAGCAAAAACTAGAAGTTATTCTCTGGTTGTTGCTGGAAACTCAGGGTTTCCTCGAGAATTACAACAGGGGACTGAGAGCTCCTATCAAAGTGCAGTGATAAATCAGTGTTTCTCTGGATTTGCAGCATGGAATGCAGGATTGCACTGGAGTCCTAGCAGGGAAGTCGGGGTTCTCCTTGAGCTTGTTTGGTACTCAGGGTTCCTGGTGACTTGCAGTGGGGCCTCCTGTCGAGTTCTCTTGGGGCTCCTCTTCTCTAGCAGGGATGTGCAGGGTGGCTCCTATCTTGTTGTAATGATGGGTGAGTGCTCACTAGATTTGGCAAGAGACTACCCTATCATGGTGGTCAGGGTCCACTCTGTAATTGCAGGGGTTTGAGTCTCTCTAGTGGTGGTGTGCAAGCTCTTCTCTCCTTGTTGTGTGAGGTTTGTCTGTATTACCAGAAGAGGGGCTCCTCTACGCGTGTGATGTTAGCGGGCTCCTCTAAAGTTTGGTTGAGGGCTTCTCTAGACGGGCGAGGCTGTGTCCTCTCTGGGTGGTGTGTACGTGTCTCCACAGGGAATGTCTGCTCTGCTTTTTGCACTATGGGTTCCTCACTTCAATTCATGGGATCGCTGCTCTCTAGTTGTCAGGGTCTCCACTCGACTTCTTCAGGGAGCTCATCTCCATTGGAGGCAGAAGGTCTTCTCTCTAGGTGTGATGTCCTGGGGGACACATCTCTAGTTATGCCTGGGGAATCTGCTTCAGTATTGGCCAGGAGCCCCTCTGTCATTTGGTGCAGTGGCCCCTTTTCTTGGGCTAGCCTAGGGATGCTGTGAAGTTGCAGTGGGGAACTCGGGGTGCCTCTTGAGTTGCAGCATATCACTCGGGGTTCCTTTAAAATTGTGGTGGAGACTCCTAGTAGCTACATTGGGGGAGATCCTCTTTAGTAGCTATATGCAAGCTGGTCCTTGTCTAAGTGCAATGTGAGGGAGGCTAGTCTCTAGATACGACTTGGGGTCCACTCTCATTTCAGTGGGTGTCCATTCTTCATTTGCTGTGCGTAGGCACGTCTCTAGTTGACATTTGCATCCACCTCCCTCGTTGAGGCAGGGGAACTCATTAATTGTTGTAGTTCTGATCCTCTCTAGATGCGGTAGAGTGCTCTTCTCAAATTGGGAGGTGGGTGTCTCCTCTATGGTTGTAATGAGAAGGGGCACTTTTTCAACTTGCAAATTGCAGGAAGCTACTGGCTATTTGTGGCAGGGCGGGTGTCCTGCCAAGTTATGGTATGAGGCTTCCTCTCTGGTCCTGGTAGAGGGCTCTTCTCCAATTGTGGTGGGGTAAACTCTTGAGAATCCTCTGCCTTTTTATCAGGGTCTTGGGGCTCATGTCGAGTTGGGACAGGGAACTTAGGATTCCTCTAGAGTCACTGAAGGGTAATCAGGCCACATTTCTAATTGAAGTGGCTAAGATGCAGTACTTCTCAAGCTGTGGAAGGAAATGGGGTTTCTCGTGAATTGTGATGGGGAACTCAGGGATCCTCTTGAGTTGCAGCAGGTGAAACAAGCCTCCTCTTGAGCTCCGAGGGAAAGTCGGGATTCCTCTCGAGTTGAAGCAGGGGAATCAGTCCTCATCTCGAGATCAAGTGGGGAACATGGGGTTCTTCTCCAGCTGAGGTGTGAAACTCAGCCTTCCTCTCAAGTTGCAACGGGAATCTCGGGGAATCTCTCAAGTTACCAAAAGGGAGTCAACAATCCTTTCAAGTTGAGAGGGTAACTCGGGATTGCTCTTAAGTCACTGTAGGAGAATCAGGACTCATCTCAAGTTGAGGCGGGAAACCCGGGATACCTCTCAGTTGTGACAGGGATCTCAGAGTTCCTCTTGAGTTGCAATAGGGGAGTCAGGCCTCATCTCGTCTTTAGGCATGTAACTCCGCTTTCCTCTCGAGTTGCAAAAGGGTTGTCACGACTCCTTTCGAGTTAAGGTGGGGAACTCGGAATTTTTCTCAAGTTGCAACAGGGGAGTCATATCTCCCTTCATCTTGTGAGGGGAAACTCAGAGCTCCATTCGAGTTGCTGCAAAGGAATCAGGCATTATCTCGAGTTGAGGGGGAACTCACCATCCTTTCCACTTGTGGTGAGAAACACGGGGTTCCTCTTGACTTGAGATGTGGATCTGGGGATAACTTTCAAGTGGCAACATGGGAATCAGGTCTCCACTCGGGTTGAGATGGGGAAGTCGTTTCATCTCGAATTGCAGAGGGGTGTTGGGCCTTCTTTCGAGTTGCAGAACAAACTCGGGGTTCTTCTCTATTCATTGCTGGACACTTGGTGTTTCCTCAAGAATTTCCACAGGGGACTGAGAGCTCCACTCGCAGTGCAGCGAGAAATCAGTGTTCCTCTGGATTTGCATCATGGGATGCAGGATTGCCCTGGAGTCGTGGCAAGGAAGTTGGGATTCTCTTTGAGCTTCGTTGGTACTCAGGGTTCCTTGTGACTTGCAGTGGGGCCTCCTGTCAAGATATCTTGGGGCCACTCATCTCTAGCAGGGATGTGGAGGGTGGCCCCCGTCTTGTTGCAATGACGGGTGGCTGCTCCCTAGTTATGGCAAGTGACTACTCTGTTGTTGTGGTCGGGGTCCGCTCTGTAGTGGCGGAGGTTTAGAGTCTCTCTAGTGGTGGTGTGCAATCTCCTCTTCCCTTTGGTGTGAGGTTCATCTGTACTAG
The DNA here is from genome assembly GCF_003369695.1 of Bos indicus x Bos taurus. Lineage (NCBI taxonomy): Eukaryota > Metazoa > Chordata > Mammalia > Artiodactyla > Bovidae > Bos > Bos indicus x Bos taurus. The sequence goes on along the minus strand of NC_040102.1, from coordinate 369,831 downwards.
CAGAAGAGGGGCTCCTCTCTGCATGTGATTTCCAGCGGGCTCCTCTCAAGTTGTGGTGGAGGGCTCCTCTCAAGGGGTGAGTCTGTGTCCTCTCTGGTTGGGGTGTGCGTGGCTCCACGGGGGAGGTCCTCTCTGCTTTTGGCACTATGGGTCCTCACGTCTATTCATGCGATTACTGTGCTCTAGTTGTGAGGACCTCCACTCGATTTCTTTTAGGGAGCTTGTCTCCATTGGAGGAAGAAGGTCTTCTCTCTATTGTGATATCCTGGGGGACACGTCTCGAGTTGTGCCTGGGGAATCCACTTCAGTTTTGGCCGAAGAGCCCCTCCATCATTTGTTGCAGTGGTTTTTCTCTAGTTGCAGCAGGAAGCTTGGGGTTCCTCTTGAGTTGCGATGGGGACCTCAGGGAACCTTTTGTGTTGCCTCAGGGAATTCAGGCCTCCTATCGAGTTGCGAGGGGCATCTTGGAATTAATTTCGAGGCGCTGCAGGGGAATAGGGCCTCATCTAGTGCTGAGGCGTGAAACTCCATTTTCATCTCCAGTTGTGACAGGGATCTTGGGATTCCTATCAAGTTTCAACAGGGGAGTCAGGGCTTGTCTCATTTTGAGACATGGAACTCCGCTTTCCTCTCGGGTTGTAAAAGGGTTCTCAGGCATCCTGTCGAGATTAAGCAGGGAACTTGGGCTTTTTCCAGAGGTGCAACAGGGGAGTGAGACCTTCCTTCATGTTGTTAGGGGAAACTTGGGGTTCCATTGGAGTCGCTGCAAGGGAACCTGGCCTTATCTCGAGTTGAGGGGGAACTCGGTGTCCTTTCGACTTGTGGCAGGAAACGAGGGGTTCCTCTTGAGCTGCAATGGGTGAGGCTGGCCTCCCCTTGTGGTGTGAGGGCAAAGTATGGATCCCTCTTGAGTTTAAACAAGAGAATGGGCCCTCATTTCGAGATGAGGTGGGGAACATTGGTCCTTTCTAAGTGTTGCTGGGAACCTCAGGGTTCCTCTTGAGTTGTGAAGGGTATACCAGGGAACCTCTGGGGTTCCATAAAGGGAGTCAAGCCTCCTTTCAAGTTGCTAGGGGGAACGTGGGATTGCTCTTGAGTTACTGCAGGGGAATCGGGCCTCATCACATTGATGAGGGAATATCGTGGTTTTTCTCGAGTTGTGGGAAGGTTGGGGTTCCTCTCGAGTTGCGATGGGAAAGTCAGGAAACTCTCTTGTTGCCTCAGGGAAATCACGCCTCCTTTCAAGTTGCAAGGGGTCACTTCGGGATTCCTCATGAGTTGCTGCAGGGGAATAGGGCCTCATCTCGAGTTGAGGCAGGAAACATGGGGTACCACTGCATTTGCAACAGGATTCTCGGGATCGCTATTGAGTTTCGACAGGGGAATCAAGCCTCGCCTCATGATGAGGCATGGAGCTCCTCTCTCCTCTCGAGTTGAAAAAGAGATGTCAGGCCTCCTGTCAAGTTGAGGCAGGGAACTTGGGCTTTTTCTAGAGGGGCAACAGGGGAGTCAGACCTCCCTTTGTGTTGTTAGGGGAAACTCGGGGTTCCATTGGAATTGCTGCAAAGGTATCTGGCCTTATCTTGAGTTGACAGGAAACTTGTGTCCTTTCGACTTGTGGCAGTAACTTAGGGGTTCCTCTCAAGTTGCAATGGGTGAGACAGGCCTCCACTTTAGGTGCAAGGAGAAAGTCAGGATTCCTCTCGAATCAAAGCAGAGGAATTGGCCCTGATCTTGAGAAGAGGTGGGGGACACAGTGCTCTCCTAAATTGCTGTGGGAAAATTGGGGTTCCTCTCGAGTTGCGACGGGTATCTCAGGGAACCTCTGGAGTTGTCTAAAGGGAGTCAAACCTCCTTTGAAGTTTCAAGAGGGAACTCAGGATTGCTGTCCAGGCAATGCAGAGGAATCAGGCCTCATCTTGTGTTGAGGGGGGAATCAGATAGTTTTTATCGAGTTGTGGCAGGAAGCTCGGGGTCCTCTTGAGTTGTGACGGGGATCTCAGGGAACTTCTCATGTTGCCTCAGGGATGTCAGGCCTCCTTTCAAGGTGTGAGGGGCACCTTGGAATTACTCTTGATTGGCTGCAGGGGACTAGGTCCTCATCTCGAGTGGAGGGGGGAATCTAGAGGTTTTTCTTGAGTTGCAGCGGGAAACTTGGTGTTCCTCTCAATAGGTATCTCGGAGAACCTCTGGAGTTGCATAAAGGGAGTCAAACCTCCTTTAGAGTTGCAAGGGGGAATGCTGGATTGCCCTGAAGTAACTGCAAGGGAATCGGGGCTCATCTCGCATTGAGGGGAGAATCTCGTGGTTTTCCTCAGCTTTCAAAGGAAGCTCAGGGTTCCTTTTGAGTTGTGACTGGGACCTCAGGGAACCTCTTGTGTTATCTCAGGGAAGTCAGGCCTCGTTTCAAGTTGCGGGGGGCACTTCAGGATACATCTTGAGTCATTGCAGTGAAATAGGACCTCATCTCGCATTTAGGTGGGAAACTCGGGGTTCCTCTCCAGTTGCAACAGAAATCTCGGGGGTCCTATCGAGTTTCAAGAGGGCAGTCAGGCAGCATCTTGTGTTGAGTCATGAAACTTCACTTTCCTCTCGAGTTGTACAAGGGGTATCATGTTTGCTGTCATGTTGAATCGAGTAACTCAGGCTTTTCTAGAGGTGCAACAGGGGAGTCAGACCTCCCTTCATGTTGTGAGAGGAACTCGGGCTTCCATTCGAGTTGCTGCAGAGGAATCAGGACATATCTCGAGTTGAGGGGTAATTCGGTATCCTTTTGACTTGTGGCAGGAGAATTAGTGTTCCTCTCAAGTTTCAATAGGTGAGACAGGCCTCCTCTTGAGGTGTGAGGGGATAGACGGGATTTCTCTCAAATTGAAGCAGCGGAATCGGCCCTCATCTCGAGATGAGGTGGCGAACATGGGGCTCTTATCTAGATGCAGCAGGAAAATTGGGGTTCCTCTCAAGTTGCGCCGGTTTCTCAGGGGACCCTTGGATTTGCATAAAAGAAGTCAAGCCTCCTTTCGAGTTCTGAGGGGGAATGTGGGATTGCTCTCAAGTCAATGCAGGGGAATCGGTCCTCATCTCCTGTTGAGGGGGTATCTTGTGGTTTTTCTCGAGTTGTAGCAGGAAGCATGGAATCCTCTTAATTGAGACAGGGAACTCAGGGAACCTATCATGTTGCCTCATTGAAGTCAGGCCTCCTTTCGAGTTGCAAGGAGCACATTGGGATTTCTCTCGAGTTGCTGCAGGGGAATAGTGCCTAATTTCGAGTTGTGGTGGGAAACTCGGGGTTCCTCTTGAGTTGCTACAGGTATCTCAGGGAACCTCTGGAGTTGCACAAAGGGAGTTGTGCCTCATTTCAAGTTTTGAGATGGAACTCCGGATTGCTGTTAAAGTGATGCAGGGGTATCAGGCCTCATCTCACTTTGAGGGCTGAATCTCGTCATTTTTTTCGAGTTACGGAGGGAAGCTCAGGGTTCCTCTCGAGTTTCAACGGGGGCCTCAGGGAACCTCTTGTGTTAGCTCAGGAAAGTCAGACCTCCTTTCGATTGCAAGGAGCACCTTGGGATTCCTCTCGAGTCGCTGCAGGGGAATAGGGCCTCATTTGGAGATGAGATGGGAAACACGGAGTTCCTCTAGAGGTGCGACAGGGGTTTCGGGGTTCCTATCAAGTTTCAACAGGAGATTCAGGCCTTGTCTCATGTTGAGGCATGGAACTTTGCTTTCCTCTCGAGTTGTAAAAGGGGTGTCAGGACTCCTTTCGAGTTCAGGCAGGGAACTTGGGCTTTTTCCAGAGGTGCAGCAGGAGAGTCAGACCTCTGTTCATGTTGTGAAGGAAACTCGGGGTTCCATTCGAGTTGCTTCAGGGGAATCAGGCCTTATCTTGAGTTGAGGGGGAACTCAGTGTCCGTTTGACTTGTGGCAGGAATATAGGGGTCCCTCTCGAGTTGCAATAGGTGAGACAGTCCTCCCCTTGAGGTATGAAGGGAAAGTCTGGATTCCTCTCTAGTCAAAGCAGGGGAATCAGCCCATATCTCGAGTTGTGGCAGTGAAACACGTGCCTCCTCTCAAATTGTGACTGGTATCTCAGGGAACCTCTGGAGTTTCATAAAAAGAGTCAAGCCTCCTTTTGAGTTGCCAGAGGGAACAGGGATTGCTCTGGAGTAAATGCAGGGGACTCGGGCCTCATCTTGTGTTGAGGGGGGAATCCTGTGGTTTTTCTTGAGTCGTGGGGGTACGCTGGGGTTCCTCTCAAGTCAAAGTCAGGGAATCAGCCCTCACTCAAAATGAGGTGGGGAACACGCTGCTACTCTCAGGTTAAGGCGGGAAACTCGGGACTCCCCTTAAGCTGTGATGGGTATCTTGTGGAACCTCTGGAGTTGAATAAAGGGAGTCAAGTTTCCTTTCAAATTGCGAGGCGGGTGGCAGAATTGCTTTCGAGTCACTAGGGGAATTGGGCCTCATTTCACGTTGAGTGGGGAATATTGTGGTTTTTCTTGAGTTGTGGTGGGACGGTTGCGGTTCCTATTAAGTTGCGACAGATATCTTGGGCAACCTGTGGAGTTGCATAAAGGAAGGCAAGCCACATTTCTAGTTGTGAGGGAGAATGCAGGATTCCTCTAGAGTCACTGCAGGGGAGTTGGGCCTCATGTGACGTTGAGGAGGGATCTTGTGGTTTTTCTCCAGTAGCGAGGGGAAGCTTGAGGTTCCTCTTGAATTATGACGGGGACCTCAGCGGACCACCTGTGTTGCCTCAGGGAAATCAGGCCTCATTTTGAGTTGCGAGGCATACCTCAGGATTCCTCTTGAGTCGATGCAGGGAAATCAGTCCTCATCTACATTTGAGGCGGTCAACTCGGGTACCTCTCCTGTTGCAACAGGGATCTACGGGTTCCTATCGAGTTTCAACAGGGGAGTCAGGTCTTGTCTTGTGTTGATGCATGTAACCCTGCTTTACTCTCGAATTGTATAAGGGGCGTCAGGCCTCCGTCGAGTTGACCCTGGGAAGTTGGTCTTTTTCTAGAGATGCAACGGGGGGAGTAAGACCTCACTTCGTGTTGTGAGGGGAAACTCAGAGTTACATTCGAGTCACTACAGGGCAATCTGGCCTTATCTTGATTTGAGGGGGAACTCCGGGTCCTTTTTACTTGTGAAGGGGAACTCAGGGAACCTCCCATGTTGCCTCAGGGAATTCAACTCTCCTTTCAAGCTGTGAGTGGGAGAGCAGGATTGCTTTCAAGGCACTGCATGGGAAACGGGCCTCATCTCGCATTGAGTGGGGAATCTTTGGTTTTTCTCAACTTGGGGCGGGAAGCTTTGGGTTCAGTTCCAATTGCGACGATGACCTCAGGAACTTCTCATGCTGCCTCAGGGAAGTCAGGCCTCCTTTAAAGTTGCAAGGGCCACCTTGGGATTCCTCTCGAGCTGCTGCAGTGGAATAAGGCTTCATCTCGAGTTGAGGCAGGAAACTCAGTGTTCCTCTCCAGTTGCAACTGGAATCTCAGGGTGGCTATCGAGTTTCACCAGGGGAGTCTGGCCTCATATCATGTTGAGGCATGGAACTCCCCTTTCATCTCAAGTTGTAAATGCGGTCTTAAGCCTCCTGTTTAAATCAGATGGAGAACTTGGGCTTTTTCTAGAGGTGCAACAGGGATTGCGACCTCCCTTCGTGTTGTGAGGGGATACTCGGGGTTCTACTCAAGTCTGTTCAGGAGAATCCTGCCTTATGTTGAGTTGAGGGTGATCTCTGTGTCCTTTTGATTTGTGGCAGAAACTGTAGGGGTACCATTCAAGTTTCAGTAGGTGAGACAGACCTCCTCTTGAGGTGTGAAGGGAAAGTCGGGATTCATCTCGATTCGAAGCAGGGGAATCACCCTCATCTCAAGATGAAGTGGGGAACATGGGGCTTTTTTTGGTTGCAGCAGGAAAATCGGGGTTCCTCTCGGTTTTGACAGATATCTCGTGGAACCTCTTGAGTTGCATAAAGGGAGTCAAGTCTCCTTTTGAGTTTTGAGAGGGAACTCGGGATTCCTCTCGAGGCCCTGCAGGGGATAAGGGCCTGATCTCGCATTGAGGGAAAATATCGTCGTTTATCTAGAGTTGTGGCAGGAAGCTTGGGCTCACGACTTGCGATGGGGACCTCAGGGAACCTGTCGTTTTGCCTCAGTGAAGTCAATTCTCCTTTTGAGTTGGGAGGGGGAGCGTGGGGTTGCTCTAGAGTCACTGCAGGTGAATCAGGCCTCATGTCAGATAGAGGTGGGAATCTTGTGGTCTTTCTCGAGTTTCGGAGGGAAGCTTCGGTTTCCTCTCAAGTTGCGACGGGGAACTCAGGCAACCTCTCATATTGCCTCAGGGAAGTCAGGCCTCCTTTCAAGTTATGAGGGAAAACTCGGGATTTCTTTCGAGTCTCTGCAGAGGAATAGGGCCTCATCTCGAATAGAGGTGGGAAACGCAGGGTTCCTCTCCAGTTGCGACAGGGATATCCGTGTTCCTATCAAGTTTCAGTGGATGAGTCAGGCCTCGTGTCATGTTGAGGCATGGGACTCCGCTTTCCTGTTGTGTTGTAAAAGGGGTGTCAGGCCTCCTGTCGAGTTCAGGAGGAGTACTTGGTCTTTTTACAGAGGTGCAACATGGGAGACAGACCTCCCTTCATATTGTGAGGGGATAGTCATGGTTCCATTCAAGTTGCTGCAAGGGAATCAGGTCTTATCTCTAGTTGAGGGGGATTTCAGGATCATTTTGACATGTGGCAGGAACCGTGGGGTTCCTCTCAAGGTGGTATGGGTATCTCGGGGAACCTATATTGAGTTGCATAAATGGAATCAAGCCTCTTTTTGAGTTTCGAGAGGTAACTCCTCTTGAATTAGATTCATGATCTGGGGCAGATCCTCTGTATTAGCCTTGTGCAAGCTGGTCCCCATCTAAGTGTAATGTGTGGGAGGCTACTCTCTAGATGCTGCATGGGTTCCAATCTAATTGCATTAGGGGTGTGCTGTTTATTTGCTGTGGGTCTGCTCATTTCTAGTTCGTTTGCAGCCACCTCTCTAGTTGTGACAGAGGAACTTCTCTTTAATTGTGGTAGTTGAGTCCCTTGGACTGCAAGGAGATCCAAACAGTCCATTCTAAAGGAGATCAGTCCTGGGTGTTCTTTGGAAGGACTGATGCTGAAGCTGAAACTCCAATACTTTGGCCACCTCATGCAAAGAGTTGACTCATTGGAAAAGACTTTGATGCTGGGTGGGATTGGGGGCAGGAGGAGAAGGGGATGACAGAGGATGAGATGGCTGGATGGCATCACCAACTCGATGGACATGAGTTTGAGTGACCTCCGAAAGTTGTTGATGGACAGGGAGGCCTGGCGTGCTGCAATTCATGGGGTCGCAGAGTTGGACACGACTGAGCGACTGAACTGAACTGAACTGAACTGGGCTCCTCTCTAGATGCGGTAGAGTTCTCTTCTCAAATTGGGAAGTGGGTGATTCCTTTATGGTTGTGATGAGAAGGGGGGCTTTTGCTGCTTGTGAAGTGCAGGAAGCTACTGGCTTTTTGTGGAAGGGTGGGTCTCCTGCTTAGGTGTGGTATGAGTCTTCCTCTCTGTTTTTGGTAGGAGGTTCTGCTCCAGTTGTGGTGGGGTAATCTCTTGGGCATCCTCTGCAGTTGCATGAGGGTCTTGGGGCTTGTGTCGAGTTGGGACAGGGAACTCGGAATTCCTCTCCAGTCACTGCAGAGGAATCAGGTCACATTTTGAATGGAGGCAGGGAACCCAGGGTTCTTTCTGAGTTCAGGTGGGAAACTCGGAGTTTCTTTTGAGTTGCGATGTGGAATTCGGGGATCATGTGGAGTTGCAATATGTGAGACAGGCCTCCTCTTAGGTGCGAGGGGAAGTTGAGATTCCTCTCGACTCGAAGCAGGGGCATCAGCCCTCATTTCAAGACAAGGTGGGCAACACAGGGCTCATCTCAAGTTGCGGTGGGAAACTCAGGGTTCCTCTCGACTTGCGACAGGTATCTAGGGGAACCTCTCGAGTTGCAAAAGGGGGTCAAGCATCCGTTCCAGTTGCAAGAGGAAACTCAGGATTGCTCTCTAGTTGCTGTAGGGTAAACGGGCCATATCTTGCATTGAGGGATGAATTTGGTGGTTTTTCTCGCATTGCAGTGAAAAATCGCGGATCCTCTTGAGTTTTGATGGGGACTTCAGGGAACCTCTCATGTATCCTCAGGAGAGTCAGGCATCCTTTGAGTTGCAAAAGAAAACTAGGGATTCCTTTTAAGTCAGTGCAGAGGAATCCAACCTCACCTCATCTCAAGTTGAGGTGGGAAACTCGGGGTTCCCTTTGAGTTGTGACAGGTACCTCAGGGAACCTCTTGTGTTTCCTCAAGGGAGTCAGGCCTCCTTTCAAGATGCGAGGGGAAACTCAGGATTGCTCTCGAGTCGCTACAGAGGAATCGGGCGTCATCTTGCTTTGAAGGGGGAATCTTGTTGTTTTTCTCGTGTTGCTGCGGGGAGCTTGACATTCCTCTGGAGTTGGGGCAGAGAACTCAGGGAATGTCTCGTGTTTCCTCACAGGAGCCAGGCCTCCTCTCTAGTTGTGAGGGGAACCTAGGGGTTCATTTCGAGTGGCTGCAGGGGAATAGGGCCTCATCACAAATTGAGGAAAAAACTAGGGGTCCCTATCCAGTTGAGCAGGGATCTCGGATTTCCTATCGAGTTTCACCTGGGAAGTCAGGCCTCATCTCATTTGGAGGCATGGGACGCCACTCTCCTCTGGAGTTGTAACCTGGCTGTCAGGACTCCTGCCGAGTTCAGGTGGGAAACTTGGGCTTTTGGTAGAGGTGCAGCAGGGGAGTTAGACCTCCCTTTGTGTTGTGAGGGGATACTTGGGGTCCCACTCGAGTCGCTGCATGGGAATCAGGCCTTTCCTCGAGTGGAGTGCGAAGTCCGTGTTCTTTCAACTTTTGGCAGGAACTGTGGGAATCCTCTCAAGTTTCCATAGGTGAGACTGGCCCCCTCTTGAGGTGTGAGGGGAAAGTCAAAGCAGGGGTTTCTGCACTCATCTCAAGATGAGTTGGGGAGCACGGGGGGCCCTTCTCGAGTGGTTGTCGGAAACTTGGGGTTCCTCTGGAATTATGTCGCATATCTGCAGGAACCTCTTGAGTTGCGTAAAGTGAGTCAAGAGTCCTTTTGAGTTTTGAGAGGGCACTTGGGATTGCATTCGAGGCACTGAGGGGACCTGGGCCTCATGTAGCGTTGTGGGGGTGAATCGCGTGGTTTTCTTGAGTTGCAGCGGGAAGCTTGGGGTTCCTCTCGACCTGCCACGGAGACTTCAGGGAACCTCTCGTGTTGCTTCAGGGAAGTTAAGGCTCCTTTTGAGGTGCGAGTGGCAACGCTGGAATGCTCTCAAGTCACTACAGGAGAATCAGACCTCATCTCGCATTGAGGGGGAATCTGGTGGTGTTTCTCGAGTTGTGGCATGCAGCTCTGGGTTCCTCTCGAGTTGCCACGGACCTCAGGGAACCTCTCCTGTTGCCTCAGGGAATTCAAGTCTCCTTTCGAGTAGTGAGGGGGAGCGTGGGATTGCTCTCGAGGCACTGCAGGGGAATAGGGCCTCCTCTTGCATTGAGGGGGGAATCTCGCAATGTTTCTTGAATTGCAGCGGGAAGTTTGGGTTCTTCTCGAGTTGCATCGGGGACCTCAGGGAACCTTCCGTGTTGTCTCAGAAAAGTCATGCCTCCTTTCATGTTGCAGGGCCACGTCGGGATTCCTCTCCAGTTGCTGCTTGGGAATACGGACTCAATATGAATTGAGGCAGAACACTCAGTGGTCCTCTCCAGTTGCGACAGGGATCTCGAGGTTCCTATTGATTGTCAACGTGGGAGTCAGGCCTTGACTTGTTGTGAGGCATGGGACGCTGCCTTCCTCTCGAGGTGCAAAAGGGCTGTCAGGCCTCCTGTTGAGTTCAGGAGGGGACTTGTGCTTTTTCTTGAGCTGCAACGGGGGAGTCAGAACTCTCTTCGTGTGGTGAGGGGATCCTCGGGGTTCCATTCGAGTTGGTGCAGGGGAATCATGCCTTTTCTCGAGTTGAGGGGAAACTCGGGGTCCTTTCGACTTGCGACAGGAACCCCACGGTTCCTCTCAACTTTCAATAGGTGAGACATTCCTACTCTTGAAGTGAGAGGGGAAAGTCGGGATTCCTCACAAGTCGAAGCAGGGGAATCGGCCCTCATCTCAAGAGGAGGTGGTGAACATGGGGTTCATCTCGATTTGAGGTGGGCAACTCGGGGTGATCCTCGAGTTGCGATGGCTACTTCAGGAAAGCTCTTGAGTTGCCCAAAGGACGTCAAGCCTCCTATCATGTTCTGAGAGGGAACTCGGGATTGCTCTAGAGGTGCTGCAGGGGGCAAGGACCTCATCTTGAGTTGAAGGGGGAATGTTGTGGTTTTTCTTGAGTTGCTGCGGGAAGCTGGGGTTTCTTCTCGAGTTGTGCCAAGGACCTCAGGGAGCCTCCCATATTGCCTCAGGGAAGTCAAGACTCCTTTTGAGCAGCAAGTGGAGCACAGGATTTCTCTTGAGTCACTGCAAGGCAATTGGGCCTCATCTCCAATTGAGATGGGAATCTCGTGGTGTTTCCCAAGTTGTGAGGGAGGGCTTGAGTTTGCTCTTGAGTCACTGCAGGTGAAATGGGCATCATCTTGCATTATGGGGGAAATCTCGTGGTTTTGTCCATTTTCAGCTGGAAGAGTTGGCTTCCTCTGGAGTTGCAACAGGGAACTCGGGGAACCTCTCATATTGCCTTAGGGAAGTCAGGCCTCCTTTCAAATTGCGAGGGGGCACCTTGGGATTCCTCTGGAGCCACTGAAGTGGAATATGGCCTCATCTCGTGTTGAGGCAAGAAGCTCAAGGTCCTCTCCAGTTGCAAATGTAATCTCGGTGTTCCTATCAAGTTTCAACAGGGGAGCCAGGCCTTCTCTCGTTCTGAGGCATGAAACTCTGCTTTCCTGTCCAGTTGTAAAAGAAGTCTCAGGCCTTCTGTCTAGTTGAGGTGGGGATCTTGGGCTTTTTCTCGAGGTGCAACAGGGCAATCAGACCTCCCTTCATGTTGTGAGGGGATAATCGGGGTTCCGTTTGAGTTGGTGCAGGGGAATCAGGCATAATTTCGAGTTGAGGGGGTACTTGGTGTCCTTTTGACTCGCGGCAGGATACCTGGGGTTTCTCTCGAGTTTCAATGGGTGAGACAGGCCCCCTCTTGACGTGAGAGAAGAAAGTTTGGATTTCTGTTGGGTCGAAGCAGGGGAATCACCTCTTATCTCGAGATGAGGTGTGGAATACGGGGCTCTTCTTGAGTTGTGTTGGGAAACACGTGTTTCTTCTGGATTTGCGACAGGTATCTTGGGGAATTTCTTGAGTTGCCTAAAGGTAGTGAAGCATCCTTTTGAGTCTTGAGAGGGAACTTGGGATTGCTCTTGAGGCACTGCAGGGAAAAATTACCTCATTTGGGTTCAGGGGGGAAATCATGGTTTTTCTTGAGTAGCAGTGGGAAACTTGGGGTTCTTCTCAAGTTGTGACAGGCACATCAGGGAACATCTTGTGTTGCCTCAGGGAAGTCAAGTCTCCTTTCAAGTTGCAAGGGGGATTGCAGGGTTGCCCTTGAGTCACTGCAGGGATATAGGGCCTCATCTCGAGTTTAGCCGTGAGACTCAGGGTTACTCTCCAGTTGCAATAAGGTACTCTGGGTTCCTATCAAGATTCAGTAGTGGAGTCTGGCCTTGTCTCCTGTTGATGCATGGAACTCCTCATTCCTCTCAAGTTGTAAACTAGGTGTCAGGCCTCCTGTCGAGTTGAGGCAGGGAACTCGGGAATTTTCTAGAGGTGCAACATGGCAGTCAGACATCCTTTCATGTTGTGAGGGGAAACTTGTGGTTCCATTGGAGTCACCACAGGGGAATCAGGCCTTATCTCTAGTTGAAGGGAAACTCGGAGTCCATTAGACCTGCACCAGGAACCTCGGGGTTTCTCTCGATTTCCAATAAGTGACACAGGCGTCCTCTTGAGATGCAAAGGGAAAGTCAGGATTCCTCTCGAATCGACGCAGGGGAATCGACCCTCATCTCGAGATGAGGTGGGGAACATCGTGCTCTTCTCGAGTTTTGGCAGGAAACTCGGGGTGCTTCTTGAGTTTCTCCAGTGTAATAGGGCCTCATCCCAAATTGTGGTGGGAGACTCGGGTTCCTCTCCCATTGTGACATGGATCTCGGGGTTCCTATTGAGTTTCAACACGGGAGTCAGGCCTCATCTCCAGTTTAGGGATGGAACTCCACTTTCCTCTCAAGTTGTAAATGGGGTGTCAGGCCTCCTGTCGAGTAGAGGCATGGAACTCAGGCTTTTTCTAGAGATGCAACAGCAGAGTCTGACCTCCGTTCTTTTTGTTAGGGGAACTTTGGGGTTATATTTGAGACCCTGAAAGGCAGTTTGATCTTATCTCGAGTTGAAGGGGAACTTGGTGTCCTTTCAACTTGCGGAAGGAACATCGGGATTCCCCTCGAGTTGCAATAGTTGAGATAGGCCTTCTTTTGAGATGATAGGGGAACGTCGGGATTCATCTCAAGTTGAAGCAGGGGAATCCACCCTCAATCAAGATGAGATGGGAAACACGGGGTTTTTTAAGTTGCGGCAAGAAACATGGGGTTCTTCTTGAGTTGCGATGGGTATCTCGGGGAACCTTTGGAGTTGCATAAAGGGACTCAAGCCTCCTTTCAAGTTGTCAGGGGGATTGTGGGATTGCTCTTGAGTCACTGCAGGGGAATTGGGCCACGTCTCATGTTGAAGGGGGAATGTCGTGGTTTTACTCAAGTTGCAAAGCGAAGCTTGGGGATCCTCTCGAATTGAGACAGGGACCTCAGGGAGCCTCTCGTGTTGCCTCAGGGAAGTCAGGCCTCCTTTCAAGTTATGAGGTGCACCTCGGAATTCCTCTCAAGTCATTGCAGGAAAATAGGGCCTCATCTCCATTTGAGGTGGAAAACTGTGGGTTGCTCTCCAGTTGGGACAGATATCTCGGGGTTCATATCGAGTTTCAACAGGGGAGTCAGGCCTAGTCTCTTATTGAGACATGGATCTCCAATGTACTCTCTAGTTGAAAAGGGGGTCTCAGCCATCCTGTTGAGTTAAGGTGGGAAATTCGGGCTTATTTCAGTCATGCAACAGAGGAGTCAGACCTCCCTTCGTGTTGTGAGGGGAAACTCGGGGTCCCATTCAAGTCGCTGCAGGGGAATCAGGCCTTATGTCAAGTTGAGGAGAAACTCTGTTTCTTTTCAACCTGCACCAGGAAATTCGGGGTTCCTCTTGACTGAGACAGGTCTCCTCTTGAGGTGTGAGTGTAAAGTCAGGATTCCTTTCGAGTCCACGAAGGGGAATTTGCCCTCATCTAGAGTTGATGTAGGGAACACGCGGCTCTTCTAAGTTGCGGCCAGAAACACTGGGTTCCTCTTGAGTTACAATGGGTATCTCAGGGAACCTCTTGTGTTGGATAAAGAGAGTCAAGCCTCCTTTCCTGTTGTAGTGGGTATGCGGGATTGCTCTAAATCACTGCAGGAGAATTGGGGCTCACTTGCCTTGAGGAGGAAATCTCATGGTTTTTCTCGAGTTGCGACGGGGAGCTTGGAGACACTCTTGAGTTGTGGCAGGGGCCTCAGGAAACCTCTCGTATTGCCTCAGGGAAGTCAGGCCTCCTTTCAATTTGCGAGGGGCAACTCTCGATCCCTCTCAAGTCGTGACATGGGAATAGGCTTCATCTCGAGTTGAGAGGGGAATTCGGGGTTCTTCTCTAGTTCTGACAGGGATCTCGACATTCCTATCGAGTTTGAACAGGGAGTCAGGCCTTGTCTTGTGTTGAGACATGGATCTCTGCTTTCCTCTCGAGTTGTAAAAGGGGTGTCAGGCCTCCTGTAAAGTTGAAGTGGGGAACTTGGGCTTTTTCTAGAGGCTCAACAAACAGGGGAGTCAGACCTCCCTTCCTAGTGTGATGGGAAACTTGGGGTTCCATTCAAGTCTCTGTAGGGGAATCAGGGCTTATCTCAAGTTGAGGGGGAACTCGGGGTCCTTTAGCCTTGCAGCAGGAAGCTCGGGGTTTCTCTCGAGTTCCAATAGGTGACACAGGTGTCCTCTTGAGATGTGATGGGAAAGTCAGGATTCCTCTCCAGTCAAAGCAGGGGAATCAGCTCTCATCTTGAGATGAGGTGGGGAACATGGTGCTCTTCTTGAGTTGCGATGGGAAACTCGGTGTTCTTCGAGTTGCTCCGGGTTAATAGGGCCTCACACGAATTGAGGCGGGAGACTCGGGTTTTCTCTCCATTTGTGACAGCGAGCTCAGGGTTCCTATTGAGTTTCAACATTGGAGTCAGGCACCATCTCCCCTTGAGGCATGGAACTCCACTTTCCTCTCAAATTGTAAAAGGGTTGGCAGGCCTCCTGTCTAGTAGAGCCATGGAACTTGGGCTTTTCCTAGAGGTGCAACAGGGGAGTCAAACCTCCCTTTGTGTTGTGAGAGGAAACTCGTGGTTCCATTCTAGTCGCTGCAGGTTAATCAAGCCTTATCTCTAGTTGAGGGGAAACTCTGGTTCCTTTCAGCTTGCAGCTGGAATCTCAGGGTTTCTCTCGAGTTCTGATAGGTGACACAGGCGTCCTCTTGTACTGCAAGGGGAAAGTCAGGATTCCTCTCAACTCGAACCGGGGAATCGGCCCTCTTCTCGAGATGAGGTGGGTAACACAGGGCTCTTCTTAGGTTGTGACGGGAAACACGTGTTTCCTCTGGAGTTAGGACTGGTATCTCAAGGAATCTCGTGAGTATCATAAAGCTAGTGAAGCCTTCTTTCAGTTCTCAAGAGGGAACTCTGGATTGCTCTCGAGGTGCTGCAGGGGAAAATTCCCTCATCTTGCATTGAGGGGGAAATCTTATGGTTTTTCTCGAGTTGCGGCAGGAAGCTTGGGGTTCCTCTGGAGTTGCAACGGGGACCTCAGGGAACCCCTCACGTTCCCTCAGGGATGTCAAGACTCCTCTCGAGTTGTGAAAGGGAGCGCAGGATGGCTCTCAAGTCAGTGCACGGGAATCGGACCTCATCTCATATTGAGGGGGGAATCATGGTTTTTCTCCAGTTGCGACAGGAAGATTTGGGTCCCTCTAGAGTTGCAACAGGGACATAAGGGAACCTCTCATGTTGCCTCAGAGAAGTCAGGCCTCCTTTCACGTTGACAGGGGCACCTTAGGATTCCTTTAGAGTCACTGCAATGGAATAGGGTCACATCTCATGTTGAAGAGTGAACTCAGGGTTCCTCTCCAATTGTGACAGGGATATCAGGGTTCCTACCAAGTTTCAACACTGTGGTGTTGGAGAAGACTCTTGAGAGTCCCTTGGACTGCAAGGAGACCCAATAAGTCCATTCTGAAGGAGATCAGCCCTGGGATTTCTTTGGAAGGAATGATGCAAAAGCTGAAACTCCAGTACTTTGGCCACCTCATGCAAAGAGTTGACTCATTGGAAAAGACTCTGATGCTGGGAGGGATTGGGGGCAGGAGGAGAAGGGGACAACAGAGGATGAGATGGCTGGATGGCATCACTGACTCGATGGACATGAGTCTGAGTAAACTCCGGGAGTTGGTGATGGACAGGGAGGCCTGGCATGCTGCGATTCATGGGGTCGCAGAGTCAGACACGACTGACAGACTGAACTGAACTGACCGAGTTTCAACAGGGGAGTCAGGCCTAGTCTCACTTTGAGGCATGGAACCCCGCTTTCCTCTCGAGTTGTAAAAGGGGTGTGAAGCCTCCTGTTTAGTTGAGGCGGGGAACTGGGGCTTTATCTAGAGCTGTAACATGGGAGTCAGACCTCCCTTCGTGTTCTGAGGAGACACTCGGGTTTCCATTTGCTCGGTGTAGGGGAATCAGTTTTAATCTTGAGTTGAGGTGGAACTCTGTGTCCTTTCGAATTACGGCTGGAACCACAGGGTTCCTCTTGAGTTTCAGTAGGTGAGACAAGCCTCCTCTTGACATGCGTGTGTAAAGTTGGGATTCCTCTCGAGTCGAAGCAGGGGAATGGGCCCTCATATCGAGATGAGTTGGTGAATACGGGGTACATCTCAAGTTTTGGCGGGAAACACGGGGTACCTCTTGAATTGCGATGGGGACCTCAGGGAACCTATCATGTTACCTCAGGAAGTCAGTCCTCCTTTCAAGTTGCAAGGGGCAACACGGGATTCCTCTTGAGTCTCTGCAGGGGAATAGTGCCTCATCTCTAATTGAAGCTTGAAATTCAGGGTTCCTCTCCAGTTGCGACAGTGATCTCGGGGATCCTATCTTGTTTCAACAGCAAAATTAGGCCTCGTCTTATTTTGAAGCATGGAACTGCGCTTTCCTCTCGTGTTGTAAAAGGGGCTCCTTTCTTAGGCCTCCTGTCGAGTTCAGGTGGGAACTTGGTCCAGAGGTGCAACAAGGGAGTCAGACGTCCCTGTGTGTTGTGAGGAGATACTCGGGGTCCAATTCGAGTTGGGCCAGGGGAATCAGGCCTTATCCCGAGTTGAGTGGGAACTCAGTGGCATTAACCAAGGGGTTCCTCTGGAGTTTCAATAGGTGAGATATGCCTCCGCTTGAAGTGTGTGTGGAAAGTCGGGATTCCTCTTGAGTTGAAGCCGGGGAATCTGCCCTCATCTTGAGATGAATTGGGGAACACGGGGCTCTTCTCGGGTTTTGGTGGGAAGCTTGGGGTTCTGCTCGAGTTGCCATGTGGACCTTGGGGAACCCCTCTTGTTGCCTCAGGGAAGTGAAGTCTCCTTTCAAATTGCAAGGGGCAGCTTGATTTCCTCTCATGTCACTTCAGGGGAATAGGGTTGGACCTCATCTCGAGTTGAGGCGGGAAACTCAGGGTTCCTCTCCAGTTCCGATGGGGATCCTGGGGTTTCATATCGAGTTTCAACAGGGGATTCAGGCCTCATCTTGTGTTGAGGCATTGAATTCTGCTTTCCTCTCGAGCTGTACAAAGGCTGTCAGGTCTCCTGTTGAGTTGAGTTGGGAAACTTGGGCTTTTTCTAGAGATGCTACAAGGGAATCAGACCTCTCTTCGCATTGTGAGGGGATACTCGGGGTTCCCTTTGAGTCAATGCAGGACAATAAGGCATTATTTCGACTTGAGGGCATTCTCAGTGTCCTTTTGACTCTTACAGGAATCCTGGGGCTCCTCTCGAGTTTCAATATGTGAGACAGGCCTCCTCTTGACGTGCAAGGCTAATGTCGGGATTTCTCTCAGATCGAAGCAGACGAATCAGCCCTCATCTCGAGTTGAGTTGGAGAAGACGGGGCTCTTCTCGAGTTGTCAGGAAACTCAGGGTTCCTCTCCAGTTTCGACGGGGATCTCGGGGTTCCTATCGAGTTTCAACTGGGGAGTCAGGTCTCGTCTCATGTTGAGGCATGGAACTCAGCTTTCCTCTCCAGTTGTAAAAGGGATGTCAGGCTTCCTCTCGAGTTGAGGAGGGGAGCTTGGGCTTTTTCTATAGGTTCAACAAGGGAGTCAGAACTCCCTTCACATTGTGAGGGGCTACTCAGGGTTTCATTCGAGTAGGTGCAGGAGGATCAGGTCTTATCTCCAGGTGAGTGGGAACTCGGCATCCTTTCGAATTGTGGCAGGAACCGAGGGGTTCCTCTCAAGTTTCAGTAAGTGAGACAGGCCTCCTCTTGAGGCATGAGGGTAAAGTCGGGATTCCTCTCGAGTTGAAGTGGGGGAATCTGCCCTCATCTCGAGATGAATGGGGAACACGTGGCTCTTCTTGAGTTGTGGAGGGAACCTCAGTTTTCTTCTTGAGTTGCGACGGGTATCTTGGGGAACCTCTTGAGTTGCACAAAGGGAGTCAAGTCTCCTTTCGAGTTTCTAGAGGGAACTCGGGCTTGCACTCAAGGCTCTGCAGAGGAAAATTGCCTCATCTCACCTTGCGTTGAGGGGGAAATCTCCTTGTCTTTTTCAAGTTGCGGCAGGAAGTTTGGGTTCCTCTTGACTTGTGATGGGGAACTCAGGGAACCTCTAGTGTTGCCTTAGTGAAGTCAATGATCCTTTGGCGTTGCGAGGGGGAGCAAAGAATTGCTCTCGAGTCACTGCAGTGGAATTGGGCCTCATCTCACATTTAGGGGGGAATCTCATGGTGTTTCTTGCGTTGCGGCCGGAAGATTTGTTTTCCTCTAGAGTTGCGATGGGGACGTCGGTGAACCTCTCATGTTGCCTCACGAAGTCAGGCTTCCTTTCACGTTGCAAGTGAGAGGGTAACAGGCAGGAAGGCCAGAGGTCTCCAAACGGAGGAAATAACCTGCAAGTGTCAGACATTTTTATCTCTCTTAAGCGGCAGGAGGAAACAAACTATCGCTATTTTTTCCTTCTCTATACAAATTTAAAAAGAGGTTTCTCTTAAAATACTGTGTTGCCATAATGACACCTGGTTTCACCTGAAGTTAACTGTTCTGAAACCTAGAGATAACCAATGCCTTTTTCTTATGGAAATGTTTGTCTTAAGCTATGCTAATATACTATGCATTTACCCCAAACTCTGTCTTCAAATTGGTTCCGCCTCTTGGCTCAGAACCTACTTGACAAACCAGTATGTTATACTCAGATATTGTTCCCCTAATCTATGTAAATGAAACTATTTGTATGGTGATCTGCCCTTCTTCAAGATTTAAGTTAATCATTTTATGGCCCAGGATGAACCATTTGGTGCCAAGATTATCCCAAAATGCATCTTATGGGTGAGGGGCCTGGTGCCATTCTGAGTTTTAAGACATTCCTTTCTTTCATTAACAGACTGCTAGTGACTATGTAACATCCAGCTGAAGACTAGCAGGGGGTACTCTTTCTGCCCCCTTCTGATGCCTATGTCAAAAGCTTTCTCTGTCTCCTTTATACTTTAATAAAACTTTATTACATAGAAGCTCTGAGCAATCAAGCCTTGTCTCTGGCCCCAGATTGAATTCTTCTCCTCCAGGGGCCAAGAATCCCAGCGTCTTTGCGTGATTCAACAACAATCTTTCACGAGGGGCACCTCAGGATTCCTCTCCAGTCACTGCAGGGGAATCGAGCC
Source organism: Bos indicus x Bos taurus (assembly GCF_003369695.1). Classification (NCBI taxonomy): domain Eukaryota; kingdom Metazoa; phylum Chordata; class Mammalia; order Artiodactyla; family Bovidae; genus Bos; species Bos indicus x Bos taurus. The sequence goes on along the minus strand of NC_040102.1, from coordinate 350,726 downwards.
TCATCTCGCATTGAGAGGGGAATCTCGTGGTATTTCTTGTGTTGTTGTGGGTAACTTTGAGTTTCTGTACAGTTTCGTCGGAGACATCAGAGAACCTCTCATGTTGCCTCAGGGAAGTCAGGCCTCCTTTCTTGTTGCGTGGGGAACCTCGGGATTCCTCTTGAGTCACTACAGGGGAATAGGGCCTCATCTCGAGTTGAGGAGGGAAACTCAAACTCGGGTTTTTTTTCCTTGAGTTGTGACAGGTATCTTGGGGAACCTCTTGAGTTGCACCTAGGGAGTCAAGCCTGCTTTCAAGTTTTGAGAGGGAACTTGGGCTTGCTCTCAAGGCCCTGCAGAGGAAACAGACCTCATTCACATTGAAGGGGAAATCTCATGTTTTCTCAAGTTGCAGCGGGAAGCTTGGTGTTCTTCTTGAGTTGCGATGGGTACTTCAGGGAATCTCGTGTATTGCCTCAGGGAAGTCAAGTCTCCTTTTGAGATGTGAGGGAGGTGCGAGATTCCTCTCGAGTCACTGTAGAGGAATCGGGCATTGTCTCGCATTGAGTTGGGAATCTCATGATGTTTCTCGAGTTTCCATGAGAAGCATTGGGTTTCTCTCGAGTTCCAATTGGGACCTCACGGAACCTCTCTTGTTGCCTCAGGGAAGTCAAGCCTCATTTCAAGCTGCGAGGGGCACATAGGGATTCCTCTCAAGTCACTACAGGGGAATAGGTCCTCATCTCCCATTGAGGGGAAATCTCGTGGTGTCTGTCTAGTTGCAGCGGGAAGCTTTGGGTTCCTCTAGAGTTGCGATGGGCACATCAGGGAACCTCTCTTGTTGCCTAAGGGATGTCAGGCCTCATTTCACATTGCAAGGGGCACCTCTGGATTCCTCTCGAGTCACTGCAGGGGAATAGCGCCTCATCTCAATTTGAAGAGGGAGACTCAGGGTTCCTCTCCAGTTGCGACAGGGATCTTGGGGTTCCCATAGAGTTTCAACATGGGAGTCAGACCTAAGCTCGTGTTGTGGCATGGAACTCTGCTTTCCTCTCGAGTTATAAAAGGGGTGTCAGGCCTCTTGTCCTGTTGAGGCGGGGAACTAGGGCTTTTCCTAGAGGTGCAACAAGGGAGTCAGACCTCCCTTCGTGTTTTGAGTGGCTACTCGGGGTTCCATTCGAGTCGATGCAGGGGAATCAGGCCTTATTTCACATTGAGAGGGAACTCAGTGTCCTTTCAAATTGAGGCAGGAACGTCATGTTTGCTCTCGAGTTTCAATAGGTGAGACAGGCCTCTTTTTGAGGTGCTAGGGTATACTCAGGATTCCTCTCGAATCCAAGCAGGAGAATCGGCTCTCATCTCAAGATGAGTTGGGGAACACGGTGATCTTCTTGAGTTGTGGTGGAAAACTCAGGGTTCCTCTAAGTTGGCAACAGGTATTTGGGGGACCTCTTGAGTTGCATAAAGGGAGCAAGCCTCCTTTTAAGTTTCGAGAGGGAACTCGGGGTTGCTCTCGAGGCAATGCAGGGAAATCTGCCCCCATCTCAAGATGAGGTGGGGAACACGGGGCTCTCCTCAGGTTTTGGCGGGAACCTTGGGGTTCCTCTCGAGCTGCAACAAGAATCTGGGAACCTCTTGAGTTGCATAAAGGGAGTCAGGCCTCTTTTCCAGTTTTGAGAGGGAACTAGGAATTGCACTAAAGGCGCTGCAGGGGAAAACGTCTTCATGTCACGCTGAGGGGAGGAATCTCATAGATTTTCTTGAGCTGTGGTGGGAAGCTTGGGGTTCCTCTCGAGTTACCACGTGGACTTTAGGGAACCTCTTGTGTTGCCTCAGGGACGTGAAGTCTCCTTTCAAGTGCAAGGAGTACTTCGGGATTCCTCTCGAGTTTCTGCAGGGGAATGGGGCCTCATATCGAGTTGAGTTAGGAAACTCAGGGTTCCTCTCCAGTTTAGATGGGCATCTCGGTGTTCCTGTTGAGTTTCAATTGGGGATTCAGGCCTCGTCTCATTTTGAGGCTAGGAAATCAGCTTTCCACTCGAGTTTAAAAGGGGTTTCAGGCCTCCTGTCGAGTTGAGGTGGGAAACTTGGGTTTTTTCTAGATGTGCAAGAGGGGAGTCAGACCTCCCTTCATGTTGTGAAGGGATACTCGGTATTCCATTTGAGGCAGTGCACTGGAATTAGGCCTTATCTCGAGTTGAGGGGGAACTCGGTGTCCTTTCAACTTATGGCAGGGACTGCGGGGTTCCTCTCGAGTTTCAATAGGTGAGACAGGCCTCCTCTTGATGTGCGAGTGTAAAGTCAGTATTCCTCTCGAGTGAAGCAGGGAAATTGTCCCTCATCTTGAGATGAGGTGGGGAACATGGGGCTTTTCTCAAGTAGTGGCGGGAACCTTGGAGTTCCTCTGCAGTTTCGACAGGTACCTTGGGCTTGAGTTGAGTTAAGGTAATCAAGCTTCCTTTCAAGTTTCTAGAGGGAACTCGGGATTGCTCTTGAGGCCCTGCAGGGGGAAATGGCCTCATCTCGAGTTGAGGGGGGGATCTCGTGGTTTTTCTTGAGCTGCGGCGGGCAGCTTGGGGTTCCTCTCAAGTTGCGACTGGTCCTCAAGGAAAATCTTGTGATGCCTCAGTGAAGTCAAGTCTCCTTTAGAGTTGGGAGTGGGAGCAGGGGATTGCTCTCCAGTCAATGCAGGGGAATGAGGCCTCATCTTGCACTGAGGGGAGGAGTCTCATGTTGTTTCTCTTGTTGCGGCGGGAAGCTTTGAGTTCCTTTCAGGCTGTGATGGGTCCCTAGGGAACCTCTCATTTTGCCTCAGGGAAGTCAGGCCTCCTTTCTAGTTGCTAGGGGCAACTCAGTATTACTCTCGAGTCGCTGCAGAGGTTAGGGGCTCCTCTCTAGTTCAGGGGGGAATCTCACTGCTCCTCTCCAGTTGTGACAGAGATCTCGGGGTTCCTATCAAGTTTCAAAAGGGATGTCAGGCCTCGTCTCTTGTTCAGTCATGGAACTCCGCTTTCCTCTCGAGTTGTTAAAGGGGTGTCAGACCTCCTGTCTAGTTGAGATGGGGATCTTGGGCTTTTTATAGAGGGGCAACAGGGGAGTCAGACTTCCCTTCTTGTTGTGAAGGGTACTCGGTGTTCCATTCGATGTGGTGCAGGGAAATCAGTCCTTATTTTGAGTTGAAAGGGAACGTATTGTCCTTTCAAAATGCATCAGGGACCGCGGGGTTCATCTCAAGTTTTAATAGTTGAGATAGGCCTCCTCTTGAGGTGGGAGGGGAAAGTTGGGATTAATCTCGAGTCGAAGTAGGGAATTGGCCCTCATCTCAAGATGTGGTGGGGAACATGGGGTTCTTTTTTAATTGTGGCAGGAAACTCTGGTTTCCTCCTTACAGGCAAAGGTTAACTCGCAGAACCTCTTGAGTTGAATAAAGGGAGTTAAGCCTCCTTTTGAGTTTTGAGAGGGAACTCAGGTTTGCTCCCGAGGTGCTTCATGGAAAAAGTGCCTCATCTTGTGTTGAGGGGGGAATCTCATAGTTTTTCTCCAGATGCAGGGGAAAATTTGTGGTTCCCCTCGACTTGAGACTGGAACTTCAGAGAGCCTGTCGTGTTGCCTCAGGAAATTCACGTCTCATTTGGAGTTGTGAGTAGGAGCGCCACATTTCTCTAGAGTCACTGCTGGGGAATGGGGCCTCATCTCGCACTGAGGGGTGAATATTGTGGTGTTTCTCAAGAAGGGGTGGGAAGCTTTGTGTTCCTCTTGAGTTGCCACGGGGATCTTAGGGATCCTTGCATGTTGCCTCAGTGAAGTAAGACCTCCTTTCAAGTGTGATTGGACACCTCGGGATTCCTCCTGATTCGCTACAGGGAAATAGGGCATCATTTCTTGTTGAGACGGGAAACTCAGGGTTCCTCTCTAGTTGCGACTGGAATCTTGGGGTTCCTATGGAGTTTCAATAGGGGAGTCAGTCCTCGTCTCGTGTTGAGGCATGGAACTCCACTTTTCTTTCGATTTTTGAAAGGGGTATCAGCCCTTCTGTCGAGTTGAGGCAGGGAAATTGGGCTTTTTCTAGAGGTGCAACAGGGGAGTCAGAAATCATTTCGTGTTGTGAGGGAATACGTGTGCTTCCATTCGATTCGTGCTGGGAAATCAGTTTTAATCTTGAGATGAATGGAACTCGGTGTCTTTTTGACTTGTATCAGGAAGCCTGGGGTTCCTCTCGAGTTTCAATATATGAAATAGGCCTCCTCGTGAGGTGCAAGGAGAAAGTTCAATTCCTCTCGAGTTGAAACAGAGTAATTGGCCACCATCACAAGATGATGTAGGGATCACGGGGCACATCACGAGTTGTGGAGGGGACCTCAGGGTTACTGTAAAGTTGTGATGGGTATCTCAGGGAACCTATTGAGATTCATAAAGGGATTCAAGCCTCCTTTCAAGTTTCGAGAGGGAAATCTCATTTGCTCTCACGGCACTGCTGAGGAAAATGGCCTCTTCTCACACTGAGGCAGGAATCGTGTGGTTTTTCTCAAGTTCCAGCAGGAAGCTTGGGGTCCCTCTCAAGTTTTGATGGGGACATCAGGGAACCTCTCGTTTTGCCTCAGGGAAGTCAAGTCTCCTTTCGAGTTGAGAGTGGGAACGTGGGATTGCTCTCGAGTCACTGCAAAGGAGTATGGCCTCATCTTGCATTGGGGGGGGGGGTGTGAATCTCATGGGTTTTTTTCAAGTTGCAGCAGGAAGCTTTGGGTTCCTCTCTCAAGTTGAGATGTGGACATCAGGGAACTTCTCATGTTGCTTCAGGGAAGTCAGGTCTCCATTAAAGTTGCAAGGGGCACCTTGGGATTCCACTGGAGTCACTGCAGGGGGACAAGGCCTCATCTCAAGTTGAGGGGGGAAACTCAGAGTTACTTGCAACAGGGATTTCGGTGTTCCTGTCGAGTTTCAACATGTGAGTCTGGCCTCATCTCTTGTTGAGGCATGGAATTCTGCTTTCCTCTCGAGTTGTAAAGGAGTGTCAGGCCTCCTGTCGAGTTTAGGCGGGGAACTTGTGCTTTTTCTAGAGGTGAAACAGGCAAGTCAGACCTCCATTCATGTTGTGAGGGGCTACTTGGGGTTTCATGCGAGTTGGTGCAGAGGAATCAGGCCTTATTTTGAGTTGAGGAACAAATTGGTGTCTTTTTGAAGAGCAGCAGAAACTGTGTATTGTACATGTGGCAGGCCTCTTCTTGGGGTGCGAGGGGAAAGTGGGGATTCCTCTTGTCACAGCATGGGAATCAGCCCTCATCTCAAGATGAGGTGGGGAACACTGTGCTCTTCTCAAGTTGTGACAGGAGATTCGTTGTTCCTCTCGTGTTGTGACGGGTATCTTGTGGAACCTCTTGATTTGCATAAAGGGAGTCAAGTTCTGCTTTCGAGTTTCGAGAGGGAACTCGGGATTGCTCTCAAGTAACTTCAGGGGAAAAGGAGTTCATCTTGCATTGAGGGATGAATCTCCTGCTTTTCTAGAGTTGCAACGTGAAACTTGAAGTTCTTCTGGAGTTGCGATGGGGACCTCAGGGAACCTCTCATGTTGCCTCAGGGAAGTCAAGTTTCCTTTCGAGTTTTCAGGGTGTTCACGGGATTGCTCTCAAGTCACTGCTGGGGAATGGGGCCTCATCTCACATTGAGGGACGAATCTCCTGGTGTTTCTCAAGTTGTGGCTGAAAACTTTGGGTTCCTCTCAAGCTGAGATAGGGATGTAAGGGAACCTCTCATGTTGCCTCAGGGAAGTGAGGCCTCCTTTCAAGTTGTGAGAGATACCCTGGCATTCCTCTCCAGTCACTGCAGGGGAATAGGGCCTAATCTCAAGTTGAGGTGGGAAACTCAAGAGTCCTCTCCAGTTGCGACAGGGATCTTGGGGTTCCTACTGAGTTTCAACAGGGGAATCAGGCTTAATCTCTTGAGGCCTGAAACTCTGCTTTCCTCTTGAGATATAAAAGGGATGTCAGGACTCCTGTAGAGTTCAGGCGGGGAAATTGGGCTTTTCCTAGAGGTGTAACAAGAGACTCAGACCTCCAATCTTGTTGTGAGGGGCACTTGGGGTTCCATGCAAGTCAGTGAAGGGGAATCAGGCCTAATTGCAAGTTGATGGGTAACTCAGTGTCCTTTCGAATTGAGGCAGGAAGCACGGGGTTCCTCTCAAGTTTCAATAGATGTGACATTCATCCTCTTGAGGTGTGAGGGGAAAATTGGGATTCCTCTTGAGTCAAAACAGGGGATTAGCTCCTTATCTTGAGATGAAGTGGGGAACACAGGGCCCTTCTGGAGATGTGGTCAGAAACTCGGGGTTCCTCTCTAGTGGTGATGGGGATCTCAGGGAATCTCTTGAGTTACATAAAGGGTGTCAAGCCTCCTTTCGAGTTTCGAGAGGGAAATTTGGATTTCTCTGGTGGTGCTGTAAGGGAATAGGGGCTTATCTTGAGTTGAGGTTGGAAACTCAGGGTTCATCTCCAGTTGCCACAGGGATCTCGGGGTTCCTTTTGAGTTTCAACAGGGGAGACAGGCCTCATCTCAGTTTTAGGCATGGAACTCCGTTCACATCTCGAGTTGCAAAAGGGTTGTCAGGCCTCCTGTCGAGTTTAGGTGGGGAACAAGGGCTTTTTTAGAGGTGCAAAAGGGGAGTCAGACCTCCCTTCATTTTATGAGTATATATCAGGGTTCCATTTGAGTTGGTGTAATGGAATCAGGCCTTATCTCAAGTTGAGGGGGAACTTGTTGCTTTTTGAATTGCGGCAGTAACTGCGGGATTCCTCTCAAGTTAAATGTGAGCCAGGCCACCTCTTGATGTGCAAGGCGAAAGTCGGGATTGCTCTCGAGTTGAAGCAGCAGAATCGGCCGTCATCTTAAGATGACGTGGAGAACATGGGACCCTTCTCAAGTTGTGGTCGAAAACTCGGAGTTCCTATCGACTGGCAATGGGTATCTCAGGTGTCATCTTGAGTTCCATAAAGGGAGTCAAGCCTCCTTTTGAGTTTCGAGAGAGAACTTGGGATTGTCTCAAAGCACTGCAGGGGAAATGGCTTCATTTCACATTGTGGGGGAATCCCTTGGTTTTTCTCCAGTTCCTGCAGGAAGCTTGAGATTTCTTTCTATTACCACGAGGACATCAGGGAACCTCTCATGTTTCCTCCGGGAAGTCAAGTCTCCTTGTGATGATGTGTGCATGATTGTTCTCTAGTCACTGTAAGGGAATCGATTCTCATCTCGCATTGAGGGGGAATCTCCTAGTGTTTCTCTAGTTGTGTCGAGAAACTCTGGTTTCCTCTCGAGTTGTGACGGAGGCCTCGGTGAACCTCACGTGTTGCCTCAGGGAAGTCAGGCCTCCTTTCAGTTCCGAGAGGCACATCAAAATTCCACTCTAGTCGCTGCAGGGGCATAGGACCTAATCTCGAGTTGAGGCGGAAAACTCAGGGTACCTCTCCAGTTGACACAGGGATCTCGGGGTTCCTATAGTGTTTCACAGGGGAGTCAGTCCTCATCTCGTTTTGATGCCTGGAACTCTGCTTTCCTCTCAAGTTGTAAAAGGGGTGTCAAGCCTCCTGTCATGTTGAGGCGGGGAACTGGGGTTTTTTATAGAGTTGCAACAGGGGAGCAGAGCTCCCTTCATATTGTGAGGGGATACTCAAGGTTCCATGTTCCATTTGAGTCGGTGCAGGTGAATCAGGCCTCATCTCGAGTTGAGGGGGAACTCTATGTCTTTTTGAATTGTGGCAGGAACCACAGAGTTCCTCTCCAGTTTCAATAGGTGAGACAGGCCTCCTTGAGGTGCGAGAGGAAAGTCTGGATTCTTCTAGAGTCAAAGCAGTGGACTCAGGCGTGATCTTGAGATGTAGTGGGGAACACGGGACCCTTCTCGAGTTGTGGTCGGGAACACAGGGTTCCTATCGAGTGGCGATGGGTATCTCGGGAAACTTCCTGAGTAGCATAAGGGAGTCAAGCCTCCTTTAGAGTTTCCAGAGGGAACTCGAGATTGCTTTTAAGACGCTGCAGGTGAAACGGCCTCATCTCCCGTTGAGGGGGAAATCCGTTGTTTTTTTCAAGATGTGGCAGGTAGCTTGGATTCCTGTCAAGTTGTGACGGTGACCTCAGGGAGCCTCTCGTATTTCCTCAGGGAAGTCAAGTCTCCTTTCAAGTTGTGAGGGAGAGCACGGGATTGTTCTTGAGTCACTGCAGGGGAATCTGGCATCATCTCACATTGAGGGGGGAATCTCGTGGTGTTTCTCAAGTTGTGGTGGGAAGCATTGGGTTCCTCTCAAGTTGAGATGGGGACCTCAGGGAACCCCTCATGTTGCCTCAGGGAAGTCAGGCCTCCTTTCAAGTTTCGAGGGGCAACACGGGATTCCTCTCGAGTCACTGCAGGGAACTAGGTCCTCATCTCGAGTTGAGGCAGGGAGCTCAGGTTTCCTCTCCAGTTGCCACAGGGATCTCGGTGTTTCTTTCGAGTTTAAGCATGGAAGTCAGGCCTCGTCTCGGTTTTATGCATGAAACTCCACTTTCCTCTCAAGTTGTAAAAGGGGTGTCAGGCCTCCTGGCAAATTCAGGCAGGGAACTTGGGCTTTTTTTAGAGGTGCAACATGGGATTCAGACCTCCCTTCATGTTGTGAGGGGCTACTCTGGGCTCCATTCGAGTCGGTGCAGGGGATCAGGCTTTATCTCGAGTTGAGCAGTAACTCGGTGTCTGTTCGAATTGCGGCAGGAAAAGTGGCATTCCTCTCGAGTTTCAATATCTGAGAGAGGCCTCCTATTAAGGTGTGAGGGGAAATCGGGATTCCTCTTGAGTCGAAGCAGTGGAGTCGGCCCTCATCTCGAGATGAATTGGGGAACATGGGATACATCTCGAGTTGTGGCTGGAAACTCGTCTTCTGATCAAGTTCCGATGGGTGTCTCTGGGAACCTATTGAGTTGAGTAAAGGGAGTCAAGCCTCCTTTTGAGTTTCGAAAGGGAACTCAGGATTGCTCTCGAGGGGCTGCAGAGGAAAAGGTCCTCATTTCGCGTTGGGGGAGGGGAGGGGGAATCTCGTGGGTTTCCTCGAGTTAAGGCGGGAAACTTGGGGTTCCACTCAAGTTGCAACAGGGACCTCAGGGAACCTATCTTGTTGCCTCAGGTAAGTTAAGTGTCCTTTTGAGTTGCTAGAAGGATCGTTGGAATGCTCTCGAATCACTGCACCGTAATCGGTACTCATCTCACTTTGAGGGGTAATCTCATAGTGTTCCTAGAGTTAAGGTGGGAAGCTTTGAGTTCCTCTTGAGTTGCGACGAGTACTTCAGGCAACCTCTCATGATTCTTCAGTGAAGGGAGGCCTCCTTTCAAGTTGTGAGGGCCACCTCGTGATTACTCTTGAGTCACTGCAGGAGAATAGGGCCTCGTTTCCAGTTGAGGCAGGAAACATAGGGCTACTCTCCAATTGAAACAGTGATCTTGGGGTTCTTATCAACTTTCAACAGGGAGTCAGTCTTCATATCATGTGGAGGCATGGAGCTCCTCTTTCCTCTCAAGATATAAAAGCCATGTCAGGCTTCCCGTTGTGTTCAGGTGGGAACGTGTGATTTTTCTAGAGGTGCAACAGGGGTGTCAGACCTCCCTTCATGTTGTGAGGGGATACTCAGGGTTCCGTTCGAGTCGGTGCAGGGGAATCAGACTTTATTTCAAGTTGAGGGAGAACTCGGTGTCCTTTCAACTTGCAGTAGGAACCAGCGGGTTCCTCTTGAGTTTCAAAAGGTGAGACAGGCCTCCTCTTGAAGTGTGAGGGGACACTCGGGATTCCTTTTGGGTCGAAGCAGGGGAATGGGCCCTCATCTCGAGATGAGGTGGGGAAGATGGGGCTCTTCTTGAATTGTGGTGGGAAACTCGTGGTTCCTCTCAAGTTGCGACGGGTATCTTGGGGAACACCTTGAGCTACATAAAGGGAGTTAAGCCTTCTTTTGAGTTTCGAGAGGGAAATTGGGATTGCTCTTGAGGCGCTGCAGTGGAAAAGTTCATCATCTCGTACTGAGCATGGAATCTCGTGGTTTTTCTCAAGTTGTGGCGGGAAGCTTGGGATTCATCTTGAGTTGAGACAGGGGCCTCAGGGAACCTCTCCTGTTGCCTTGGGGAAGTCAAGTCTCCTTTCGAGTTGCGAACGGGAGCGCGGGATTGCTCCTGAGTCATAGCAGGGGAATCGTGCCTCAACTCGCTTGAGGGGCAAATCTTGTGGTAGTGCCTTGGGATGCTCTGGGTTCCTCTTGATTTGCGATGTGGACGTCAGGAAACCTCTCACGTTGCTTCAGGGAAGCCAGGCCTCCTTTCAAGTTGCAAGGGGAACCTCAGGATTCCTCTCAAGTCACTGCAGGAGAATAGGGCCTCATCTCAAGTTGAGGGGGGAAACTCAGGGTTCCACTCCAGTTGTGAAAGGAGTTTTGGGGTTCCTATCGAGTTTCAACTGGGGAGTCAGGCCTGGTCTCATGTTGGGGCATGAAACTCCACTTTCTTCTCAAGTTGTAAAATAGGTGTCAGGCCTCCTGTCCAGTGAAGGCGCAGAACTTGGAATTTTTCTAGAGATGCAGCAGGGGATTCAGACCTCCCTTAGTGTTATCAGGGGTACTCGGGGCTCCATTTGAGTTGGTGCAGGGGAATCAGGCCTTATCTCGAGTTATCATTGAGGGGGACCTCGGTATCCTTTCAACTTGAGCAGGAACTGCAGGATTCCTCTCGAGTTTCAATAAGTGAGACAGGCCTCCTCTTATGTGTGATGGGAAAGTTGGTATTCCTCTAGAGTTGAAACGGGAATCATCCCTTATCTCGAAATGAGGTGGGGAACACGGGGCTCTTCTCGAGTTGTGGCAGAAAACTCAGGGATCCTCTAGAGTTGCAATGGGTATCTCGGGGAAGCTCTTGAGTTGCATAAAGGGAGTCACACCCTCCTTTCAAGTTTCGAGAAGGAACTCGGGATTGCTCTCAAGGCACTGCAGGGGAATAGGGCTTCATCTCGAGTTAGGGCGGGAAACTCAGGGTTCCTCTCCAGTTGCGACAGGCATCTCTGAGTTCCTATTGAATTTTACAAGTGAGTCAGCCCTCTAAATAGAACTCCTCTTTGCACTCGAGTTATAAAAGGTGTGTCAGGCTTCCTGTCGAGTTCAGGTGGAGAACTTGGGATTTTTCTAGAGATGCAACAGGGGAGTCAGACCTCCCTTCGTGTTGTGAGGGGATACTCGGGGATACTCAACACCATTCCAGTTGGTGCAGAGGACTCAGTCCTTGTCTTGATTTGAGCAGGAACGTGGTGTCCTTTCGACTTGTGCCAGGAACCGCTGGCACAGGATTCCTCTCAAGTTTCAATAGGTGAGACAGGCCTCCTCTTAATGTGCAAGGGGAACATTGGGTTTCTGACGAGTCAACACAGGGGAATCGGCCCTGATCTCGAGATGATGTGGGGAACACGAGCCCCTTCTCAAGTTATGGCGGGAGACTCAGGATTCCTCTCGAGTGGCGACTGGAATCTTGGGGAGCCTCTTGATTTGCATAAATGTTGTCAAGCCCTCCTTTCGAGTTTCGAGAGGGAACTTGGGACTGTTCTCGAGGTGCTGCTGGGGAAAGGGCCTTATCTTGCGTTAAGGCAGGAATCTAGTGGTTTTTCTCATGTTGCAGTGGGAAGCTTGGGGTTCCTCTCTAGTTGCGACAGGGACCTCAGGGAACGTTTCGTGTTGCCTCAGGGAAGTCAGGTCTCCTTTGGAGTTCTGAGGGTGAGAGCAGGATTGCTCTCGAGTTACTGCAGGAGAATCAGGCCTCATCTCGCATTGAGGGGGGAATCACATGGTGTTTCTCGAGTTCTGGCAGGAAGCTTTGTACTCCTCTCAAGTTGTGACGGTGACTGCAGGGAACCTCTCGTGTTGCCTCAGGGAAGTCAGGCCTCCTTTCAAGTTGCGAGTGGCACCTCGGGAATCCTCTTGAATCACTGCAGGGGAATAGATCCTCATCTCGAGTTGAAGCAGGAAACTCAGTGTTCCTTTCAGTTGTGACACGCATCACAGGGTTCCTATCAAGTTTCAACTAGGGATTCAGGCCTCATCTCCTACTGAGCCAAGAAGCTTTGCTTTCCTCTCGAGTTGTAAAAGGGGTGTCAGGACTCCTGTTGGGTTCTGGCAGGAAACTTGGGCTTTTTCTAGAGGTGCAACAGGGGAGTCAGGACTCCCTTTGTGTTATGAGGGGATACTCGGGATCCGTTCGAGTCAGTGCAGGGGAATCAGGCCTTATTTCCAGTTGAGGGCGAACTCAGTGTCCTTTCGAATTGTGGCAGGAATCACGGGGTTCTTCTCAAGTTTCAATAGCTGAGACAGTCCTCCTCTTGAGGTGTGAGGGGAAAGTCGGGATTTCTCTCAAGTCAAAGCATGGAAATTGGCCCTCATCTCGAGATGAAGTGGGGAACACGGGGCACTTCTCTACTTGTCGGAAACTTGGGGTTCCTCTTGAGTTACAATGCGTACCTCAGGAAATCTCAACTACAAGTTGCATAAAGGGAGTCAAGCCTCATTTCCATTTTCGAGAGGGAACATGGGATTGCTCTCGAGGGGCTGCAGTGGAAAAGGGTCTCATCTCGCATTGAGCGGTAACCTCATGGTTTTTCTAGAGTTGCAGTGGGAAGCTTGGGGTTCCACTCGACACGTGATTGGGACCTCAGGGAACCTCTCAAGTTGCCTCTGGGAATTCAAGTCACCTTTCAAGTTGTGAGGGGCAGCACAAGATTGCTCTTGAGTCACTGCAAGGGAATCGGGCCTCATCTCGCATTGAGGGGTAATCTCGTGGTGTTTCTTGAGTTTCGGCAAGAAGTTTTAGGTTCCTCTTGAGTTACGATGGGGACCTCAGGGAACCTCTCATATCAGGAAAGTCAGGCCTCCTCTCAAGTTTCAAGGGGCACCTCAGGATTCCTCTCATGTGGCTGCAGGGGTATAGGGCCTCATCTTGATTTGAGGTTGGAAACTCAGGGGTTCTCTCTAGTTGCTACAGGAATCTCGGGGTTCCTATCGAATTTCAATAGTTGACTCAGGCCTCATTTCATTTTGAGGCATCGAACTCCACTTTCCTCTTGAGTTGTAAAAGGGGTGTCAGGCCTCCTGTCTAGATGAGGCGGGGAACTTGGATTCTTTCTAGAGGTGCAAAAGGGGAGTCAGACCTCCCTTCATATTGTGAAGGGATACTTGGGGTCACAATCGAGGCGCTGCAGGGGAATCCGGCCTTATCTCTAGTTGAATGGGGACTTGGTGTTCTTTCAACATGTGGCAGGACACAGTGGGTCCCTCTCCAGTTTGAATAGGTGAAACAGGCCTCCTCTTGAGGTTCGAGGGCAAAGTCAGGATTTCTCTGGGGTCGAAGCAGGGGAATCAGCCCTAACCTCAAGATGAGGTGAGGAACTCAGGGCTGTTCTCGTGTTTTTGCTTGAGTTGCCACAGGTATCTTGGGGAACTCTTGAGTTGCACAAAGGGAGTCAAGCCTCCTTTTGAGTTTCGAAAGGGAACTCAGGGTTGCTCTAAAGGCGCTGCAGGTGAAAGGTCCTCATCTCGCATTGAGGGGGAAATCTCGTTGTTTTTTTTGAGTTCGGTGGGAAGCTTGGTATTCTTCTCGAGTTGTCACAGGGACCTCAGGGAATCTCTCATGTTGCCTCAAGGAATTCAACTCTCCTTTCGAGTTGAGAGGAGGAGCACGGGATTGCTATCGAGTCACTGCAGGGGATTTGGGCCTCATCACACATTCATCAGGGAATCTCGTGGTCTTTTTCCAGTTGCAATGTGAAGCTTAGGGTTCCTCTCGATTTGCGATGCAGACCTCAGGAACCTCCCATGTTCTCTCAGGGAGGTCAGGCCTCCTTTCAAGTTTCGAGGGGCACATCAGCTTTCCTCTCGAGTAGCTGCAGGGGAATAGGGCCTCATCTCAAGTTGAGGCGGGAGACTCAGGGTCCCTCTCCAGTTGCGACAGGTTTCTCCGGGTTCCTGAGAACCTGAGAGTTTAAACAAGGAGTTAAGCCTCTTCTCAATTTGAAGAATGAAATTTTAAAAGGATTTTTAAAAGGATTGTCAGGCCTCATGTTTTGTTCAGGCCAGGAATTTGTGTTCTTTCTAGAGGTGCAAGAGGGGAGTCAGACCTCCCTTTGTGTTGTGAGGGGATACTCGGTATTCCATTCGAGGCTATGCACTGAAATCAGGCCTTATCTCGAGTTGAGGTTGAACTCGGTGTCCTTTTGACTTGTAACGGGAATTTTGGGGTTCCTCTCAAGTTTCAATAGGTGAGACAGGCCTCCTCTTGAGGTGGAAGGGCATATTTAGGGTTCCTCTCGAGGCAAAGCTGTGCAATCAGCCCTCATCTCGAGATGAGTTGGGGAACAGGTGGCTCTTCTCGAATTGTGGCCAGAAATTTGGGCTTCTACTCCAGTTATGACGGGTATCTTGGGGAACCTCTTGAGTTGCCTGAAGACATTCCAGCTTTCTTTCTAGTTTTGAGAAGGAACTCAGGATTGCCCTCAAACTGCTGCAGGGGGAAGTGCCTAATCTCACATTGAGGGGGAAATCTCGTGGATTTTCTCTAGTTGTGGCGGGCAGCTTGGGGTTCTTCTCAAGTTGCGACAGGGAACTCAGGGAACCTCTCATGTTGCCTCAGGGAAGTCAAGTCTCCTTTCGAGCTGCGAGGGGCACCTCGGGTTTGTCTCAAGTCTCTGCATGGTAATAGGGCTTCATCTTGAGTTGAGGCAGGAAGCTCAGTGTTCCTCTCTAGTTGGGACAGGAATCTTGGGGTTCCTATTGAGTTTCAACAGGTGAGTAAGGCCTCGTCTCATTTTGAGGCTTGGAACTCCGCTTTCCTTTCAAGTTGTAAAAGGGGTATCAGGCCTCCTTTTGAGTTGAGGTGGGGAACTTGGACTTTTTCTAGAGGTGCAACTGGGTTGTCAGACCTCCCTACATGTTGTGAGAGGATGCTCATGGTTCCATTCGAGTTGGTGCAGGGGAATCTGGTCTTATCTCGAGTTGAAGGGGAAATCAATGTCCTTTCAACTTTCGGGAAGAACACTGGGGTTCTCCTCGAGTTTCAGTAGGTGAGACAGGCCTCCTCTTGAGGTACGAGGGTGAAGTCAGGATTCCTCTCAAGTTGAAGCAGGGGAATTGGCCCTCATCTCCAGATAAGGTGGGGAAGATGGCGCTGTTCTCCACTCTTGGTGGGAATCCTGGTGTTTCTCTAGAGTTGCTCTGGGTATTTCGGGAAACATCTTGAGTTGCATAAAACGGAGTGAAGCCCTCCTTTCGACTTTTAAGAGTGAACTCAGGATTGCTCTCAAGGCGCTGCATGGGAAAAGGGCCTCATCTCGTGTTGAAGGTGGAATCCTGAGGTTGTTCCCGAGTTGGGGCAGGAAGTTTGGTGTTCCTCTTGTGTTGTCACGGAGACCTCAGGAAACATCTCCTCTTGCCTCAGGGAAATCAAGTTTCCATTCGAATTGGGAAGGGGAGCAGGGGATTGCTCTTGAGTCACTGATGGGGAATTGGGCCTCATCTTGCATGGAGGAGTGAAACTCGTGGTGATTATCGTGTTGCAGAGGGAAGTTTGGGGTTCCTCTAGAGTTGAGACGAAGACCTCCGGGAACCTCTCATGTTGTATCAGGGAAGTCAGGCCTCCTTTCAAGTTCTGAGGGGCACATAAGTATTACTCCTAGTGGCTGCAGTGGAATAGGGCCTAACCTGAGTTGAGGCGGGAACCTTAGGGTTCTTCCCCAATTGCGAGAGGGACCTCTGGGTTTCTACCAAGTTTCAACAGGGGAGACAGGCCTGGTCTCATTTGAGGCATGGACTCTGGCTTCCTCTCGAGATGTAAAGGAGATGTCAGGCTTCCTGTTGAGTTGAGGCAGGGAACTTGGGCTTTTCTTAGAAGTGAAACAGGTGAGTCAGACCTCCCTTCGTGTTGTAAGGGGATATTCGGGGTTCCATGCGAAATGGTGAAGGGGATTCAGGCTTTTTTTCAAGATTAGGTGTCCTTTAGACTTGTGGCACAAACCGCGGAGTTCCTAGGTGAGACAGGCCTCTTCTTGAGGTGCAAGGGGAAAGTCGGGATTCCTCTCGAATCTAAGCTGAGGAATTGGCCCTCATCTCGAGACAAGGTGGGGAACACAGGACTGTTCTCGAGTTGTGACAGGAAACTCGTGATTCCACTTGAATTACATGGGTATCCCATGGAACTTCTTGAGTTGCATGAAGGAATTCCAGCTTCCTATCTAGATTCGAAAGGGAACTCGGGATTACTCTCGAACTGCTGCAGGGGAAAGGGCCTCATCTCACCTTGAGTGAGGAATCTCGTGGTTTTACCTGAGTTGCAATAGTAAGCTTGGGGTTCCTCTTGACTTGCCAAGGGGACCTCAGGGAGCCTTCGTGTTTTTTTCAGGGAATTCAGGCCTCCATCCATGTTGCAGGGGACACCTCAGGATTCCTCTCAAATTGAAGCAAGGGAATCGGTCCTCTTCTCGAGATGAGGTGGGGAACACAGGGCCCTTCTCGAATTGTGGTTGTAAACTCGGGATCCTGTTGAGTGGTAACATGTATCTCGGGGAACATCTTGAGTTGCATAAAGGGTGTCAAGCCTTCTTTCGAGTATCAAGATGGACCTAGGGATTGCTCTCGAGGCATTGCAGGGGGAAAAGGGCCTCATCTTGCATTGAGGGGTGGGGTATCTTGTGGCTTTTCTTGATTTATTGTGGAAAGCTTGGGGTTCCTCTCAAGTTATGCACCATACCTCAGGGAGCCTCGTGTGTTGCCTCTGGGAAGTCAGGCCTCCTTTCAAGTTTCGAGGGGCATCTCGGGATTCCTCAGGAGGCGCTGCAGTGGAATAGAGCCTCATTTCACGTTGGGGGTGGGGGGGAATGTCGTGGTTTTTCTCGAGTTACCACGGTAAGCTCGGGGTTCCTCTTGAGTTGCGACAGGGATCTCACGGAACCTCTCGTATTGCCTCAGGGAAGTCAAATCTCTTTTCTTGTTGTGAGTGGGAGTGCAGGATTGTTATCAAGTCACTACAGGGGAATCGGAGCTCATCTCTCATTGAGGGAGGGAGGAATCTCGTGGTGTTTCTTGAGTTGCGGCAGAAAGCTTTGTGTTTTCTCTAGCGGCAACAGTGTCTCCAGAGAACCTCTCATGTTGCCTCAGGAAAGTCAGGCCTGCTTTCAAGTTGCCTTTGGCCCTCAGGATTGCTTTCAGGTAGCTGCAGGGGAATAGGGCCTCATCTCATGTGAAGGTGGGAAACTCAGTGTTTCTCTCCAGTTGCCACAGGGATCTCAGGGCTCCTAATGAGTTTCAAAAGGGGACTCGTCTCGTGTTGAGTCATGGAACTCCACTTTCTTCTCAAGTTGTAAAAGGGTTGTCAGGCCTCCTGTCGAGTTGAGGCGGGAAACTTGAGCTTTGTCTAGAGGTGCAACAGGGGAGTCAGACCTCCCTTCGTGTTGTGAGGGAATACTCATGGTTCCATTCAATTGGTGCAGGGGAATAGATTTTTATCGTGAGTTGAGTGGGAACTTGGTGTCATTTTGACATGCAGCAGGAAGCCCTGGGTTCCTCTTGAGTTTCAATATGTGAGATAGCCCTCCCCTTGAGGTGCGAGGGGAAAGTCAAGATTCCTCTCGAGTCGAAACAGGGTAATTGGCCCCCATCTAGAAATGATGTGGGAAACACGGGGCACATCTCGAGTTGAGGTGGGAACCTTGGAGTTATTCTCCATTGCAATGGGTATCTTGGGGGACCTCATGAGAATCATAAAGGGATTCAAGCCTCCTTTCGAGTTTCGCATGGGAAATATGGATTTCTCTCGAGGCACTGCATGGAAAGGGGCCTCATATCGCATTGAGGGGTAAATCTCGTGGTGTTTCTCGATTTGCGGCAGGAAGCTTTTTGTTTTTTATAGTTTCAGGAGTGTGTCCAGAGATCCTCTCATGTTGCCTCAGGGAATCACGCCTCCTTTCAAGTTGCAAGTGGGAGTGTGGGATTGCTCTTGTGTCACTGCAGAGGAATCGGGCCTCATCTTGCATTGAGGTGGGTATCTCGTGGTTTTTCTCGAGTTGCAGTGGGAAGCTTTGAGTTCCTCTCGAGTTGAGATGGGGACAGCAGGGAACCCCTCGTGTTGCCTCAGGGAAGTCAAGCCTCCTTTTGAGTTGCGAGTGGGAGTGTGGGATTGCTCTCATGTCACTGCAGAGGAATCAGGCCTCATCTCACATTGAGGGGGGTATATCATGGTTTTTCTTGAGTTGCAGTGGAAAGCTTTGTGTTCCTCTCGAGTTGAGACGTGGACATCAGGTAATTTCTCATGGTGCCTCAGGGAATTCAGGTCTCTTTTCAAGTTGCAAGGGGAACCTCGGATTCCACTCAAGTCGCTCTAGGGGAACAGGGCCTCATCTCAAGTAAGGAGGGAAACTCTGGCTTCCTCTCTACTTGCAACAGGAATTTGGGGGTTCCAATCGAGTTTCAACATGTGAGTCTGGCCTCATCTCTTGCTGAAGCATGGAAATCCTCTTTCCTCTCGAGTTGGAAAGGGGTCTCAAGCCTCCTGTTGAGTTGAGGCGGGGAACTTGTGCTTTTATTGAGGTGTAACAGGCAAGCCAGACCTCCCTTCATGTTGTGAGGGTCTACTTGGGGTTTCAATCGAGTTGGTGCTGGGGAATCCGGCCTCATCTCGAGTTGAGGGGGAACTCGTTGTCCTTTTGTCTTGCAGCAGGAACCGAGGGTTTCCTCTCAAGTTTCTGTAGGTGAGACAGGCCTCCTCTTGAGGTGCGAGAGTAAAGTCTGGATTCCTCTTGAATCAAAGCAAGGGAATCAGCTCTCATCTCCAGATGAGGTGTGGAACACAGGGCCCTTCTCAAGTTGTGGTCATAAACTGGGGCTCCTATCGAGTGGTGATGTGTATCTTGGGGGACATCTTGAATTGCATAAAGGGAGTCAAGACTCCTTTCAGGTATTGAGACTGAGCTGGGGATTTCTCTTGAAAGGCTGTTGCTGAACCATGAGAAGACGCCATGATTCTTGGCTTGCAGAGGAGAAGAATTCAATCAGGGGCCAGAGACGAGGCTTGATCCCTCAGAGCTTGATCGCTCAGATCAATAGCAGTCTCTTGATCACTCAGAGATAGAGAAAGCTTATGACATAGGCATCAGAAGGGGACAGGAAGAGTACTCCCTTGCTAGTGTTAGCAATAGAGTTATATACTCTCCAATTAGTTATTGCAGTGAATCAAAAGAATGTTTGGAGGTTGTAAAGTTCTCACTAGACCTACTCCCATAATTTACATTTTAAGATACCAGGATTAGCCAAAGGGTTTTTTTTTTTTTCCAGAGACTGTCCTCAGCAGGATACATTATTGTTATATAATCCCAAAGAATGTAGAGGGGGAAAAAGTTTGTCCTTTCTTCCTCCTTGAGAATTCCAGACCACTCTCTCCTTGGGGACCCGTAGGCTTCTTACCAACCTGCCTGGGAAATGACTCTCCCATTCCTCCCTTTTCTTTTAGGAGAATTAATTTGCCCAGGGAAAGGGGTGTTGTTTTCATTCCATAACTACTTCCTGCTGTTTAGGGGCATGGTCCCTAAATTGCTGAGGCAACATATTCTCCTAACCCCTATATTGAGGGTATCTGATCCAGGGGCCCCACATAATAGCTGGAGGAGGCTGTGGCACTCATAGGAGCTTGAACAACCATTTGTAAATTAAAAGCTTTTAGACGGTTAGAAAACCCCATTATACAGTTACAGATGCAAGGCAAAATAGTCATTAAACCAAGTTAAAAACAAAGTCAAAAGTCTCATTATGTCCATAGTTACATCAGTCCATCTTAAGGTTGTTAGTTGTCATCAGTTTAAGAGGCATCACATGTGATTGTTGTTGAAGGTATTTGCAGACTTTTAGAAAGTCTTTTCCTTGAAGTGGAGATGTCCACCACATGAAGCCTTCCACTGATTAAGAGGAGAGTGCTCTGCAGACCCAGCAGTTAGACTGATTATAAAATTCAGTGTAGGAGTGAGCCCAGGACAGGAAGGCATTGTCTTGAGGATCAAACGGCAGACCCAGGATTTTTGAAGTCAAGAGAAGTGGGCTCACATAGTTTATCAGGCCCATCTGGAAAGTACAAAGTCAGAGCATAGAAAGTAAAGACATAAAATGAAGTTACTTAGTTCTGGTCAGGTTGCCACCTCTTAACTCGAGTGTGATGTACCCACGGATCAATTCCTGGCACTTTGACAGCTGTGGGAGAAGAAAGAATAACCTGGTAAGGGCCTTCCCAAAGGGGCTCAAGGGATGGGCGCCCAGACCCCAATGTTTTTATGAGACCTTGGTTCCTGGTTCAAATAGAGGCTTGCTTGTCTCATAAGCTGGGTCAGGAGTCATCTCCTGGAGTTTTGTTAATGCTTGTTGAAAAGCTGAGAGCTGAGTAACATAACTAGTTAATTCTAAGGCTTCAGGGTCTATAACAATGTCTGTTCATAAGAAAGGCCTTCTGTAAATACATTCAAAGGGGGACAGGCCCTCCTTTTGGGGGGGCAGTTTGAGCCCTCATTATAACTATGGGTAGGACTTTAATCCAATTGTCCTGCGTCTCTTGAGTTAATGTGCATAGATGTCTTTTGATAATGTCATTAGCTTTTTCAACCTTTCCTGAGGATTGGGGTCTCCAGGAACAGTGTAAGTGATATTCTATTCCTAGAGCTTTAGATACCCACTGAGTTACAGTAGCTTTAAAGGTGGAGCCATTGTCAATCTGAAGGCTCTGTGCAGCCCAAACCTGGGGATAATTTCATGGGTTAAATTCTTTATAACTTTCTTAGCCTGTTCACTATGACAGGGAAAAGCCTCAATCCATCCAGTATAAGTATCCACCCAAACTTGTAAGCAAGAATACCCATTAGCTTTTGGCATATGAGTAAAATCAATTTCCCAGTCCTCTCCAGGATACTTTCCATTTTGTTGTAATCCAGATTTTCTAGCTTTTCGGTCTTTTGGTTATTTTTCTGACAAACATCACACCTTTTGATAATGTTCTTTAAATTTTTCATTACATTTTTACCTTCAAACAAATGAGAAGCCATCTGGTAAGTACTCTCTGCTCCCAAATGAAAACTCTGGTATAAACCCTTTAGAATTTTCTACTGAGCATTTTCAGGAATTATTATTGGTTCATCCTCAGACTGTAACCATCCTTTATCAGTAATCTTT
The DNA here is from genome assembly GCF_003369695.1 of Bos indicus x Bos taurus. Taxonomy (NCBI): domain Eukaryota; kingdom Metazoa; phylum Chordata; class Mammalia; order Artiodactyla; family Bovidae; genus Bos; species Bos indicus x Bos taurus. Next base: position 329,522 of record NC_040102.1, on the reverse strand, counting down.
GCTCCCCTTTTCTCATATCTTTCTAATTCTTCCTCAGTATATTGTGGTTTTTCCTGTTCCACAGGACCTCTCCAGATCAAAGGCGTCTGTAGTGAAGGGGTTTCATACAGTGCCGCTTTTCTGGCTTGGCAGTCAGCCAGCTGATTACCTTCGGCTGCTACTTTACTCCCATCCCTGTTGTGTCCTTTGCAATGCATAACGGCTACTTCTTTAGACAATAAATAGTAATTAAAAGTCTCTCAATCTCTCTGAAATGTTTAATAGGTTCTCCCCACTCCAGTACTCTTGCCTGGACAATCCCGTGGACAGAGGAGCCTGGTAGGCTGCAGTCCATGGGGTCGCAAAGAGTCGGACATGACTGAGCAACTTCCCTTTCCCCTTTTCCTTTTGCTGTTTTAAACTGCCTTTCTTTCTATATTGCAGCATGAGCATGTAAAGTCAAATAAGCTTACTTAGAATCAGAGTAGATATTTACCCGCTGCTTTTGTTTAACTCTAGAGCTCGTGTCAGAGCCACAAGCTCCACTAACTGAGCACTGGTTCCCTAGGGGAGAGATTCTGCTTCTAAAACCTGTTCAGCAGTCACCACAGCATAACCTGCTTTATGCTTTCCATCACGAACAAAGAACTGCCATCTGTAAATATTTCCATGTCAGGATTGTCTAATGGGGTATACATTAGATCTTCCCGAGATGCATAGTTTAAAGTTAGGAATTGGGAACAATCGTGATCAGGTGTTTCATTTTCCTTCTCAGGAAGGAAAGTGGCAGGATTTAAATTTCCACAAACTTTAAGCTTAGTTATTGGTCCTTCTAAAAAAATGACTGATATTTAAGAAGCCTACTGTCTGTCATCCAAATATTAACCTTAGAATTTAAGATTCCACTCACATCAAGAGACGTCAGTACAGTAAGGTTTCGTCCATTAATTATTTTTAAAGCTTCAGGTGCTAATAAAGCCGCTGCCCCAATTATTCTTAGGCAGTGGGACCACCCATGTGAAATTACATCTAATTTTCTGCTTAGATAAGCAATAGGTTGCTGGTGAGGCCCTCGGGGTTGTGTCAAAACTCCCAAGGCCATACCTTTTCTTTCAGTGACAAATAAATTAAATTCCGACCCTGTGAGGAAGCTCAGAGCTGGAGCTTGCAGGAGAGCAGTCTGAAGGCCCGTAAAAGCCTTTTGAGTATCTGGAGACCAAACCAGTTTGTCGGTTTGGGCCTGCTGAGTTCCAGCTATAAGTTTATATAAAGGCCGGGCAAGTTCTCCATAATCCGGAATCCAAATGTGACAGTAGCCTGTTATTCCCCCAAATCCTCTCAATTGTCTCAAAGTCATAGGTAAGGGATTATTTAGTATAGGTTTAATTCTCTCGGAGCCTATGGCCCTAGTCCCTTCTGAAACGATTAGGCCCAGATATCTAACAAATTGTTGACAAAGCTGAGCCTTTTCTCTTGGTGTCTTCTATCTGAAGCCTGCCAGAAGGTTTAAGAAGTCTTCTGAGGCTCCTGAACAAGCTTCTTCTGTCTCAGCACAGAGAAAAATATCATCTACATATTGTAACACCACCGCTTCGGAGCTATTAAAATTTTGTAGATCCTGTGACAAACTTTGTCCAAATAAGTGAGGACTGTCATGAAATCCCTGGGGCAAAACTGTCCAGGTTAACTGAGAAGCTGGCTGCATAGGGTCCTCAAAGGCAAATAGAAATTGACTTTCCTCCACCAAAGGCACTGAATAGAAGGCATCTTTTAAATCAATTACTGAGAAATATTTGGCTTGTTCCAGAATTTCAGACAATAGAATATAAGGATTAGGCACCATAGGGTGTAAAGAACTACAGCCTCATTTATTATTTGTAAATCTTGAACTAGTCTCCATTTAACATTTGATTTCTTTATACCCCAAAATAGGAGTGTTGCATTGACTGTTACAGGGAATTAATAGTCCCTGATCCTTTAATTTTCGATGAGGGTTTTAACCCTTGCTTAACCTCAGGTTTCAGTGGATACTGCTTCTTATATGGAAATAAGTGTGGGTCTTTGAGCTTGACAACTATAGGAATAGCATTTTGTGCTCAACCAATAGATTTTTCCATCAGCCCATACTCTAGGATTTACATTTGTTCAATTAAAGGGAGAGAAAAGGAGGGCTCCATATTCATGAAAACAGAGGCATGGACCTTGTTCAGTATATCCATCACCAAAAGTGGTGAGGGAGACTCTGGCACGATCAGAAACTTGTGTGAAAATAGCACAGTGTCTCAGTTATAGCTTAAAGAACAACTGAAGTAATACCTTTTGGCTGGTCCGGACAGTCCCATTATGGAAGCAGATGGGGAAGAAAGTGGGCCAGGGGCTTCAGTAAGCACAGAATAAGTTGCCCCAGTGTCTAAAAGGAAATCAATGGATTGGACCCCCACAGTTATTAATACCCAAGGTTCCTCAGGTGTAATTAGGATGGGAGCTTGTGTGGGGACCCCTGGGCACCTTCAATCCTGATTGTCTTGAGAGTCCGACCCCTGAAACCTATGCTTCTAGGGGCAATCTCTCTTCCAGTGTGGTCCTTTGCAGACAGGACATGGAACCAGGGGTGGCTTAGATGCCTGAAGGCAATCCTGCTTGAGGTGCCCCTCCTTTTCACATTAATAGCAAGCCCATCCCTTTTCACCTGGATCCCTCTGGGCATTTTTCTCAGGCTATTTAAAGACGGTTCTCATAGCCATTTCGAGGGCTTCCCCCATTCCTTTGTCTTTTTCTGCCTTTCTTTCTTTTCCTCATATTCCCCACCATGATAGACTGTCTGAGCCAGTTGTAACAGATTATCTAAAGACTAATTTGGGCCATGCGCCCATTGTAATAGCTTATGGCAGATATCTGAAGCCAACTGAGTGAGAAATCTGTCCTTTAAGATCACTTTTCCCTCTTCACTTTCAGGATCAATCTCAGTGAATCTGCGAAAGGGCTTCTCTCAGTCTACCTAGGAATTTATCAGGAGCTTCCTTCTACTCCTGTTCTATGTTTGCCACTTTGCCATAGTTTAAATGTTTAGCATGTGCTTGCCTGAGTCCTTTAAGAATACATCTGACAAAATGACTCTGATCCCATCTTCCTTTAGCTGTGCTGTAGTCCCAGTCTGGTTCTGTGGTTGGGACTGCCTGATTTCCAGTGGGGAGGGTGGTTATCTCGTCCTCCCTCTTCCCCGGTGGTTCATTACCAAACCATTCATCTCCATAAGGAACCGCTTTTCCCAAAACTTGAGTCTTTGAGTCAGGAGTCAGCTTTTGTCCCAAGATGTACATCACTCCCTTCCAATTAATGTCATAAAGCAGAGTAACACCTTTAAAAGCTCTAATATATTTTTCCAGTTCCTCTAAATAGTCTCCCAGATCCTCCTTGATTTTTTTGTATTTCTTGATAAGAAAAAGGCTTATTAACTCTCATAGACTGATTATTTCTCCCGGTGGGTGCTTCATGAAGAGGAAACAGCTTATGTGGCTGTTCCTTAGTCTCTCTGGATGCTCTGTGCATATAATCCCCAGGATAAATTGGAGAAACTTGCTTTTCTTTATCTCTTTGTCTCCTGTCCTCCATCTCATTTAGCAAAGTAGGAGGACAGAAGGGAGCTGAAGGAGTCACACCCAAATCTTTACCCTTAGGACATAAGTCTGGCATATTTCGCAGAGAGAAAAGGGCAACACCTATGCTACTTCTACCCATTTCCCTTGTTTTCTACAGAATCGGTGTAATTGTAAAACAGTATTATACTTAAGAGACCCTCCAACTGGCTACCGTTTGCTGCCCTCCAATGGATGCCATGGCTATGCACTATCACATAGGAAGGCCAGGTGTGTCTTCTTTAAGCCCTGGGGATCAAATCTATCCCAGTTTTTCAGGGACTCCTCACTGACTCCTCACTCAAAGGAGTGAGGCTGGAATTGTAAGAGAGGGAAAAAAAGTGACCAGCACCCTCTTTCTACCGGAGGCATCCCTCCCTGCTCTAATTGGGGGTGTAGACAGACTTTACACCAAAGCTTTTCTTTCCTGGTCAGACTTAGTGCATCTCTTACTGACACAGGCGCCATACTCATCCCTCCCGGGTCTACCACCAAGACGGTGTGGGGATGCAACAGGGGTAGACCTGATGGCATCCCTGACTAATGTCCAGCTCCTCACCATTAAAACCTTGCTTGCCTCTGATGCCACCTGAGGTGCAATCAGAGTAACCTTCCGGAATGCCTCCCAGGCTAAGACCACTGGGAGAAACATTCATCACCTGAGGGCCTGGGCATGACCCTGAGTATATTCCTGACCACAATAAGACCGGAATGAACATAAAACTGAAATGTTCCTTCCAAGTGTCACCACACCAGTATAAGAGCCTCCTCTTATCCACTAAGAGCCAGCACTACCAAAGGAAAAAAAAAGAACCAAAACCCATTGTAGTTCCAATCTGAGTAAGCTTTAACCTCAGAGAGGCTCTTGGAGCTAGAGCTCCATCTAGCTTCTGAACTTTGGATGCCTAGTGAGGCTAGGCTCTTCCTGACTACCAGTCCAAGTTTGGGATCTAAGTAACAGTACACAGTAACAGCATAGATCACAAGTCCCTTGAAAGTCTATGATGCAACAGATTAGGTTAGTACTTCTAATTCCCAAGGAGTTATGAAATGGTCAAAGAGACCAAAAGTTTGACCAAGAAAGGAGAGTTCATACTTTGCCCATTTCTGGTCAGTCCCCGAAGGAGACATTGAGTGCCTCTTGGCATTGGCAGGTCGGTATAAACCCCTGACGGGTTTCTGCCATAAGCCATATGAGGTCACCACAGAACCACAGAGCAGGGCTCCTCACTTGCTTTGCACAGGATATTTCATTCATTCACTCAAGCACACCATAGAGTTAGTAAAGTACAGCAGAAAACGTGTTCGTTCGCTACGAGAACAAAGAACTAGAGCTCTAAGCAAGCATCCTTACCTTGTCCTGAAGAATCCCAAATGAGCCCCCAGGATAAAAGGCTGTTGCTGAACCATGAAAAGATGCCAGGATCCTTGGCCTCAGGAGAAGAAGAATTCAATCCGGGGCCAGAGACGAGGCTTGATCACTCAGAGCCTTGTGTCATAAGGTTTTATTGAAGTATAAAGGAGATAGAGAAAGCTTCTGACATAGGCATCAGAAGGGGGCAGAAAGAGTACCCCCTTGCTAGTGTTAGCAATAGAGTTATATACACGCTCCAATTAGTTATTACCATGAATCAAAAGAATGTCTGGAGGTTGTAAAGACCTCACTAGACCTACTCCCATAATTTACATTTTAAGATACCAGGATTAGCCAGAATGTTCTTTCCAGAGACTGTCCTCAAGCAGGATACATTATTGTTATATAATCCTAAGGGATGTAGAGGGGAAAAAAATGTTTGTCCTTTCTTGAATTCCTGAAAATTCCAGACCCCTCTCTCCTTGGGGACCCCAGACTTCTTATCAACCTGCCTAGGAAATGACTCTCTCACTCTCAAGGCATTGCAGGAGAAAAAGGCCTCATCTCACTTTGAAGGGGGGTATGACGTGGTTTTCCTCGAGTTACGGTGGGATGCTTGGGGTTCCTCTCGAGTTGACACGAGGATCTCAGGGAACCTCTTGTATTGCCTCAGGGAAGTCAAATCTCCTTTCCTGTTGTAAGGAGGAGCATAGGACTGCTATCGAGTCACTGCAATGGATATCTCGGGGAACCTCTTGAGTACCATAAAGGGATCCAAGCCTCCTTTCGAGTTTTGTGTGGGAAATTTGGATTGCTCTGGAGACACTGCAGGGGAAAAGGGCCTCATCTCAATTTGAGGAGGGAAACTCAGGGTTCCTCTGCACTTACAACAGGGATTTCGGGGTTCCTATCGACTTTCAACATGTGAGTCTGGCCTCATCTCGTGTTGAGTCATGGAACTCCATGTTCTTCTTGAGTTGTAAAAGGGTTGTCAGGCCTCCTATCGAGTTTAGGCGGAGAACCTGTGCTTTTTATAGAGGTGCAACAGGCAAGTCAGACCTCCATTCATGTTGATAGGGCCTACTGGGGTTCCATTTGAGTGGTTCTGAGGAATCAGGCCTTATCTCGAGTGGAGGGGGACCTCGGTGTCCTTTTGTCTTGTGGCAGGAACCAAGGGTTTCCTCTCGAGTTTCGATAGGTGAGACAGGCCTCCTCTCAAGGTGCCCAGGTAAAGTCGGGATTCCTCTCGAATCGAGGCAAGGGAATCGGCCCTTAACTCCAGATGAGGTGGGGAACACAGGCCCCTTCTCGAGTTCTGGTCGTAAACTCGGGCTCCTTTCAAGTGACGACGTAAGCCTCCTGGAACATCTTGAGTTGCATAAAGGGAGTCAAGCCTCCTTTGAGTATTGGGATGGAACTCAGGATTGCTGTCGAGGCATTGCAGGGGAAAAGGGCCTCATCTCGCATTGAGGGGGGTATCTCATGGTTTTTCTCGAGAAGCAGAGAAATTCTTGGGATTCTTCTCAAGTTACGGTGGTACCTCAGGGAGCCTTGTGTGTTGCCTTTGGGAAGTCAGACCTCCTTTCAAGTTTCAGGGGGCATCTCAGGATTCCCCAGGAGGAGCTGCATTGGAATAAGGCCTCATTTCGCATTGAGGTGGAATGTCGTGGTTTTTCTCAAGTTACAGCAGGAAGCTTGGGGTTACTCTCGAGTTATGGAAGGTACCTCAGGGAGCCTCATATGTTGGCTCTGGGAAGTCAGGACTCCTTTCAAGTTCTGAGGGGCATCTCGGGATTCCTCAGGAGAAGCTGCATTGGAACAAGGCCTCATTATGCCTTGAGTGGAAATACTTGGTTTTTCTTGAGTTACGGCAGTAAGCTTGGGGTTCTTCTCAAGAGTTGTGACGGGGATCTCAGGGAAGCTCTCATATTGCCTCAAGGCAGCCAGGTCTCCTTTCATGTTGCGAGGGGGAGTGCAGGATTGCTATCAAGACACTGCAGGGGAATCGGGTCTCATCTCATCTGCATTGAGGGGGGAATCTCGTGGTGTTTCTCGAGTTGCGGCAGGAAAATTTCTGTTTTCTCTAGTGGCGAGAGTGTCTCCAGAGAACCTATTATGTTGCCTCAGGGAAGCCAGGCCTCCTTTCCAGTTGCCATTGGCCCTCAGGATTGCTTTCAATAGCTGCAGGGGAATAGGGCCTCATCTCATGTGAAGGCGGGAAACTCAGTGTTTCTCTTCAGCTGAGACAGGGATCTCGTGGTCCCTACTGAGTTTCGACAGAGGAGTCAGGCCTCATCTTGGGTTTGGGCATGAAACTCCACTTTCTTCTTGACTTGTAAATGAGTTGTTAGGCCTCCTGTCGAGTTGACCTGGGGACTTGGACTTTTTCTAGAGGTACAACAGGGAGACAGACCTCCCCTGTGTTGTGAGGGGATACTCATGTTTCCATTCAGTGAAGGGGAATTGGTTTTTATCAGAAACAGTGGGAACTCAGTTTCGTTTCGGCTTGTGGCAGGAAGCCTGAGGTTCCTCTCGGGTTTCAATATGTGAGACAGGCCTTCCCTTGAGGTACGAGGGGAAGGTCGGGATTCCTCTTGATTCAAAATAGGGAAATCAGCCCCCATCTCGAGATGATGTGGTGAACACAGGGCACATCTCAAGTTGTGGTGCGAACCTCGGGGTTACTCTCAAGTGGCAATGGGTATCTTGGGAAATCTCTTGAGATTCATAGAGAGATTCAAGCCTCCTTCCGAGTTTCAAGAGGGAAATCTGGTTTTCTCTCGAAGCGCAGCAGAGGAAAAGGGACTCATCTCACGTTGAGGCAGGAATTTCGTGATTTTTGTCGAGTTGCAGCAGTAAGCTTGGGGTTCTTCTCCAGTTGTGAAGGGAACCTCTCATGTTGCTTCAGGGAAGTCAAGTCTCCTTTCAAGTTATGAGGGGGAGCACGGGATTGCTCTCAAGTCACTGCAGGGGATTTGGGCCTCATCTCACTTTGAAGGGGTAATCTCATGGTGTTTCTCGAGTTGCTGAGGGAAGAATTGGGTTTCTCTGGAGTTCCAACGAGGATGTCAGGGAGCCTCTCATGTTGCCTTAAGGAAATCAGACCACTTTAATGTTACAAGGGGGCACCTCGAGATTCCTCTTGAGTCGCTGCAGGGGAACAGGGCCTCATCTCGAGTTGAGGAGGGAAACTCAGGTTTCCTCTCTGCTTGCTATAGGGATTTCAGGGTTCTTACCGAGTTTCAACAGGGGAGTCTGCCCTAACCTCATGTTGAGTCATGGAACTCTGCTGTCCTCTCCAGTTTTAAATGGGGTTTTAGGCCTCCTGTTGAGTTGAGCTGGGGAACTTGGCCTTTTTCTAGAGGTGCAACAGATGAGTCAGACCTCCTTTCGTGTTGTGAGGGGCTACTCTGGGTTCCATTTGAGTCCGTGCAGGGAAATCAGTTTTTATCTCGAGTTGAGGTGGAACTTGGTGTCCTTTCAACTCATGGCAGGAACCACGGGATTCCTCTCAAGTTTCAATAGGTGAGACAGGCCTCCTCTTGAGGAGTGAAGGGAAAGTCAGGATTCCTCTAAAGTCGAATCTGGGTAATCGGCCCTCATCTCGAGATGAGGTGAGGAACACAGGCCCTTCTTGAGTTGGTGTTGTAAACATGAGGTTACTTTTGAGTTGTGACAAGTATTTAGGGTAACTTTTTGAGTTGCATAAAAGGAGTAAGCCTCCTTTCAAGCTTTGATAGTGGACTCGGGATTGCTCTCAAGGTGTTGCAGGGAAAAGGGCCTCATCTTGCATTGATGGGCCAATCTCATGGTATTTCTCAAGTTGCAGCAGGAAGCCTTGGGTTCTTCTGGAGTTGTAATGAGGACCTCAGGGAACCTCTCTTTTTGCCTCAGGAAAGTAAAGCCTCCTCTTGTGTTGCAAGGGGGAGCACTGGATTGCTTTTGAGTCACTACAGGGTATTGGGCCTCATCTCGCATTGAGGGGGGTATCTCCTGGTTTTTTTTCAAGTTGCAGAGGGAAGATTTGTGTTTTTCTAGTTGTGACAGTGTACTCAGGGAACCTCTCATGTTGCCTCAGGTAAGTGGCTTCATTTCAAGTTGCGATTGGCACCTTGGGATTCCTTTCGATTCGCTGCAGGTGAATAGGGCCTCATCTCGTGTGAAGGTGGGAAACTCAGGGTTCCTCTCCAGTTTCTACAGGGATCTCAGGGTTCCTATCGAGTTTCAACAGGGGAGTCAGGCCTCTTCTCGTTTTGAGGCATGGAACTCTGTTTTCCTCTCAAGTTGTAAAAGGGGTGTCAGGCCTCCTGTTGAGTTGAGGCAGGGAACTTGGGCTTTTTTTTTGAGGTACAACAGGGGAGTCACCTCCCTTCATGTTGTGATGGGGTACTCGGGGTTCCATTCGAGTCAGTGCAGGGAAATCAGTCCTTATCTCGATTTGAGTGGGAATTCAGTGTCCTGTAGAATTTCGGCAGAATCACAGGATTCCTCTCAAGTTTCAATAAGTGGAAAATGCCTCCATTTGAGGTGCAAGGGGAAAGTCAGGATTCCTCTCGTGTCGAGGTGGGAGAATTGGCCCTCATCTCAAGATGAGGTGGGGACCATGGGGCCCTCTCGAATTGTGGTCAGAAACTCAGGGTTCCCCTCTACTGGCGATGGGTATCTCGGGAAATATCTTGTGTTGCTTAAAGGGAGTCAAGCCTCCTTCCCTTTCCCTTTGAGAGGGAAATTGGGATTGCTGTCAAGGCGTTATACGGGAAAGTGCTTCATCTCGCATTGAGATTTGAATTCAGTGGTTTTTCTGGAGTTGAAACGGGAAGCTTGGGGTTCCTCTTGAGTTGCAACAGAGACCTCTGGGAACCTCTCGTGTTGTATCGGGGAAGTGAAGTCCTCTTTGGAGTTGCCAGGGGGAGCGTGGGATTGCTCTGAAGTCACTGCAGGGTAATCGAGCCTCATCTCACATTGAGAGGGCATCTCCTGGTGTTTCATGAGTTGAGACGGGAAGCTTTCAGTTCCTCTTGAGTTGTGACATGGACCTCATGGAACATCTCATGTTTCATCAGGGAAGTTTGGCCTCCTTTCAACTTGTGAGGGGCACCTCGGGATTCCTCTCGAGTTGCTGCAAGGTAATAGGGGCTCATCTCGAGTAGAGGTGGAAAACTCAGTGTTCCTCTCCAGTTTCCACAGGGATCTCGGGGTTCCTATCAAGTTTCAACAGGGGATTCAGGCCTCGTCTTGTTTTGAGTCATGGAACTGCGTTTTCCTCTGGAGTTTTAAAAGGGGTGTCAGGACTCCTGTTGAGGTGAGGCTGGGAACCTGGACTTTTTCTAGAGGTGCAGCAGGGGAGTCAGACCTCATTTCGTGTTTTGAGAGGTTACTCGGGGTTCCATTCTAGTCGGTGCAGGCATATCAGTTTTTATCTCGAGTTGAGGTAGAACTCTGTGTCCTTTCGAATTTCGGCAGAAACTGTGGTGTTCCTCTCGAGTTTCCATAGGTGAGACAGGCCTCCCCTTGAGGTGCAAGGAGAAAGTCGGGATTCCCCTTGAGTCAAAGCAGGGGAATCAGCCGTCATTTCAAGATGAGCTGGTGAACACGGGTCACATCTCAAGTTGTGGCGAGAAATGGGGCTCCTTTTGAGTTGTGACAGGTATCTTGGGGAATCTCTTGAATTGCATAAAGGGAGTCAAGCCTCCCTTCGAGTTTTGAGAGGGAACTTGGGATTGCTCTTGAGGCACTGCAGGGGAAAGGGGCTTCATCTGGTGTTGAGGGGGGAATATCGTGGATTTTCTCGAGTTGTAGCGGGATGCTTGGGGTTCCTCTCATATTGCGACTGGGACCTTAGGGAACCTCTCGTGTTGCTTCAGGAAAGTCAAGTCTCATTCAAGTTGTGATGGGAAGCCCTGGATTCCTCTGGATTCACTGCAGGGGAATCAGGCCTCATCTCACCTTGAGGTGTGAATCTTGTGGTGTTTCTCGAGTTGCGGCAGGAAGCTTTGGGTTCCTCTTGAGTTGTGACAGGGACCTCAGGGAACCTCTCATATTGCCTCAGGGAAGTAAGGCCTCCTTTCGTATTGTGATGGAACACCACGGGATTCCTCTCGAGTCGCTGCAGGGGAGTAGGGTCTCATCTCGAGTTGAAGCGGGAAACTCAGTGTTCCTCTCTAGTTGCGACAGGGATCTTGGTGGTCCTATCAAGTTTTAACAGGAAAGTCAGGCCTTGTCTCACATTGAGGCATGGAACTCCGCTTTTCTCCCAAGTTTTAAAAGGGGTTTCAGACCTCCTGTCAAGTTCAGGTGGTGATCCTGGGTTTTTTCTAGAGATGCAACAGGGGAGTCAGACCTCCCGTCGTGTTTTCAGGGTATACTCATGGTTCCATGCGAGTTGGTGCAGGGGAATTAGACCTTATTTCGAATTGAATGGCAACTCAGGGTCTTTTCTGTCTGCAATGGGAACCGCATATTTCCTTTGGAATTGCAGCAGGTGAGACAGGCCTACTCTTCGGGTGCGAGGGGAAAGTGGAGATTCCTCTCAGCACAAGGCATGGGAATCTGCCCTAATCTCAAGATGAGGTGGGGAACAAGGTGCTCTTGGCAAGTTGTGATGGGAACCTCAGTGTTGCTCTCAAGTTGTGATGGGGATCTCAGGGAACATCTTGAGATAAGAGGAGTCAAGTTCTCCTTTCGAGTTTCGAGAGGGAGCTCGGGATTGCTCCAGGGTAAGGACTTCATCTCTCAATGAGGCATGAAACTCGTGGTTTTCTTGAGTTGCGGTGGGAAGCTTGGGGTTCCTCTCGAGTTGCAACGGGCACCTCAGGGAACCTCTTGTGTTGCCTTAGGGAAGTCATGTCTCCTTTCAAGTTGTGAGGGTGTGCACAGGATTGCTCTTGAGTCTCTGCGGGAGAATAGGGCCACATCTCGAATTGAGGCAGGAAACTCAGGGTTACTTTCCAGTTTCGACAGGAATCTCAGGGTTCCTATCATGTTTCAACAGGGGAGGCAGGCCTCATCTTGTTTTCAGGCATGGAACTCCACTTTCCTCTGAGTTGTAAAAGGGTTTTCAGGCCTCCTGTCGAGTTCAGGCAGGGAATTTGTGCTTTTTCTAAACGTGCAACAAGGGAGTCAGACCTCTCTTCACATTGTGTGGGATACTCGGGGTTTCATACAAGTCGGTGCAGGGGAATCAGGCCCTATCTCGAGTTGAGCGGTAACTTGGTGTCCTTTTGAATTGTGGCAGGAACCGAGGGGTTTCTCTGGAATTTCAATAGGTGAGACATGCCTTCTCTTGAAGTATGAGGGGATAGTCGGGTTTCCTATCGAGTCGAAGCAGGAGAATCTGCCCTCATTTCGAGATGAGGTGGGGAACACGGGGCTCTTCCTGGGTTTTAGTGGGAACCTTGGGATTCCTCTCGAGTTACGATGGGAATCTCAGGAACCTCTTGAGTTGCATAAAGTCAAGCCTCTTTTCGAGTTTTGAGAGGGAACTTGGAATTGCTCTAGTGGCGCTGCAGGGCAAAATGTCCTCACGTCACGTTGAGGGGAGGAATCTCATGGTTTTTGTTGAGCTGCAGCAGGAAGCTTGGTGTTCCTCTCGAGTTGTGACGTGGACCTCAGGGAACCTTTCATGTTGTCTCAGGGCAGTCAAGTCTGCTTTCAAGTTGTGAAGGGCAGCTCAGGTTTCTTCTTGAGTCATTGCAGGAAAATAGGGCCTCATCTCATGTTGAGGCATGTAACTCCACTTTCTTCTCAAGTTGTTAAAGGGGTGTCAGGCCCCCTATAGAGTTCAGGCGGGGAACATGGGCTTTTTCTAGAGGTGCAACAAAGGAGTCAGACCTCCCTTCACATTGTGAGGGGATACTCGGGGTTCCATGTGAGTCAGTGCAGGGGAATCAGGCCTTATCTCGAGGTGAATGGGAAATCAGTGTCCTCTTGAATTGCAGCAGGAAATGAGGGGTTCCTCTGGAGGTTCAATAGGTGAGACAGGCCTACTCTTGAGGTGTGAGGGGGAAGTCAGGATTCCTCTCGAGTCCAAGCAGGGGAATCTGCCCTCATCTCGAGATGAGTTGGCAAACACGGGCTCTTCTCATGTTGTGGCGGGATACTCGGGTTTCTTTTTGAGTTACGACGAGTATCTTGGGGAACCACTTGAGTTGCACAAACGGAGTCAAGCCTCCTTTTGAGTTTCAAGAGGGAACTCAGGCTTGCTCTCAAGGCGCTGCAGAGGAAAAGGGCCTGATCTCACTTTGAGGGTGAAATCTCATTGCTTTTCTCAAGTTGTGGCGGGAAGCTTGGGGTTCCTCTTGAGTTGTGATGGGGACCTCAGGGAATCTCTCGTGTTGACCCTGGGAAGTCACGTCTCCTTTCCAGTTGTGAGAGGGGGCATGAGATTGCTCTCGAGTCACTTCAGGGGAATCCAGCATCATTGAACATTGAGGGGTGAATATTGTGGTGATTATCAAGTTGGGGGGAAGTTTGGGGTTCCTCTCAAGTTGCAACGGGGACCTCAGGGAACCTCTCGTGTTGCCTCAGGAAAGTCAGGCCTCCTTTCATGTTCCGAGGGGCATATCTGTGTTCCTCTCTAGTGACTGCAGGGTAAAAGGGCCTAATCTCGAGTTGTGGTGGGAAAATCAGGATTCCTCCCTAGTTGCAACAGAGATCTCGGGGTTCATATGAAGTTTCAACAGGGGAGTCAGGCTTCGTCTTGTTGGAGGCATGGACTCCGGTTTCCTCTCGAGTTGTAAAGGGGGTGTCAGGCCTCCTGTAGAGTTGAGTTGGGGAACTTGGTCTTTTCCTATAGGTGCAACAGGTGTGTCAGACCTCCCTTCATGTTGTGAGGGAATACACGGGGTTCCATGAGAATCGGTGCAGGGGACTTAGGCCTTTTTCTAGATAAGCTGTATCTCCATGTCCTTTCAACTTGTGACACGAACTGTGGGGTTCCTCATGAGTTTCAGTAGGTGAGACAGGCCTCTTCTTGAAGTGCAAGGGGAATCAATGCAGGGGAATCAGGCCTTAACTTCAATTGAGGGGGAACTCGGTGTCCCTTTGACTTGTGGCAGGAAATATGGGTTTCTCTTGAGTTTCCATAGGTGAGACAGGCCTACTTTTGAGGTGCGAGGGGAAAGTCAGGATTCCTCTCAAGTCGAAGCTGGGGGATTGGCCCTCATCTTGAGATGAGGTGGGGAACACGGAGCTCTTCTCAAGTGGTCTCTGGAAACTCGGGGTTCCACTCGAGTTACAACGAGTATCTCAAAGAACCTCTTGCGTTTCATAAAGGCATTCCAGCATCCTTTCTAGTTTCGAGAGGGAACTCAGAATTACTCTCAAAGTGCTGCAGGTGAAAGGGCCTGATTTCACATTAAGGGTGGAATCTCATGGTTTTTCTTGAGTTGCGGTAAGAAGCTTGGGGTTCCTCTCAACTTGTGACGGGGACCTCAGGGAGCCTCTAGCATTGCTTCAGGGAATTCAGGCCACCGTTCAAGTTGCGAGGGGCACCTTGGGATTTCACTCGAGTCGCTGCAGGGGAATAGGGCGTCATCTCAATTTGAGGCGGGAAACTTAGGCCTTCTCTCCAGTTGTGGTAGGGATCTTGGGGTTCCTATAGAGTTACGTCAAGGGAGTCAGGCCTCATCTCGTGATAAAGCATGGAGTTTCACTTTCCTCTCAAGTTGTAAAAGGGGTGTCAGGCCTCCTGTCGAGTTCAGGTGGGGAACTTGGGCTTTTCCTAGAGGTGTAACAGGAGGGTCAGACCTCCATTCGTGTGTGAGGGGCTATTCTGGGTTCTATTTGAGTCGGTGCAGTGGAATCAGGCCTTATCTCGAGTTGTAGAGGAACTCAGTGTCCTTTCGACTTGCAGCAGGTACCACGGGATTCCTAGCATTGAGAGGTGAATCTCGTGATATTTCTTGAGATGTGGCAGGAAGATTTGGGTGCCTCTCGAGTTGCAACAGGGACGTCAGGGAACTTATGTTGCCTCAGGGAAGTCAGGCATCCTTTCAAGTTGCAATGGGACACCTCAGGATTCCTCTCGAGTTACTGCAGGGGAATAGGGTCTCATCTCAAGTTGAGGTAGGAAACAGTGTTCCTCTCAAGTTGCATTAGGGATCTTGGTGTTCATATCGAGTTTCAAAAGGGAATTCAGGCCTTGTCTCATTTTTAGGCAAAGAACTCAGTTTTCCTCTCCAGTTGTACAAGGGGTTTCATGCCTCCTGTTGAGTTGAGGCAGGGAACTTGGGCTTTTTCTAGAGGTGCAACAGGTGTGTCAGACCTCCATTCGTGTGTGAGGGGCTATTCTGGGTTCTATTTGAGTCGGTGCAGTGGAATCAGGCCTTATCTCGAGTTGTAGAGGAACTCAGTGTCCTTTCGACTTGCAGCAGGTACCACGGGATTCCTATCGAGATTCAATAGGTGAGACAGGCCTCCTCTTGAGGTGCGAGGGGTAAGTCTGGATTCCTCTCGAGTCAAATCAGGGGGATTGGCCCTTATCTCGAGATGAGTTGGGGAGCACAGGGCTCTTCTCGTGTTGTGGCAGGAAATTCGGAGTTCCTCTCAGGTTGCGATGTATATCTTGTGGAACATCTTGAGTTGCTTAAAGGGAGGCAAGACTCCTTTTTAGTTTCAAGAGTTAACTCGGTATTGTTCTTGAGGCGCTGCAGAAGAAAGGGCCTCATCTCGCCTTGAGGCGGGAATCTCATGGTTTTTCTCGAGTTGCGGCAGGACGGTTGGGGTTCCTCTAGAGTTGCGAAGGGGGTCTCAGGAAACCTCTCATGTGCCTCAGGGAAGTCAGGTCTCCTTTTGAGTTGTGAGGGGGAGCACGGGATTCCTCTCAAGTCACTGTAGGGGAATCAGGCCTCATCTCGTGTTGACAGAGGCATCTCATGTTGTTTCTGTAGTTGCGGTTGGAAGCTTTGGGTTCCTCTCGAGTTGAGACGTGGACATCAGAGAACCTCTCATGTTGCCTCAGGGAAGTCAGGTCTCCTTTCAAGTTGCAAGGGGCACCTCATGATTCCACTCGAGTCGCTGCAGGGGTACAGGGCATCATCTTGAGTTGATGAGGAAAACTCACGGTTCTTATGCACTTTCAACAGGGATTTCGGGCTTCCTATCAAATTTCAACATGTGAGTCTGGCCTCATCTCTTGTTGAAGCATGGAAATCCGCTTTTCTCTCGAGTTGTAAATGGGTGCCAGGCCTCCTGTCGAGTTGAGGTGGAGAATTTGTGCTTTCTCTGGAGGTTCAACAGCCAAGTCAGACCTCCATTTATGTTGTGAGGGGTTACTCGGGGTTCCATTCGAGTCGGTGGTGGGGAATCAGGCCTTATCTTGAGTTGAGGGGGAAATCGGTGTCCTTTTGTCTTGCTTCAGACCGAGAGGTTACTCACGAGTTTGGATAGGTGAGACAGGCCTCTTCTTGAGCCAGGAAGGTAAAGTCGGGATTCCTCTTGAATCGAAGCAGGGGAATCGACCCCTATCTCTAGATGAGGTGGAGAACACAGGGCTCTTCTTGAGTTGTGGCCATAACCTCGGGCTCCAGTCCAGTGGCAACGTGAATCTCGGGGAACATCCTGAGTTTCATAAAGGGAGTCAAGCCTCCTTTCGAGTATCAAGACGGAACTCAAGATTGCTCTCAGGGCATTGCAGGGGAAAAGGGCCTCATCTTGCATTGAGGGGTATCTCTTCGTTTTTCACAAGTTGCAGTGGGAAGCTTGGAGTTTCTCTTGAGTGATGGTGGGCACCTCAGGGAGCCTCGTGTGTTTTCTCTGGGAAGTCAGGCCTCCTTTCAAGTTTTGAGGGGCATCTTGGGATTCCTCAGGAGGTGCTGCAGTGGAATAGGGCCTCATTTCACGTTCAGGGTGCAATGTCGTGGTTTTTCTCGAGTTACGGCGGTAAGCTTGGGGTGCCTCTCGAGTTGTGACAGGGATGTCAAGATACCTCTCGTATGGCCTCAGGGAAGTCAAGTCTCGTTTCGTGTTTCAAGGGGAAGCACAGGATTGTTATCGAGTCACTGCGGGGGAACCTGGCCTCATCTCACATTGAGGGGGGAGTCTTATGGTGTTTCTCAAATTGCCACAAGAAGC
Organism: Bos indicus x Bos taurus; assembly: GCF_003369695.1. Taxonomy (NCBI): domain Eukaryota; kingdom Metazoa; phylum Chordata; class Mammalia; order Artiodactyla; family Bovidae; genus Bos; species Bos indicus x Bos taurus. Next base: position 312,482 of record NC_040102.1, on the reverse strand, counting down.
TTTGTGTTTTCTCGAGTTGCGACAGTGCCTCCAGAGAACCTCTCGTGTTGCCTCAGGGAAGTCAGGCCTCCTTTCAAGTTGCGATTGGCCCTCAGGATTGCTTTCGAGTACCTGCAGGAGAATAGGGCCTGATCTCGTGTTAAGGCGGGAAACTCAGTGTTTCTCTCCAGTTGCGACAGTGATCTTGTGGTTCTTACTGACTCAACAGGGAGTCAGACCTCATCTTATGTTGAGACATGAAACTCCCCTTTCTTCTCAAGTTGTAAAAGGGTTGTCAGGCCTCCTGTCGAGTTGAGGCAGGAAACTTAGGCTTTTTCTAGAGGTGCAACAAGGGAGTCAGACCACCCTTCGTGTTGTGAGGAGATACTCATGGTTCCATTCGATCAGTTTATGGGAATCGGTCTTTATCACGAGTTGAGTGGGAACTCGGTGTCATTTCCACTTTCAACAGGAAGCCCGGGGTTCCTCTCAAGTTTCAATATGTGAGACAGTCCTCCCTTTGAGGTGCGAGGGGAAAGTTGGGATTCCTCTCAAGTTGAAACAGGGAAATAGGCCCCGATCTCGAGATGATGTGGGGAACACAGGGAACATCTCGAGTTGTGGCATGAAACGGGGTTGCTCTTGAGTTGCGACGGGTATCTCAAGGAACCTCTTGAGATTCATAAAGCGATTCAAGCCTGCTTTCAAGTTTCGAGAGGGAAATCTGGATTGCTCTCAAGACACTGCGTGGAAACAGGGCCTCATCTCGAGTTGAGGAGGGAAACTCAGGGTTCCTCTCCACTTGCAACAGGGATTTGGGGGTTCCTATTGAGTTTCAACATGTGAGTCTGGCCTCATCTCTTGTTGAAGCATGGAAATCCACTTTCCTCTCGAGTTGTAATGAGGTGTCAGGCCTCCTGTTGAATTGAGACTGGGATCTTGTGCTTTTTCTAGAGGTGCAACAGGCAAGTCAGACCTCCATTTGTGTTGTGAACCGCTACTCGCGGTTCCATTCAAGTTGGTGCTGGGAATCAGGCCTTATCTCAAGCTGAAGTGGAACTCGGTGTCCTTTTGTCTTATGTCAGGAACCCAGGGTTTCCTCTCTAGTTTCGATAGGACAGACCTCCTCTTGAGGTTCGAGGGTAAAGTCGGGATTCCTCTTGAATCGAAGCAGGGGAATCGGCCCTCATCTCGAGATGAGGTGGTGAACACAGGGCCATTGCTGAGCTGTGGTTGTAAACTCCAGCTTCTGTTGAGTGCCTACATGTATCCTGAGGAACATCTTGAGTTACAAAAAGGGAGTCAAGCCTCCTTTAGATGATCGAGATGGAATTCAGGATTGCTCTCGAGGCATTGCAGGGGGAAAGTGCCTCATCTCGTGTTGAGGGGGTATCTCGTTTTTCTCAAGTTGCAGCGGGAAGCTTAGGGTTCCTCTCCAGTTATGGCAGGTAGCTCAGGGAGCTTTGTGTGTTGTCTCTGGGCAGTCAGGCCTCCTTTCAAGTTTCGAGGGGCATCTCGGGATATCTCAGGAGGCGCTGCAGTGGACTAGTGCCTCATTTCTCATTGAGGGGGGAATCTCGTGGTTTTTCTCGAGTTGCAATGGTAAGCATGGGATTCCTCTCGAGTCGTGATGCGAATCTCAAGGAACCTCTCCTATTGCCTCAGGGAAGTCAAGTCTCCTTTCATGTTGCGAGGGGGAGCACAGGATTGCTATTGAATCACTGCAGGGGAATTGGGCCTCATCTCACAATGAGGGGGGGAATCTCATGGTGTTTATTGAGTTGCGGGAGGAAGCTTTGTGTTTTCTCAATTTGTGACAGTGTCTCCAAAGAACCTCTCATGTTGCCTAAGGGAAGTCAGGCCTCCTTTCAAGTTGCTATTGGCCCTCAGAATTGCTTTTGAGGAGCTGCAGGGCAATAGGGCCTCATCTCTTGTTAAGTCTGGAAACTCAGTGTTTCTCTCCAGTTTCGACAGGTATCTTAGGGTTCCTACCAGGTTTCAACAGGGGAGTCAGGCCTCGTCTCATGTTGAGGCATGGAAGTCCACTTTCTTCTAGAGTTGTAAAAGGGTTGTCAGGCATCCTGTAGAGTTGAGGCTGGGAACTTGGCCTTTTTCTAGATTGCAAAAGGGGAATCAGACCTCCCTTCATTTTGTGAGGGGATACTCGTGGTTCCATTTGATCAGTGCAGGGGAATTGGTCTGTATTGCAAGTTGAGTGGGAACTCGGTGTTGTTTCAACTTGTGGCACGAGGCCCAGAGTTCCTCTTGAGTTTCAATATGTGAGACAGGCCACTTGAGGTGGGAGGGGAAAATCGGGATTCCTCTCCAGTCAAAACAGGTGAATCGGCCCCCTTCTCAAGACGATGTGGGGAACACGGAGCACATCTCGAGTTGAGGCGGGAACCTCGGGTTTACTCTTGAGTTGCGATGGTTATCTCGGGTAACCTCTTGAGATTCATAAAGGGATTCAAGCCTGCTTTCGAGTTTCGAGAGGGAAATCTTTATTGCTCTTGAGGCGCTGCAGGGGAAAAGGGCCTTATCTCGCATTGAGGCAGAATCTCGTGGTCTTTCTCTAGTTCTGGCAGGAAGCTTGGGGTTCCTCTCGAGTTGCCAAGAGGACCTCAGGGAACCTCTCGTGTTGCCTCAGGGAAGTCAAGTCTCCTTTCCAGTTGTGAGGGGGAGCGCGGAATTGCTCTCAAGTCACTGCAGAGGAATCAGGCCTCAACTTGCATTGACGGGGGAATCTCGTGGTTTTTCTCGAGTTGCAGCAGGAAGCTTTGGGTTTTTCTCGAGTAAAGACGTGAACGTCAGGGAACTACTCATGTTGCCTCAGGGAAGTCAGGTCTCCTTTCAAGATGCAAGGGACACTTCGGGATCCCACTCAAGTTGCTTCAGGGGTACAGAACCTCATTTTGAGGTGAGGAGGGAAACTCAGAGTTCCTCTCCACTTGCAACAGGGATTTCGGGGTTCCTATCTAGTTTCAACATGTGAATCTGGCCTCATCTCTTGTCGAGGCATGGAAAACTGCTTTCCTCTCGAGTCGTAAAGGGGTGGTGAGTTTAGGTGGGGAACTTGTACTTTTTCTAGAGGTGCAACAGGGAAGTCAGACGTCCATTCATGTCGTAAGGGGCTACTCGGGATTCCACTCAAGTCACTGCAGGGGAACATGGCCACATGTCAAGATGAGGAGGCGAACTCAGGGTTGCTCTCCACTTGCAACAGGGATTTTGTGATTCCTGTCAAGTTTCAACATGTGAGTCTGGCCTCATCTCCTGTTGAGGCATGGAAATCCGCTTTCCTCTCGAGTTGTAAAGGGATGTCGACTTGAGGAGGGGAACCTGTGCTTTCTCTAGAGGGACAACAGGGAAGTCAGACCTCCATTCGTGCTGTGAGGGGCTACTCGGGGTTCCATTAGAGTCAGTGCTGGGAAATCAGGCCTTATCTCGTGTTGAGGGTGAACTCGTTGTCCTTTTGTCTTGAGGTGGGAACTGAGTGTTTCCTCTCAAGTTTCAATAGGTGAGACAGGTCTCCTCTTGAGGCACGAGGGTAAAGTCGGGATTCCTCTCGAATCGAAGCAGGACAACTGGCCCTCATCTTGAGATGAGGTGGGGAACCCAGGGCCCTTCTCAAGTTGTGGTCATAAACTCGGGATCCTGTTGAGTGGCAATGTGTTTCTTGGGGAACATCTTGAGTTGCATAGAGGGAGTTAGGCCTTCTTTAGAATATCGAGACAAAACTCTGTATTGCTCTCAAGGTGTTGCAGGGGGAAAGGGCCTCATCACGCATTCAGGGGGGCATCTGGTGGTTTTTCTCGTGTTGTGGCGGGATGCTTGGGGTTCCTCTCTAGTTACGGCAGGTATGTCAGGGAGCCTCCTGTGTTGCCTTTGGAAGTCAGGCCTCCTTTTAAGTTTTGAGTGGCATCTCGGGAATCCTCAGGATGCGCTGCAGTGGAATACGGCCTCATTTAGCATTGAGGTAGGAATGTGGTAGTTTTTCTTGAGTTACAGCGGTAAGTTTGGTGTTCCTCTCATGTTGCAACGGGGAATTCAAGTCTCCTTTCATGTTTCTAGGACAAGCACAGGATTGCTATCAAGTCACTGCAGGGGAATCAGGTCTCATATCACATTGAGGGGGGAATCTCGTGGTGTTTTTCAAGTTGCACAAGGAAGCTTTTTGTTTCTCTATTTGCCACAGTGTCTCCAGAGAACCTCTCATGTTGCCTCAGGGAAGTCTGGTCTCCTTTCAAGTTGTGATTGGCCCTCGGGATTGCTTTTGAGTAGCTGCAGGAGAATAGGGCCTCATCTCTTAGTATGGCAGGAAACTCAGTGTTTCTCTCCTGTTGCGACAGGGATCTTGGGGTTCCTAGTGAGTTTCAACAGGGGCGTCAGGACTCGTCTTATGTTGAGGCATGGAACTCCACTTTGTTCTCGAGTTGTAAAATGGTTGTCAGGCCTCCTGTCGAGTTGAGGCGGGGAACTCAGCCATTTTCTAGAGGTGCAACAGAGAAGTCAGACCTCCCTTCGTTTTGTGAGGGAATACTCGTGGTTCCATTTGATGGGTGCAGAAGAAGGTCTTTATCGTGAGTTGATTGGGAACTCGGTGTCGTTTCAACTTGTGGCAGGAAGGCCGGGGTTCCTCTCGAGTTTCAATATGTGACAGTCCTCCCCTTGAGGTGTGAGGGGAAAGTCGGGATTCCTCTTGAGTTGAAAAAGGGGAATCAGCCCCCATCTCGAGATGATGTGGGGTACACGGGGCACGTCTCGAGTTGTTGCTGGATCCTTGGGATTGCTCTTGAGTTGTGACAGGTACCTTGGGGAACCTCTTGAGATTCCTAAAGGGATTCAAGCCTGGTTTCGAGTTTCGAGAGGGAAATCTGGATTGGTCTCGAGGCGCTGCAGGGCAAAAGGGCCTCATCTCGCATTGAGGCAGAAATCTCATGGTTTTTCTCGAGTCGTGGCAGGAAGATTGACATTCCTCTTGAGTTGCCACGGGGACCTCAGGGAACCTCTCGTATTGCCTCAGGGAAGTCAAGTCTCCTTTCAAGTTTCGAGGGGGAGGGCCGGACTGCTCTCGAGTCACTGCAGAGGAATCGGGCTTCATCTTGCATTGAGAGGCAGAATCTCATGGTGTTTCTCGAGTTGCAGCAGGAAGATTTGGTTTCTTCTAGATTTGTCTTGTGGACATCAGGGAACCTCTCATATTGCCTCAGGGAAGTCAGGCCTCCTTTCAAGTTGCGAGGGGCACCTCGGGATTTCTGTTGAGATGCTGCAAGGTCACAGGGCCTCATCTCTGATTGAGGAAGGAAACTCAGGATTCCCCTACTTACGACTGGGATATCAGGATTGCTATCAAGCTTCAACAGGGGACTCTGGCCTCACCTCTTGTTGAGGCATGGAATTCCACTCTCCTCTGACGTTGTAAATAACGTGTCAGGCCTCCTGTTGAGTTGAGGTGGGGAATTGGCCTTTTTCTAGAGGCGCAACAGGTGAGTCAGACCTCCATTCATGTTGTGAGGGGTTACTCCGGGTTCCATTCGAGTTGGTGCAGGGGAATCAGGGTTTATCTCGAGTTGAGGGTGAAGTCTGTCCTTTTGTCTTGTGGCAGGAACTGTGGGTTTCCTCTCGAGTTTCAACTGATGAGACAGATCTCCTCTTGAGTTGCGAGTGTGAAATCGGGATTTCTCTCGAATTGATGCAGTATAATCGGCCCTCATCTTGAGATTAGGTGGGGGACACAGTACTCTTCTCGAGAGTTGGTCTCGTATACTCGGGGTTCCTGTTGAGTTGCAACGTGTATTTCGGCTTTCCTCTTGAGTTGCATAAAGTAAGCCTCCTTTTGAGCTTTGATAGTGGACTCGGGATTGCCCTCAAAGTGTTGAAGGGAAAAGGGCCTCATCTTGCATTGAGGGGCCAATCTCATTGTATTACTTGAGTTGTGGCAGGAAGCCTTGGGTTCCTCTGGAGTTGCAATGGGGACCTCAGGAACCTCTCTTGTTGCCTCAGGGAAGTAAAGTCTCCTCTCGTGTAGCAAGGCATAGTGCTAGATTGCTCTAGAGTCACTGCAGGGAATCGGGCCTTATCTTGCATTGATGGGGGTATCTCGTGGTTTTTTTTTTTCGTGTTGCAGTGGGAAGCTTTGTGTTTTTCTAGTTGTGATAGTGTACTCAGAGAACCTCTCATATTGCCTCAGGGAAGTGACATCCTTTCAAGTTGCGATTGGCACCTCGGGATTCCTTTTGATTCACTGCAGGTGAATAGGACCTCATGTCGTGTGAAGGCGGGAAACTCAGGGTTCCTCTCCAGATTTGAAAGGATTTTGGGTTCCTACCGAGTGTCAGGGGAGTCAGGCCTCGTCTGGTTTTGAGACATGGAACTCCGCTTTCCTCTAGAGTTGTAAAAGGGGAGTCAAACCTCTTGAATAGTTGAGGCGGGGAATTGGGTTCTTTTTCTATAGGTGCAACAGGGGAGTCAGACATCCTTCGTGTTGTGAGGGGAGACTCGGGGTTCCACTCAATTGGTTAGTGAAATCAGTTTTTAGTCTCAAGTTGAGGTGGAATTCGGTGTCCTTTTGACTTGAGGCAGTAACTGTGGGGTTCCTCTCGAGTTTCAATAGGTGAGACAGGCCTCCTCTTGAGGAGTGAAGGAAAGTCAGGATTCCTCTAGAATCGAAGCAGGGGAATCGGCCCTCATCTCGAGATGAGGTGGTGAACGTGGGGCACATCTCGAGTTGTGGCAGGAAACTCGTGATTCTTCTCGAGTTGTGACAGGTATCTCGGGGAACCTCGTGAATTGCATAAAGGGAGTCAAGCCTCCTTTTGAGTTTCAAGAGGGAACTCAGGATTGCCCTCGAGGAGATGCATGGGAAAGGGGCCTCATCTTGCATTGATGGGGGAATCTCGTGGCTTTTCTAGAGTTGTGGCAGGAAGCTTGGGGTTCCTCTCAACATGCAACGGGGACCTCACGAACCTCTCATGTTGCCTCGGTGAAGTCAGGCCTCCTTTCAACTTGTCAGGGGCACTCTGGATTCCTTTCGAGTCACTTCAGGGGAATCTGGCCTCATCTTACATTGACAAGTGTATCTCGTGGTATTACTCGAGTTGCTGTGGGAAGCTTTGGGTTTCTCTCGAGTTGCGAGGGGGACCTCTGGGAACCTCTTTTGTTGACTTAGGGAAGTGCAGTGTCCTTTCAAGTTGCGAGAGGCAGCTCTGGTTTCTTCTCGAGTCCATGCACAAGAATAAGGCCTCATCTCGAGTTGAGGTGGGAAACTCAGGGTTCCTCTCCAGTTTCGATAAGAATCTTGGGGTCCTTATCGAGTTTCAACAGGGGAGTCAGGCCTTGTCTCATTTTGAGGCATGGAATTACGCTTTCCTCTCGGGTTGTAAAAGGGCTGTGAGGCCTCAAGTTGAGTTAAGGTGTGGAACTTGGGCTTTTTCTAGAGGTGCAACAAGGGAGTCAGACCTCGCTTACTGTTGTGAGGGGATACTCGGGGTTCCATTCCCTTCAGTGTGGGGAAATCAGGCTTTATCTCGATTTGAGGGGAAACTTGGTGTCCTTTCGACTTGTGGCAGGAACCATGGGGTAACTCTTGAGTTTCAATGGTGAGACAGTATTCCTCTTAAGATGCGAGGGAAAATCGAGTGTCCTATCGAGTCAAAGCAGGGGAATCGGCCCTCATTTCAACTGAGATGGGGAACACGGGGCTCTTCTCGAGTTGTGGCGGGAAACTAGAGATTCCTCTAGAGTGAAGACAGGTGTCTCGGGGAAAATCTTGAGTTGTGTAATGCGAGTCAAACCTTTCGAGTTTCGAGAGGACTCTCGGGATTGCTCTCCAGGGGAAATGTTCCCTCATCTTGCATTGATGGGGGAATCTCATTGTTTTTTTCAAGTTGAGGTGGTAAGCTAGGGGTTTCTACTGAGTTGCAATGGGGACCTCAGGAACCTCTCATATTACCTCGGGGAAGTCAACTCCTTTTGAGTTGCAAGGGGGTGAACGGGATTGCTCTCAAGTCACTGCAGGGGAATCAGGCCTCATCTCGCATTGAGCATGATATCTTCTGGTGTTTCTCGAGTTGTGGTGAATCTTTGGGTTCCTCTCAAATTGCGACAGTGACTTCAGGGAACCTCTCATGTTGCCTCAGGGAATTCAGTCCTCCTTTCAAGTTGCGATGGGCACTTCAGGATTCCCCTTCTGTTGCTGCAGGGGAGAAGGTCTTCATCTCAGGTTGAGGCAGGAAACTCTGGAGAGAGTGTTCCACTCCAGTTGCAACATGGAAATCGGGGTTCCAACTGAGTTTCAACAGGCCTCGTCTCGTGTTGAGGCATGGAACTTCACTTTCTTCTCGAGTGTAAAAGGGGTGTTAGGCCTCCTGTCGAGTTGAGGCGAACAACTTGGGCTTTTTCTAGAGGTGCAACTGGGGAGTCAGACCTCCCTTCGTGTGAGGGGGTACTCATGATTCCATTCTAGTCGATGCAGGCGAATCAGGCCTTATCTCGAGTTGAGTGGGAATGCAGTGTCCTGAGGAATTGTGGCACAACCGCAGGGTTCCTCTTGAGTTTCAATAGGTGAAAAATGCCTCCTCTTGAGGTGCAAGGGCAAAGTTGGGATTCCTCTCGAGTTGAAGCAGGGGAATTGGCCCCCATCTCAAGATGAGTTGGAGAACATGGGGCCTTCTCGAGTTGTGGTCGGAAACTTGGGGTTCCCCTCAAGTGGCGATGGGTAACCATGAAACATCTTTAGTTGCATAAAGGGAATCAAGCCTCCTTTCAAGTTTTGAGAGGGAAATTGTGATTGCTGTCGAGGTGCTGCAGGGGAAAAGTGATTCATCTCATGTTGAGAGGTGAATTTAGTGGTTTTTCTTGAGTTGAAACGGGAAGCTTGGGGTTCCCCCTGAGTTGCAACAGAGACCTCATGGAACCTCTCGTGTTGTATCAGGGAAGTCAAGTCTTCCTTCAAGTTGCCATGGGGAGTGTGGGATTGCACTGAAGTCACTGCAGGGTAATCGGGCCTCATCTCGCATTGAGGGGGGATCTCATGGTGTTTTTCGAGTTGCGGTGGGAAGCTTTGGGTTCCTCTCGAGTTGCGATAGGGACCTTATGGAACGTCTCATGTTGAATCAGGGAAGTTTGGCCACCTTTCAACTTGCGAGGGGCACCCAGGATTCCTCTTGAGTCACTCCAGGGAAATAGGGGCTCATCTCGAGTAGAGGTGGGAAACTCAGGTTTCCTCTCCAGTTGCCACAGGGATTTTGGGGTTCCTATCGAGTTTCAACAGGGAATTCAGGCCTCGTCTCATTTTGAGTAATGGAACTATGCTTTCCTCTGGAGTTGTAAAAGGGATGTCAGGCTTCCTGTCGAGTTGAGGCTGGGAACTTGGACTGTTTCTAGAGGTTCAGCAGGGGAGTCAGACGTGACTTCGTGCTGTGAAAGTATCTTCGAGTTTCTATTCTAGTCCGTGCAGGGGAATCAGCTCTTATTTCAAGTTGAGGGGGAACTCGGTGTCCTTTCGACTTTTGGCAGGAACTGCGGGGTTCCTCTCGAGTTTCAATAGGTGAGACAGGCCTCCTCTTGACGTACGAGGGAGAAATTGGGATTCCTCTCTAGTCCTAGAATAGCAATTGGCCCTCATCTCGAGATGAGGTGGGGAATATGGGGTTCTTCCCGAGTTGGGGTGGAAAACTCGGGATTCCTCTTGAGTTTCAATAGGTGAGACAGGCCTCCTCCTGATGTGCAAGGGGAAAGTCGTGATTCCTCCCAAGTTGAAGCAGGGGAATCAGCCCTCATCTCAAGATGAGCTGGTGAACACAGGTCACATCTTGGGTTGTGGCAAGAAACTCTGGGTTCCTCTCGAGTTTCAACGTGTAACTCGGGGAACCTCTTGAATTGCATAAAGGGAGTGAAGTTACGTTTTGACTTTCAAGAGGGAACTCAGGATTGCTTTTGAGGCGCTGCAGGGAGAAAGTGCCTCATCTGGCGTTGAGCAGGAAATTTCGTGGGTTTTCTCAAATTGCGGCGGGAAGCTTGGGGTGCCTCTCGACTTGAGACTGGAACCTCAGGGAGCCTCTCATGTTGCCTCAGGAAAGTCAAGTCTCATTTCAAGTTGCTAGGGAGAGCGCTGGATTGCTCTCGAGTCACTTCAGGGGAATCAGGCCTCATCTCATATTGAGGGATGAATCTTGTGGTGTTTCTCGAGATGCAGCAGGAAGCTTTGGGTTCCTCTCGAGTTGTGACAGGGACCTCAGGGAACCTCTCATTTTTGCCTCAGGGAAGTCAGGCCTCCTTTCATGTTGTGATGGGACACCTCGGGATTCCTCTCGAGTTGCTGCAGGGGAATAGGACCTAATCTCAAGTTGAGGTGGGAAACTCAGTGTTCCTCTCCAGTTGCGATAGGGATCTTGGTGTTCCTACCAAGTTTCAATAGGGCAGCCAGGCCTCGTCTCATGTTGAGGCATGGAACTCCGCTTTTCTCCCAAGTTTTAAAAGGGGTTTCAGACATCCTGTTGAGTTCAGGTGGGGATTTGGGCTTTGTCTATGAAAGGTTGTTGTTGAATCACGCGAATACACTGGGATTCTTGGCCCCCGGAGGAGAAGAATTCAATCCAG